>NW_027530016.1:1669171-1981468 GCF_008692635.1 Crocuta crocuta
CCCTCCCCTGCTCACGCTGTCTCTCTCTCTCCTAGAAATAAATAAAACATTTAAAAAAATTTTTTTTAAATATATATTTTTAAAAAGTTTGAACTGCTTTTCTCAAATGGGGAGTAAACAAGCACTTAGATCTTTTCGACTCATCTCCATGACAAAATCCAAATGGAGAAAATAAAATATAGTATCTTCCCTCACGTCAATCTTAAAAATCAGTATATCTATATGCAAATGAGCTTTTATAGCAATACTATCAGTACCATGCTACAGGAGGCAGATTAGTTTATGAAAACAGGAATATAGGAATCGAAATAGAATTGAATAAAAATATTGGTAGCCCTTCAAATTCCCAATATTTTCCTTTACTAACTATACTACTAACCTGGTTATCAGACTTTTTAAATGAGGGAGTATCATAAAAATCTTAAAAGTACAGAAGACAACTTAGAGAGTAGACAGTAAAATGCCTTGTTTCACAAATCAAATGGAGATATCAACAGGTTAAATGAGCTGTTCAAGGTGACATCTAATTCCTGACTTCCCTTTAGGAAGAATAATTGAAATTTTTCCATTTCCTTCACCAAGGTAGAAAGGTGACTGAGGACCAACCATTGACAGCAGCAGACTGATTTACTTGGACCAGGAGGTTTATGGTAAGCAAAAGGCAAAAAAGACTTAGGGTAACATAGGAATTTTGATATCAACCCAACTCAAGAATGAGTTCAAAGATTATGATTAATAAATATGTATAGATGTCAGCTAAGAATATAAGGAAAATTTGATTAGGAATTACACTGATATCAGGGGCGCCTGAGTGGCTCAGTTGGTTAAGCGGCCGACTTCGGCTCAAGTCATGATCTCACGGTCCATGAGTTCAAGCCCCGCATCGGTCTCTGTGCTGATAGCTCAGAGCCTGGAGCCTCTTTCCTATTCTGTGTCTCTTTCTGCGCCTCCTCAGCTCATGCTTTTGTCTCTCTCTGTCTCAGAAATAAACATTAAAAATAATAAAGGAATTACACTGATTTCTACTTTGTAAGTCAAAGCTTTGCTGTGACAGCCTTCAATTTTACATTCAGATGAGTGTGTGTTGATGGGTGCAGGGAGGGGGTATAGGTTTCCATAGAAGTAACATCAACCAAATCAAAAACAAACCCTGTATCCATTTTTTGCTTCCATAGACAACAAACATCTGTCTTGGAGAAAATTAGAAGCTTAAAATTGGGGAGAGTGACAATATGTTATTTTGTGGCCTTTTGTAACAGCTTGACTGTAGATGAAAAGCTTGGCTAACACCAAGAACCCAAAGTAATAAAGCTTGTGCACAGAACTGTAATCCATTGTCAGATAAGATGGAAAAGTAATGTTTCTACAATGTTTAAAAGAGTTTTAGAAATTGCTAACAAGGCACTAGTTTCTTTCCTTGCACCAAAATGTTATAGAACAAAAGACAGTTGCTTTTCCTTCATCCAGGATGAAGCTCCTTGATGTAGAAGCAAGAGAAATGGACTCATAAAATATATTTGCATTTTATCTAGTTATCTTATAGTCTCTTCTTTTCAAGGGAAGGGTGGCATCTTGTGGCACAAACATGACTTACTTCAGTAAGCTTATTTTCCCTGTGAGCAAAACAGTTTGGAACAGGACATCTGGTTCTGAGCAATTATGCGTATTTTTACATTTCTTTTCGCTCCAGGACCAGCCCCTCTCCTGCCCTATTGTGGTTGCAGTTGCTGTCAGGAGACAGAGAGCAGTGGGCGGAAGGTGGTCGGTATATTGAACACAGTGTGACAGCCAAACCACCGGAACAAGATGCTTTCCACACAGCTCTGCTCACTTCGTCCTTGCCCTATTCTACTGGGGCGGGATCCTGATTTTCAGATTTCCTGAGATTTTTCTCTCCTTGCTAACTTAGCCTAAATGATTAACCCTTCCTATAATTACAGTCTCAGGCAGTTTGCTTCTAAAAGCACTTGACCTATTTCTTGGGTAGAAAACACTAGCTGTGGTTTATAGCAATTCGTGTTAGAGTTTTAATCACAGTCAGGGGAAGGAGAAAAGAAAGCCCTGCGTGCTTGGGACCATGGAGGAAAGAAGCAGAAGTGTTCCTAAAATGTTAATTTCATACCAAAGGAAGGCAAGAACTCTGACACTATCATGACTTTTGTGGGTGCTAACATTACACGTAAACCTTGGCTTTTCAGGAAATCTAATTTGAGGAGAGGGCTATTTTCTTTTACTTGTTGGTGATGAATAAGACCGAGGTCCACCGTGTTTCTTCCACGTGCTGAAATCACAGCAGCACGGATAGTAGATACACGTGTGCATAACACCATGATCCATCCATTGAACCTCTCTGCGGCTTGTTCTCCAACAACCAAACATCAGAGGCTTGTAAAGAGGTTTTAAACCATGTTTAGAGGTGCTCCCAATGCTCCTTTATAAAAATAACGTCAGAGCACAAATTATTTCACAAACAAATGATTTCAATATACATGTTGTATGTGCAGACATTTCCTCATGGCGTGAAATTTAATGACAACAGTTGTCTATGTAGATAGATTTTTTTAACGCTCATCCTCACTACAACTGTAAAGCACTTAGGTAGTTCTCTTAAATAGAACTTTGCAAATCTTTGTGCACATTTCTGGTTATTTTTTTTTAGGAAAATTTTCCTCAAAAATAAAATTTCTGGGTAAGATAATATGTGTATTTCAAGAATTTTGAAATATATTGCTGACTTGACAATCTAAAAAGTTGCACCAACTTTCTGAGCTATATTTTCACACAGCAATTTGAGTTTTATCACGTTTTAAACTTTGCCATTTCGATAGGTAAAAAACAGTGTCTCATTGCTAAAAGATAAATTTGTCCTAGTGGACAAAAAATTGACATATTTTTACTATATATGATTATCTTCATTTTCACTTTTTCAAACACTTTGTCCATTTTTCTATTAAATTGTTTATCTTTTTTTACCTTATTTGGAATAGTCTTTTTATGTGTTAACAAAATCAACCTTTTAGCAGCTAAGTGGAAAATTTGTCCCCAATTTTTTTATTTCATCTTAATTCCATTTATGTTTTTTTTTGTTTTGTTTTGTTTTGGATTCTGGTTCAGTGTGTTTACATATCTTACATGTGCCAGTCGTCTCTCTTCTTTTTCTAGCACATTTAAGTTGCCTAGGTTTTGGAGCCTTTATTCTTCCCAGAAATTGACTTCCTTCATCAGTCATTTATAACATGTTGCATTTCATTTCTTAAAAGAATGGATTGTGGTGCCTGTCTGGCTTAGTTAGAAGAACAGGGTCATGAGTTCAAGTAGAGACTACTTAAATAAAAAAAAAATATGAAAAGAATATATCGATTATTCAATAAATGATAATCAGGCAATTAGATATCTAGAAGGAAATAAAATTTAGATTCTTACTACAGGCCTTAAACATACACATAGGCATGTGTGATTTCCCAATGAGATCAAGATCTAAAGATAAACTAAAAAATAAAATAAAATAAGATAAATAAAAAAGTAACCAGGAAAAGCAATGAAAAGAGATAAAGGCTTCAAATCTCAGGAAAGAATCTTGTACTCAAGTCTAGCAGGGTAGCTGAAAAGCAGGCATATGAATAATATCCATGTGGAGTATAGAACCCAAGGGCCTGGCCAAATATATTTCTCTGCCTAAGAGAATCTTCCCACATCCATGAAAGTTTAGGAGAAAAAAACCCAATGATGACTACCCATGAGTTTCCATCTCTGGGAAGGTGTTGTGAGAGATGCATATAATTGCATTTAAAGAACATTAGGTAATATGATAGTTCTTACACACCTGAGTGGAGTCACAGGCTCATAACTGATAGATGATAGTTTGATGGATGATTGATTAATTGATAGATAGGTAACAGATGAAAGATGAAAATCCAGATTAGATTTATTTTAAAACTCCATAAAACAATAAAAATACAGTGTAAATGGGTGAAATATATGAATAGAAAACCCACAGGAAAAATATACAAATGGGGAATGTATGTATGAAAAGATTTCTAACTCATTAGTAGGGAAATGCAAATTCAAACAACAATTAGACATCATTGTTTTATCTATAAAACTGGCAAAAATCAATAAAACTGATAATATCCAATCTTGGGGAAAACTGACAAAACTCTCAAATGAGTGTAACGTGGCACAGTTCTTTTGGAAAGAAGTTTGGTAATACCTCCTCAGCTTTGTTTTGTTTTGTTTTAATTTTCTTTTTAATGTTTTATTTATTTTGGAGGGAGATAGAGACAGCATGAGCAGGGAAGGGCTAGAGAGAGAGGGACACTCAGAATCCGAAGACAGTCTCCAGGCTCTGAGCGAGCTGTCAGCACAGAGCCCAATGCGGGGCTTGAACCCACGAACCGTGAGATAATGACCTGAGCCGAAGTAGGATGCCCAACCGACTGAGCCACCCAGGTGCCCTCCTCCTCACTTTTTTTTTTTAATGTTTTATTTATTTCTAGGAGAGAGAGAGAGACAGCGTGAGCAGGGGAGGGTCAGAGAGAGAGGGAGTCACAGGCTGAAACAGGCTCCAGGCTCTGAGCTGGCAGTCAGCACAGAGCCAGACGCGGGGCTCGAACCCAGGAACTGCGAGATCGTGACCTAAGCGAAAGTCGGACGCTCAACCGACTAAGCCACCCAGGCGCCCCTCCTCCTCACGTTTTAAATGTACAAAAATTTGATTCAGAAATCCACAGGTGCCTGTCCTAGAAAAATACTTGAAACTTTGCATAAAAGTGGTATAAAACTCTTTTTCAGCAGTATTTTTCAATTCCATAAGAAAATTTTCAATTAACATCTTTGTACATTATTTTTGTAAGCACGTATTTCTATAGAAGTGAATTTGCTGAGTCCAATGTAGACACATTTCCATTTTTTGTCAATGAACTAATACCCCACTAAAACGGTCTTATTAATGTGCTCTCTACCAACAGGGTCTGAGAATGCCTAGTTCCCTGTTCTCTTGGCAACATCAGGCATTGTCAACTGTTACCAAACAGTGAGGGAGAGGATAAAATCTCAGTTAAATAACCTGCCTTTCCCTGGTTATGAGACAGGGTTTCAATTTTTATGTGGTTAAGCTGGCTTATAGTCTCTTTTATAGCTTTTGAGTTCTAGACATTTTTCCTAATGCTATTTGCTTTTTTACCCTTTAAAAAACTGTAGTAAATGACATATAACACAACATTTACTAGCTTCACCATTTTTAAGTGTACAGTTCAGTAATGTTAAGTACATTCACACTGCTATGCATCCAATCTCCAAAACTCATCATCTTGCAAAACAGAATTTCTGTGCCTATTAACCAACACTCTGCATTCACTTTTCCCCCCAGCTCTTAGCAACTAACATTCTACTGTCTCTCTCTATGAATGTGATGAGTCTGGGTTCCTCATATAAGTGGAATCATACAATATTTGTCGTTTTGTGACTGGCTTATTTCAACACATGTTATTTGAAAAACTAGAAACAACTGACTAAAAAACAGAATAGTTAAGTAAACTATAATATATCCATACCTTTTATAACATCCAATTGTTTGTTTGTTTCATAAAACAGGTGTAAATGTACTGGCCAGGCAAGAGGTAATGATGATTCAGACAAAGATCGTCATCTTGAATGCAGGTGGTAAAAACTGGCCAGACTTTGGATATATTCTGAAGTTAGTGCCAACAGTATTTACAGGTGGATTGGATATGGGATTTGGAAGAAAGATGTCACTGGTGTTTCTGGCCTGTGGAAATGGAAGATGGGAGATAAATTGGAGATCTCTTCCTGAGATTGGGAAGATGATTGGAGGAACAGTTTGAGGTGTGCAGGAATCAAGAGTTGACTTTTGGTCATGTTAAATCTAAGGTGTACAATTTGACATCTACAGTTGCATATGAAAATAGTAGAATCATTTAAGGGTATTTATTTTAATTCACTGTCTCATGCCTTGAGATTAGAGCAATATATTTTTTAAAAGGATTCAGTAACTTCAACTGGCTGACTTTTAAATGTTTTTTTTTAACATTAAAAAAAATGAGTGCCATATGCAAATACAATCTTTTAGCTAAATTTGCATTTTAATATGGTGGCCTATTATACAATGCTACCACCTGTGTAAAATGAGTCAAACATGGCTTAATAGGACTTGGATATAATTTATAACGTAAAATAGAATGATCACATTTGGTGATTATCAAAACCGTAAGCTGAATAAAATGAGAAGTTCCATCTGTTACTACCTACCTTTCACCCTTACATGAAGGGAATATAAAAGGGAAGAGCTATAGGAGTTTCTCCAAGTGGTTGCATAGAATGAAAGTTCCCATTTGGCAAGGACTGTGTGTTATTCATTTTTGCATCGCCCACAGTGGCTTGTGTGGAGTAGGCGTCCAATTAACGTTAGTGGAATTTAATCAAAGTCTATTGAGCTGTAAAGAAAAATGTCACAGTCGTTATTCAATACATTTGCACAAGCATTTATTATGGAATGTTAAAAAAAAATAGCTTAACTTCTGGTAACTTCAATTATCTACAACACAGATAGTAACTGAAAAAAGAAGTGAAAAAGGATAAACTACCATAAGAATACTTGTACTTTGCTGTTTAATAGAAGCTGGTTGTCACCTTCAGGCCAGGAAAGGACTTAGAATTCTAAGCAAATTAAAATTCATTGGTTTATAATAGCATATACATAATAGCATATGCAGGAAGGTATCTAGCTTATCTTCAGAGTATATATAAGAAGACTTCCTCTAACTGCTGATACTCAGACTCAATCCTTAAGGCTCCTAGTCCTGAAGCAAACAAACTCAGTGGAAGATGTGTTCAAAATCTGATCAGAGGGCCAACTCACCTCTGCTCTTGAGCCCATCACCATATGAAAGTTGATGAACTTAATTCTATCAAGTATCTCAGAGCCTCATCCTCTCCTTGCATACAAGCTCTTTTTTCTCAGCATAGAAATATGTTCATCTTCATATTTAAGTCATCTTTTGCTCTCATGACTCTTTTATTGCCCTACGTCTCTTCTTTCCTTTACATCCTTTTTATAAAAGATGCTCTGCTCCCTCAGCTCCCATTCATTCTTCTTGCCACTTCACCAGTGGCAAGTAATTATTCTTGCCCAGGTTGCCAATGATCTCTTGCCTGCCAAATTCATTTAATAGTTTACCTTGTCTTCCTTCACCATTTTTTCTCCTTCTGTGGCTTCTCAAATCTTTCAGTGACTGACCATTTTATTATAAAAATTCATGCTAACAGCATTTTGTGTGAGGATTTATCTAGTTTGAGAAACCAGTTTTTATTTTAGAAACGAATGCCTGGAAGGAAGTAGATTAGGACATACTACAGAGAAATCATATTTAATCATAATTAATCAGATTAATCATAGATTAATTATAATTAATCAGATAATCAATTTACAAATATAATTTAAGAAGCATGTGACAGAATTAATGCCTCACCAAAGCCTTTACTACCAAGCTAAGGTCATGGACAAGAGCAGACCAACATTCCTGTAGACAGGGAGCTCTCAAGGAAAAGGGAAGAGCAGACTAGGAAGAGCAGACTAACCGTCTCACTGAGGACAACTAAGAAAACTGGAAGAAAAAAATAAAATAACTTACAAAATTATGCAGTATTTCTAGGCCAAGACTAGACAAGAACTGGAAAAAAAAGTAAGCCCAGGCACTCAAAGCTACATTTTTTCTAAAGGCACTTGTCTATGATGGAAAAGAAACTATGAAGTTCATTTGCATTTTGGACTCCTCTTGAGGTCAAAGAGACAGAAATCAAAGTCTGGACGCTGCTAAGGGATGGGACTCTGATAAATTAATTCCCGCTTTCAACTAAAATTATGAAAAACATGCCCTTAGAATAGATGTGAACTAAAAATCAATCCACCTCAGCAGGAATTTGCAATCTAGTCTCTAATCAGCAAGATGTCCAGGAATCTCAAACTTTGAATCAAGGTGAAAGGCAGAAAACAAAGACTAAAAGGAAATCTTAAAAGTAGCCAGAGTAAAAAGTGCTTCAAAGCATCAAAAGTTAGAATTATAGCTGGCTTCACAATAGCAATAATTGAAGCCAAGAAAACAATGGAATATCTTCCAAGTATGGGTGTAGAATTCTATATCAAGTGAAAACATCTTTCAAAAATGAAGACAAAATACTAACATTTTCAAATTAAGAAAAAATACTAAGTCATCATCAGAAGACCCGAGTTAAAGGAAATTCTAAAAATGTACTTCATGCGAAAGAAAAAAAATGGTATGAGATGGAATCTGAAATGCAGCACAGGATAAAGGGTCAACAGGATGGTAAAGATATGGGGCAAATATGAAAGAATATTAGCTGTATAAGCTAAAAATAATGTCTTATGACTTTTAAATTTTTAAAACTTTAAGATTACCTGGAAACAACAGCATATTAGGAGGGTAATTAATGGAATTAATAAGGTTCTATCTGGGAGAAGGGTAAAAACCTTGATTAACTTAGGCTTTCACAAATTATTTTTGTTAATTTTATTTATTTATTTTAAGAGTGGGAGGGGCAGAAAAAGAGAATCTCAAGCAAGTTCTGCATTGTCAGTGCAGAGCAGAGCCCAACACGGGGCTCAATCTCATGAACCATGAGACGATGACCTGAGCTGTGAAATGATGACCTGAGCCGAAATCACGAGTCAGACGCTTAACCAACTAAGACACCCAAGCACCCCTTGACTTTCACAAATTATTAATGATTATTTTTTGGTAATTATAAGGTAACTTCTAATTTTGAAAGAAATCCTTAATAGAATAAAATAAAATGTATAATTTTTTTATTTTTTAAATTTTTTTAAATGTATAATTTTTTAAATAATAGATTCTTAAAAGATGGAATTATAACTAAATTCAAAAGAAGGCAAAAAAGTAAAGAGAGAGAGAGAGAAACAAAGAATGAGTGGGACAGTTAGAATACACACAATAAAATGGTAGATTTAAACCCAAACATTCAGTAATTTCCATAAGTGGACAGAACCTCAGAACTAGAAAGCCCTCCTCAGCTGGTCACAGTAAGTGCTGGAACAATCACAGGCATCTCCTGAACACAGCTGGAGGCGAGCCACCCTGTAAATGTTGCACCAGAGAAACAGAACAGAATGCATTCTTCCTTGGAACAATTTGATCTCAAAGCAAAGGAGGAAGGGAAGGGTCTGCATGCCCACTTCCTGTTCCCAGGTTTACCAAGCAAATAATTAACTTTTTCACAAAAGAAATGTATGAGAGAACACTCAAGAATATTACAATGATTGATAAGCTAGGGAAAATTCAGCCCACCATCATAGAAATATTTATTGCTCTAGTCTCGGCCACTGTAACATATTCGGTTGAGGAGAGGTTAAGGACAGACGAAGGGAGTGTACATGTAAGGCAACTCTTAAGAAAACTATAAAACCTCTACCAAGGTTAGGGAGGAGTAAGGAGAAGGTCTCGGATTTTTCCAGGAACTATTAGGACAAAAACAAAGAGCAATAGGAGCAGATACAAATGATTAGGAGAGAGAGAGAAGAAGAATTGATTATTATAAAATTTCAGATGAAATATATAGGCTCCGAGGCTGGAGGCTGTATGTCTATCTTAACCTTCATCCTTTGAAAAATATAATTTGCACAAAAGCACTGCTAAAGAAAGTGTATTTTTCAGCTAAAATTGAAGAGCAGTTTCAATCAAAGGGCTCAAATAGAAGAGATATCACCTCAATTCCTCCATCTTTAAAAATACCCCTAAACTAGACACCTCAAAAACCAAAAAATATACCTATATTTAAGGACCTCCAGAGAAATATTTTACACGCCATCTCAGTAGTTAATTTTAGCACTTAACACAAATTCTTTTTATCAACTAAATTATCATTCACAACTTTAATAGGAATTTCTTTTAAAAATAAAATAAATTAACCTACATCTTAGATCTAATTATTTTTCCTCCAGGAAGATAAATATTATGTGTGTTCTGTAAGGCTGGTGGTAAGATGCTCTGTGGCACTCTCAAGCAAACCCACTCACAAGAAGACATAAAAGTAGAAAGTTGTACGAAAATGGAAAGAATCACACTTCATCCTTATTACTTGACAGATCTGGTGTAGTCGCAGGATTTATAATGCAGAAGTGAACTGCTTGACTTTTTGGAAATCAGTGAAAGTAAAATTCAATTTAAACTTTTTATTAAAATGACATAAGTTTAAAGGTGTGACTTTCCTGTCAAAGTCACAAAATCATCAAGACTGGTAAGGCTCGCTAGAGGTAGAATGAGGGAACCATGGTTGAAGCACATGAATTATACCCTGAGAAGTAGAGTGTTGGCCCTTTTGGGCCTGTCACGGAAAGGGAAGTTGAGCCAAGTCCATACAACTACAGGCACACCATTCTTTCCATGTCAGCAGTCTCCAGAGATAGTGATTGGTAGTGCCAAGTCAATTATACAGTAATCACCAGAAGATTAAAATTACTCCAATTACTAAAATCACTGAAATTCGGGAAGGAGCCATGGTGTACACAGTTCTTTTCAAACACTGAGATACAGTTTGAAAACTGACAATACTATAAAGTATGTACACTTACAACATGACATTGAACTAGCCCAGGCTGCTAGCTCCCCCTCCTGAGCCCTACCCTTAAGAAGCAAAACAGAGCAAAACCAAGCAAAACAAAGCAAAATACAACCAAGAAGGAATCAGATGCATTTTCAAAAACTACCAGAAAACTCCTAAGACCTAACTGAGACATTGACAATGATCATGGCTGTGAGTAGAGTGGAAATGGCAGTGTCACCAGAAGGTTTGTAAACCAGGGCCTGAGCTTCAGACTCCTCTCCCTGAATACTCATTAAAAGCCAAAGTAGCAAATACCCCAGGCAATATAAGCTCAGAAGGGAAAATGGCATGTGAAGAACATAAATGCTATAAAGCAAAAGACCATGAACAATAGCAAAAAGCAAATGAAGGTGAATTAATGGAAGGATCAGATTAAGAATTTAAAGGAAGCATAAAGAATCATGAACTACAGTATAGATGGAGTGGAAAACTAATTTAGTGAGCTGGAAGACCAAGACAAAGAACCATTCTAGAAGGATTCAGGGATGGATTAACAGAATATATGTGGGATATTATGAATATACATTAGAGATATGAAAACAAAGTGTCACCATCTGCTTAATAATATGATGGGATAATAAACAGAAGGAAGTAAATATTTGAAGATGACTAATGTTTTCCCAAAACCAAAGATGAAAGACTTCAGATTAAAAAGCTGTATACACTGCCAAGGGCCAAACAGAGGAGAGAAAAGAAAGAGAAAATCCAAAATCCAGAGATCAGTGGGGAAAACTAAAGGACTTCAAAGTCTACAAGGAAATTCTAAAAGCTTCTAGAAAGAAAGAGTAATTCAACTACAAAGAATAAAATTCAGATTATTCATTCTCTCAACAGCTACACTAGATAAAATGGAAAAATATTTTTAAAGTATTTCAAGAAAAGAACATTAAACTTAATATTTTAAGTCCAGAAGGTCACATTTAAATAGAAGGCAATAAGAATATTTCTCAGAAGGTTTATCACACAAAGACCTGCTGTGAAAACATTCCTAGGAAGAATATTTTCACAAGAAGAAAAAAATAAATAAAGCCAGATATAAAAGAAATCAGGGTGAGCAAGTAATTCAATAAGGTTTATTTTGTCTAAAAAAGGAAGGAGGGAAAATTAATATACATAAAAATCCATAACCAAAACAAGATGATACTAAGTACCTTGCTTCAGGGAAGAGGGAAGTAGAGGTTGTAGTCAGAGAGAAAAAAAGATTTCATTTTACAGATGAGGAAACTGAGTCACAGAGAGGTTAAGAAGCCTGTACAAGGACACACAGCCAGTAAAAGACAGTGCCAACATTCAAAGTCAGACCATCTGATTCAGAATACAGGCTTCAAAGGGAAGACATAAATATTGATAAAATCAAGAACTATGAAAGAAAAAATAAATATAAGAGAGGTCTTAATAAGGTTTAAGTAACCATCAGGTAATGAAAAATACAAAATGTGACTGTCTTATGTCCAGCATAAGAATATTTGATTTAGGGGGCGCCTGGGTGGCTCAGTCGGTTAAGTGTCCGACTTCGGCTCAGGTCATGATCTCATGGTTTGTGGGTTTGAGCCCTGCGTCGGGCTCTGTGCTGACAACTCAGAGCCTGGAGCCTGCTTCAGATTCGGTGTCTCCTTCTCTCTCTGCCCCTCTCACATTCACGCTCTGTTTCTCTCTGTCTCAATAATAAATAAACATAAAAAAAATTTTTTAAAGAATATTTTATTTATTCATTGGAAGGAAGGAGAGGAGAAATAAATTAACCATATAAAAGTATGATAAAGAATTTTAATTAGATGATCTCAGTAACTCTAAATATGACCTAACTAAAATATATGTAAATGGTTAAAACTAATCAAGAGAAATAGAGTATCAGATTGGTGTAAAAACAAAGAGTACTATGCAAAAACACGTTGTCTACAGAGATAAACTTAAATACAGAAATGTTGAAAATGAAAAGGAGGAAAGGCAAGTGTGACAAAAAGAAATCCAGAGAAGAAATTTTGATGTCAGATAAAAGTAAATTCAAGGCCAAAAATAGCAGGGAAAAACATAATATGATACATGGATTAAAATATGAGCAAGGGGCGCCTGGGTGGCTCAGAGGGTTGAGCACCCAAATCTTGATTTCTGCACATGTCATGATCTCATGGTCTGTAGGATAGAGCTCCACATTAGCGCTGAGAGTGTGGAGTCGGCTTGGGATTCTCTCCCTCTCTCTCTGCCTCTCCACCACTCATGCTCTCTCTCTTTCTCAATAGATAGATAGATAGATAGATACATACATACATACATATATATGCCAAAAATGTAAAATGATTATATCCCTTCATTTAGTGCTTATCATATACCAAGCATTACTCTAAGACCTTTAAATGTATTAATTCATCTAATCCTCAATAACCCCAAGGATAAATATTATTATTATACCCAATTTTGCAGAGAAGAGAGCTGAGGCAAAGAGAGCTAAGACACACAGAACATGGTCAGACTGTCTGACTCAGCGTTCACATTCTCAACCTCTATTTTCTGCTAATATTCTAGACTGTAAAGTAACAATTGACAGTTTTTAAAGGTGATAAATCAAGAATAAATCATAAATTTGGAAATTTTTTAACATGCCCTACAGAAACTGATAGGTCAGGTAGATAACAAATAAAGTAATAGAACATGGGTCAGCAAATCATGGCTTGCAGACTGGCCACATATTTTTGTAAATAAAATTTTTTTTATGTTTTACTTATTTCTGAGAGAGAAAGAGAGAGAGAGTGTGAGCAGGGAAAGGTCAGAGAGAGAGGGAGACACAGAATCTGAAGCAGGCTCCAGGCTCTGAGCTAGCTGTCAGCACAGAGCCCAACGTGGGGCTCGAACCCGCAAACTGTGAGATCATGACCTGAGTCACAGTCGGACGCTTAACCAACTGAGCCACCCAGTGTAAATTTATTATTTACATTTATTATGTGTAAATAAAATTTTATAGGAACACAGCTATACTCATTTATTTGCATATTGTAAATGGCTGTTTTTGCATTACAAAAGCAGAGTTGAGAGTTGAGTAGTTATGACACATATTGTATAGCTTGCAAAGCCTTAAATACTTATTTACTGTCCTTGAGGACAGTATGTCAGCACTTGCTATAGAAGAAAAATTAACCAGCTCAACCATTGATATAAAGAGCATTATACACAGCACATCTTCCAAACAGCGCGTAGAATTGATTACCGTAAAGCTCTAATTCCACCCTCCTTGCACAATAACACAGGTGTCCAAAATATAACCTTAATCACAATATAAGAGAATAAACAAACATAAAGTCCAAATAAATAAGCTGAAAAGCACTGCCTTAAGAAAAGGCATTTGAATGTGACCGTTTAATGCACAGATCTTTGGTGCTAATTTGAATGAGTGTAGAGGTATGGACTGGTAAGACGTCTCAATGCAACTGTGAACGTTAATAAACAAACTTTTAAAAGCATTTACTGTACAGTTACTTGAAGTATCTACTGAACATCCCTTGAAAGAGAAAACCAGAAAGAGCCTGGGTATTGAGGTCAAGCAGCAAGAATTCTCTTCTCAGTTCTGCGCCTTAGGAGTCAGTGTTGATCTGTAAGATGAAGCTAGTAATAACACCCACCTGATTACAGAGTTGTTGGGAGTAATAATAAGATAATGTAAATGAAAGGGGATTAGCATAGCTCCCAACATACAGCTAGTTTTCTATATCTACTGGTGGATGGGATACCACTCAACTGATAATTGGGAAACCACCAGGACTCCAGAAGCAATGTGCTATGAGATTACTTCCTTTTTAAGTTTTTAAAAAATATTTGTCCTGTTTTAGTTGCTGAACCAGCCATATTTTGAGAGTCCAGTTTGCTGCTATCCACCATTTTCTCATTTACTAAGAATATCCAAGCATAGAAGCAAGGAGGTTGTGGGAAAGGAGGCAGGGAAAGGGCCTGACATGTATAGAAAGGGGAGAATAGATTCAAAATGTAAGGAAATCCAAGTCTAAGCAGCTATCTTTTATTTAGTTCTGTGAATATCTCCTAATAATGACTGTCACAAATGACGGTCAAGGCAGAGATGTTTTTATGATCAATACCACATAAAGTAAGATGTTGGTGGCAAGGTTCTCTCTGATAAGGAATCAATTTTAAGAATAGAAGTACCAAGAATATATTCTCTTAACTCTAATCATGATGCTGTTGTTCCAAAAGCTATAATGCGTTCTGATCAGGGCTGAAGAGATATAGAAACAGGGTTATCAGACTTAACCAGAATATAGGGAATCCATTTCTTATTACACAGGCATCAAAACTAAAGGCAAAGCAAGAAAAACTGGCAAAGCTCACGACTCAAAGATCCGGTTTAAGAACAGAACTTGGACCCAGAATATGTCATTAATGATGCTTGGGGGAAAGTTGAGCTTTACATACCTCTTGAAAAACATTTTCCTTTGTATACTCAAAAAATAACCATAACCTCTGTAATGAAGGAAGCCTAGAGAGGGAGATTAAAGTTTTTTACTCTATTTTAGGTAAAGTTTCTTACAAGATTGTGAATCTCTATCATTTATATAAATAGAGCGAAGTGACTCATGGCTGACCTTGTGTATCATGGGCTTCGTGTGATCTGAGACCCTTTATATAAAATGTGGGTCCCTCGTAAATGATCCTTGGAAACCCTTAAGCCCTTCTTTTTTCCAAAGCCATTTTTTTTTTTTTTGCCCGTAAGTCCTTGCAGGGCGCTATGCTCTATTAGCTCATCAAAGCTCAGCCATCAGGATCACAATTGGTCATTTCATTGAAACTGTTATTTAGAATTGCCCAGAATAAACTCTGAGAAATCAATAGCTTGAGTTGTATCATTGTCATAAGTTGCACTGGTAGAATTAAAACTTTTATTTATATAAATTATAGAATCAACTCCAAAGAAAAAATAATTAGAACAGGTTAATAAATACTCCATCTACTGATCTGCCTCTTCCTCGGGTATATGGAAAAAAGATTTTCTTTGGTTTCTGAATATTTTTATTCAATGGTGCCTAACCATACACAAAACATAGAGCTGTGCTGATTTTCAAAATCATAGCAGCAACACTAAGCAACTTGGAATTTGATTCATTTTTCCTTCTGACATTTATCTACTAAATTTGTTGAGCAGTAAAAGAGAGAGAGAGAGAATAATGTCACTTCATAAAATCTCATTTCTGTAGGCAGTGCTAGGAAACAGGAGGCACAAATAGAAAAACACTTATAAAAAAAATTGTTGTCCCGGGATGATTACTACTTTTTAAATTTGTTCCGCGTGTCGTATCTTATCACACTTCTGTTTACACTTAGTCCAGGATGCAGGATAGGATGATTTACCTCTGTCAGACATTGAAGCCTGGATAAAATAAACAGTTTTCATTTGGTGCCATAAACCTTGAGACCAGAAGGCCATCAGAATAAACTCAGGGAGGCAAACAGAACACAGAGCCCTCCAGACAGAACCTTGTTTTTCTCCTCTCACTTCGTAAAACCAAACTGGGCTAAAACCACGCAGCCATAAAGCATCAGCCAGCCTAGACCACATCTCTTGAAGGCCCTGACCTCCAGAGACTTCTGTTTCTCCTGCAAAAAAAATGTTCAGGAGCAAAGTCTTATGACTACCAGTTGCTCTACAGAGAACACAAGACTCCCGTACATTGGCTACAGTTTGGCTAACGGTGAAGCTCTCTCCCTTTTCATTGATACTTTTACAAAGGAAAAAAAAAATTTGTCCTGGTTTTCAGCATTTGCTCTATTCCTTATCCCCCAAGCACATTTAAAAAAGTACTTTTCTGGGGTGCCTGAATGGTCCAGTCAGTTAAGTGCCTGACTCTTGATTTCAGCTCAGGTCATGTACTCACATTTCGTGCGATGGGCCCCAGATCAGGCTCTGTGCTGACAGCATGGAGGCTGCTTGGGATTCTCTCCCTCCTCTCTCTCTGCCCTTCCCCCCCTCTCTCTTCTCTCTCTCTCTCTCTCAAAATAAACATTAAAAAATACTTTTCTTTACAAAAAAATAAGCCAAGGTATAGCTAGTGAAGAATTTCCCCCCTGTGATCCCTGCAAGAACCTCTATGTTTATTTATTTGTTTGTTGGTTGGTTTAGCGATAGAGAAGGAGGAAAGCGCAGAGAGAAAAGGAGAGAAGCATGGAGCCTGACACACAGGGCTCAATCCCACAACCCTGGGATCATGACTTGAGCCTAAAGAAAGAGTCAGATGCTCAACAGACTGAGCCACACAGGGGCCCCAGCCTTTTCTAGTGTTTCCCACACAGCTTCTTTATTATGATAATGGCTTCTTTGCTTGCCTCCCTCACCACCTAACTAAAATATAAGTGCCAGAGAGGTATTTTTAAAGACAAAGATACTTGTTTTGTTCACTGGTGTTTCCTTTTCATGGGCTTAGCTAAAATCATGCCTGGCACAGAGCTGATTGATGCTCAGTAAGATTTTTTGTTCAATGAATGGGTATTCTTTTTTAAAATTAGATATGCCATTCTACCATGCTTATGTTAATGACTGGAAATATAAAAACATACATGCTAAACTGAGTAAAGATTATAGTATACCAACCATGGTCTGTTTTTGATCATTTTATCCCAATTCATTTTATCGGAAATATCATGAACTGTGATCCCCATTTTATCCTGGGGATTTATTTGCTTGCATCTAGTTTGAGTTTGGGCTAGAATACCCTTTGTTTCAGTTCAGAATGCTTTTGTAAGCAGATAATTAAGGAGAGAGCCACTGTGAGGCAGATCAAACCATAAAGACATTTATTGTTTACTTAACAAGAAAAAGTAGGCAGTCCAAGAGTTCAACAATGTTATTAGGGATCCAGATTCTTTCCAACGTTCTGCTTCCCCATTCTTAACTTGTTGGGTTTTGTTCTTAACACTTGCCTCATGTTTGCAAGATGGCTACCAGAGTATGAGGGATCACATCTGCATTCAACACAGAAAAGAGGAAGACACTACCCCATTGAGTTCTCTGGTGTCTGTTTCTTTTGTCAGGAAAGCAACATGTTTTCTAGAAGACCCAGTAGAGTTTTATTGGCCAAAACTAGGTCACATGGCCATCCTCCAGGAATAAAAAGCCTGGAAAAGCAAATAGCTAGCAAAGAAGAACAGGATTGTCTTACAATGGTTCTCTATCCTAGGAAAATTTTAATTTAGCAGTAACACTGCAATTTTTTTTAAATGTTTTTTATTTATTTCTGAGAGAGAGACAGCGTGAGCAAGGGAGGGTCAGAGAGGGAGACACAGAACATGAAGCAGACTCCAGGCTCTGAGCTAGCTGTCAGCACAGAGCCTGATGCAGGGCTCGAACCCACGAACCGTGAGATCATGACCTGAGCCAAAGTCGGATGCTCAACCGACTGAGCCACCCAGGCACCCATATCCTAAGAAAATTTTAAACTCCTAGTGCCTAGGTCCCACTTCAAACCAATTAAATCAGAATCCGAAGGGGAGTAGAAATCTGTATATGCATGTAGGGAGGAGAGCCACATACTGAATCATTCAAGAGTCTAGGATGAGGCAGTTAGTTATCATGAGGGAAATCTGGGTTTTGTTAAAAAGAGAAGAAATATAGAGAATGGGTTAGGAAAGCAAATAGCAGTGCCAGCGACACTCTTCAATTTACAATTAGTCCCATAACTCTACTTGAAAAGACTCATTCTGATGTTCTTTCTGACATTCATTAGCAGACATTTATTAAGCACCTTCTAAATGATAGCCCCTGGGGACAAAATATGAATAAGAGACTAGTGAAAGGGGCAACCGTGTGAGGGAAAAAATAATCCATCAAAACCCAACAAGCCAGGGGCTGGCAGAAGAAGGAAATGGGAAGTTGATCAGTTTTGCAAGAAGAAAAAGTTCTAGAGTAGAGATCTGTAGCACAATCATGTGACTACAGCCAACATGGCTGAACCACACACTTACAAGTGGTGAATTTTATGCTAGGTGGTTTTTACCACAATTAAAAAAACAAAAACCTGGCAAAAAACCAACCGGGCAAATAAATCCAAGTAGAGGGATAAAGCTAAAGAGCTAATGGAAGAAGAATGAATTTTTTTCACTCATCAACATCTTTGCAAGTGGGTAATGATTCAACTACCTTTTTCAGCAACTGTCTGTCTCCGCCCTGTGACTTCAGCCTTTGTGACCTGATCTTAGGACACCTACCTTGCTTAGAAAGTGATCAACAGAGGTCAACATCAGTCGCTGCCCTCTGGGACACCCAGAAACACCATAATCAGAGAGGAATCAGCAGGCCAGACAGCCAGAACCTCAGACTGTGGCATGTACAAGTCCCAGAAATCTTTGAAGGATTGAGCCTGACCTATTTTCTTGATAAATAGGCCACTATATCACTGATGATTCCATTCATATATTTAAAGATATTGAAGGCTTTTCTTACCCTTCCTTCATTTCAGCAAGCTAAACAATTTCAACTCCTTTTAACCTTTCAGGTAAGATTCATTTTCCTTAGTTCCTTCTTTAATTTTTCTCCCCAAACGTCTCTACTTTCATATCCATGTCAAAATGAAATGATTATAATAGCTAGAAAAATACTATGCTAAATCATAGTTAATAAATATAAAATCTGTAGCTAGCCTATAGTCCACTTTTAGCAGTTAGGCTTGTAGCAGCTAGATTTGGATTGAACTTTCCCCATACTTTTTCCTTGCATTTTTTCCCATCACATTTACCTTAACATTAAGACATTTTTTTCTCCAGTATTTGAATATCACTGACAGCATCTGGGTAGAAGGCAAACCATAATTTTGGGGGCAGCTGAGTGGCCCAATCAGTTAAGCATCCAACTCTTGATTCCAGTTAGGGTCGTGATCTCATGGTTGTGAGATCAAGCCCTGCATTGGGCTCTACACTGAGCATGGAGCCTGCTTGGGATTCTCTCTCTCCGTTGCCCCATCTCCCATTCTCTCTCTCTCAAAATTAATAAATAAATTTTTTTAAAAAGAGATTTCTTGGGGTACCTGGGGTGGCTCAGTCAGTTAAGCATCAAGTTCACAGGTCATGATCTCACGGTTCGTGGGTTCAAGCTCCGCATCAGGCTCTGTGCTGACAGCTCCTGGGGNATCACCTAATGCAGTTTTCAACAAAAGTTATGTGTAGGACTGTTTTTAATTCTGTGTATAACCAGTCTGAAAGAGCAAATACTTACCACATTGAGCCATATATTTGAAACATATGTGTGCCACATTGCTCTGGAATGGTTTGGATTAACGATGGTTTTGAATTATTTGTTCTTAGTGCTCTATCTTCCGAGGAAATCCAACTCTTCAAAAATGTCACTGCTATTCTCATTCCACAGACAAAGAGCCTCTAAGTTTGTAACAGCATTTCTCCCCCCTCCTCCAACACACACACCCTTTCACAACTTTAGAAACTCATTTAAAAGAAGCCAAACCCACTACCACAGTGCGGAGAATGCTACCAACTTAAAGAGCATGCGTGCTCAGCCTAAAGCTGGGAAATCCACACTAGCATCTAACATCCAATGTAGACAACCAATATAATATCCACTATAAACTATGGACAATGTCCAGAGAACAGATTGAAGCGATTCTGATTAATGTGATCAATCCATGTGCTAGTACAAAGCTAGTACTATTTGACATTTTATAGAAAAACTAGGAGAAAGTGATCATCCAAAAATATAAAATTGAGAATGTTAGGCTCAACCCCTGATTATGATCCCCCTTAGTTAACCTGCCCTGGGTTGCCCCAAGATTGTAATGTCTACCTATGCTTAAATATTAGACACTTGGTTTATATAAAACTTATTGTTGCAGATAAGAGACAAATTCAGCTGCACCCAGATGTCAACTGGATTTCCATTATTTAAAATTGGCCTGTATCCCCATCCTATGTCAGTGATGGATGACATATGTCATCATATGTCAGTGATGACCCATGGCCCCTCTCTGTACATTCCTTGTTAATAGGCCTGCACACTTGTGTTTCCCTTGGCAGTTCTGTTCTGAGTTTCTGATTCCGCTGAATTTACTCAGACCAAAGTCAACCAGAGTCCATGTAAAGGGTGTTGCCTCTTTTCCATATCACAACACTCTGAAATTTTGAATCCTAACATACCTCAGGCAAAAAGCTATGTTTTGTCTATTTGTTTACTGAAAATTGGGGTCACTGCAGACAGTTCAACATGGCAGCATCGGAAACAAATTTAAATTGAGTATTGAACATCCTTACAAGTTCTCTGGGTACCGTACTATAGGCCATCGCTCGTTGCTTGTTTATCCCCACTGACCTCGGTTTCCCTCCCTACTGTCCCACACATCCCCTTTCCTTATCAGACCTTTCCCCTTCAGGACATTCCCTATCTCCTGTTGACTTTTATGCAGAACAGTTTGATAATTTCTATATTTCTCTGCTTGGTGACTTAAAGTCTTGTTGAATCCCATCAAGAAAATTTGTTAAAGACTGGGGTTCCTGGATGGCTTAGTCAGTTGGGCGTCTGACTTTGGCTCAGGTCATGATCTCACAGTTCGTGGGTTAAAGCCCCGTGTTGGGCTCTGTGCTGACAGCCAGCTCAGAGCCTGGAGCCTGCTTCAGATTCTGTATCTCCCTCTCTCTCTGACCCTTCCCTGCTCACGCTGTGTGTACCTCTCTCTCTCTCAGAAATAAATAAAAACATTAAAAAATATATAAGTAGTATATTCTTAATTATTAAATTTCAAGTGTTTTTTTTTTTTTTAGAGAAAGAGAGTGCATGAGAAGGAGAGGGACAGAGGAAGAGAGAGAGAATCTTAAGAAGGCTCAGCATAGAGCCCAACATGGGGCCCGATCCCATACCCCTGGGATCATGACCTGAGCCTTAATCAAAAGTCAGATGATCAACCTATTGGATGCCCAACCAACTAAGCCACCTAGGCTCCCAGGGATCCTACGTTNACCAACTAAGCCACCCAGGCTCCCAGGAATCCAACGTTTTAAAAGAAAATTGTTGAAAGGCAACCCTGATTATATTTTTCTGATATGTATCAGAAAAAATTTTTCAAGAGTGCTAAAATCTATTTTTCAAAATAGCACAGAATGTTCATGGGCAGTGAAAAATTATTGCCCCTCAACAAAAAGAAAAATAGAAAGAGTTGAAAACAATAAGCTTGTTGACTCCACAGTCCACTGTCAACAATCATGCCAACAATAGAAGGAGCGTTGACTGAATTAGGCCAACATTCTAACAAAATCTTCAGATTCTATTCTGCCAAATATCATTCACATTAAAACAAGGTACTCTATCTGTATTTCTAAAGAAATAGAATCTGTACCTTGGTTGTTTTTATTTGTAGATTACATTTGCTTGAGTTTTAAGGTTATTCTGTTTAAAATACCACTGATAACACAGGCAAAATAAATGACCATCTACTAGAAAGGAGAGTGTCTTACCAGAAAATGAGAGAAATGTCAAAATATGGGACTCTCAGCTAGTTTGGGATATCTGGGGGGCTTTCTTCATACTAAGAAATAGGACAATTGTTAACAACAAGTCTCTAATGGAAAAGAATTCATAGTAAATAGACACATAAGTGCAGTACAAGAAAAGAACTATTAAAACAATAGCCTGAGTGAGGTGAACATAACTGCAAGAAGAAAATGGCTTTATTTTATTTAGGCAATATAGTTCATCCAAGTAAATTTTTAAAAATTGCATATTCGGTCATTTGTTCAGTCAGCAAAAGCATCAAAGAAATAATTTCCATACCCCCTTCCAAATGGGATGTTATGAAGGTCTATCAGATGTAAATACAGTTTTATGAGCTCAAAATATATTTAAACAAATAAAATCACATCAAAAACCCTGGTGTTTTAAAATATGCATTAAATGCATGTCACATTTTTCAAAAAAAGCACTGGATACACTAGACTCTATTTGTACATCAAAATAATAATGAAATAACAAATTCATGCACTGCATAACTAATGCAAGATAATACATATAAAAGAATTTTCCCTCTAGACCACACCATGGAGATTGCACCTTTTGAATTTTGATGCTACGTTAAAACTACAGTGACGATAAACACTAATGAATAAATAATGCTCCACAGGCAGTATTTATGTACACAAGGCAATAATTTTCTGCTAAATTTTCTCTTTTCTGAGTATGTATTTCAAGGAGGACCATTCAAAGTGGTTACTGTGTGCATATAAGTGGTTTGAATGATTACTTTGTGGCCCATAGCTTGTTCTCAAATTGCAATTGCAGTTGCAGCCATAAAAAGATGTTGTTTCCTTCTTTCACAATCCACACTGACTTGGTTGGAATGTGTGTGTCCAACAGACTTCTGTGTCTGTACCCAAGGTTTTTACCACAATCACAACTCCACTGAATTCTAAAAAACTTATAAAATCCTAAAGTTACTACTCTGGGTTGTGTGAGCAGGAGTCCATTGTTTGTATCTGCACCATATGATACACCAAACCTTGGGCAGTGAGCTTCAGAAGACAGAGAATGTCCTGGGGCGCCTGGGTGGCTTAGTCGGTTAAGCGTCCAACTTTCGCTTAAGTCATGATCTCACGGTTCGTTGGTTCGAGCCCCGCGTCGGGCTCTGTGCTGACTGCCAGCTCAGAGCCTGGAGCCTGTTTCAGTCTGTGACTCCCTCTCTCTCTGACCCTCCCCTGCTCACACTGTCTCTCTCTCTCTCTCTCTCCTAGAAATAAATAAAACATTAAAAAAAAAGAAGAAGAAGACAGAGAATGTCCTGATTTGGCAAAGATGCTCAGAGGGAGATGAGAAGCCACAAAGATAATAAATGTTCACTGGACTTCGGGATAAGTTCACTTATTCAACTTCATTTATTTACTAGGTGCCTACTATGTGCCAGGCTCAGCTGCTTTCTTTTCCTTACCAAATATCACACTTTATTGTCATCCTTTGTATGCCTCTCTCAGCGATCCACCACCATCACCATTACCACCCATTAAACCAAAAGTTTCTCAAAGGCTGGAACCTTGTCATATTAACTGACATACTGATTTGGAATCAATAAATATTTATGAATGAATAAATAATAAAGATATAAAACATTATATAAATGGAAGCATGCTAAGGCAGGGGTGAACATTCTGTAGGATGTGCATTCTGCCTCAGCCTTAAAGAAAGTAAATAGAAGAGAGAATTCTAGACAAAGGGAGCAGCAGACGCAAAAGCCTGGGAGGAGGGAAAGAGTGGGTGTTTCAGAGAAGTTGGCAACGGAATCCATTGGGATACAGCTATGGTTCCTATTCTCCTTGGGAGAAGGGGCCTGGCTCACCACCAACCCCACTCAACTGTACCAAAATACAGGGGTGGGAGGCGAGTATGACATTGATAAGACGCCCATTGAAAAGACTTAGACCTTAAGGTCATTCTGACAAGTATTCCTTGTTAAGTGACGTTATTTATAAATTATGTGAGGAGGAATAGAGAGAATGGGGTCTCTCTATCCCTCAGTGCCCTCCATTGGCCTCAGTCCTCTACCTTTAACCCCAAATCTCACTCACAAAGGCCCCTGCTGGTGTGGTGGTTATTGCAACCCCTCCTAGCTGAAGAGGACTTCTTTAGGGAGTGGGTTTCCAATTAGTTACATTCCATTTAATTCAGCACGCATTGACGGAGGGCCTACCATAGGCAAACCAGTGTGGTCTTTATGGATGCCTAGATCAGTGAGGTCACCCCTCCTCAAGTATCTCACAACCTAAAGCATTCGCATTTTAATATCTAAGCACATGCATCAAATGCTTTTAAGAATGAAAGGAATTGCCTATTGCACCAAAACATGGTGATCTTGAAGCAAATAATCGTGCCCTAAACTCCTTAAACACTCCCACTTAAAAGTATATCTGTTGTAAAATTGGTCCTGCCAAATGCCAACTTCCTACTTGTTGAATATGCGATATTGGAACAGCAAAACTCAGCTGGATATGAGAAACTCGTTCTTTTTCAGTAGAGGCCTTTTTCAATGAGAAGCAGAAATGATGGAGGAAAGAGTATTTGAGTAATGGGGAGAGAATTCCAGGCAACTCTCCTCTCAGAGAACCAATTATTTTCTCCCTAAAGAGGCAAAACTCCCCCATTTCACCTCAACTCCAACACTGTGTGAAAGGCATTCCCAGAAGTGCTGGGCTACAGCAAGGCCCAAAGGTGAGCAAATGCACCTGACTCCCCCCCTCCTCCCCCCCAACTGAAACGAGAGTAGCTCCTGACTGACCTTGCTGCCCCAGGTTCTTGAGGGGCTTGGCGGGGGGTGGGGGGGGAGAACACAGAAGAGAAAAGAGGATGTAGGGGGAAAGCGGGTTCTGCAGGACTGCAGCCTAGCTCAGAAGTGGTTTTGCAGGAAAGCTTGTTGGCTAGCCTGCCCTACACTGGAGAAGTCATTTCTTCATCTACCGTGGGCACGATTACCGTAACATTACCCTACCCACCTGTCTACCTTTATGTCTATCAACTTCCCAACTCATAGAATTATGCTCACATAGCACCTAACGGCTGCTGTGGCCTTCCAGTCCGCACCCCCTCCCCCAACACACACACACACACACACACACACACACACACAGTCACTCACATTTGCACCTGCTGATCCCACTACCTGAAATACTACACCACTACTAATACCCCCACCCTCCATCCCCAAGGAGAATTCAACTCATATACAACCCTCAACCCTTGGCTCAGGAGTGACTGTCATCAGAAAGTGCTCCCTGCTGCCTCTTTGTGCTGTCTGGGTACATCCTCACTAAATCAATCTTACCATTCTCTAAGCCCCTTAAAGTCCAAACCCTTGCTTACTCATCTTAGTATCCTCAAGACTTAGTGTGAAGTCTGGTAGAGAGTGGGTGCCCAGTATTTGTTGAACTGTATGTCTGGGTGCTTACCATCTTGGGTACATAACGTAGGAAGTACTAAGGAGGTTTCATGATCTCCCCAGATACTTGAGTATCAGGAATCGCAAAGCATAAAGCTAAGTCAACTGCCAAAAGAATGAAAGCCTAAGTCTGAAGGCCAAGAAAAAAAAAGAATGAAGGAAAGAAAAGAATTTGCCGACATGAAAGGATCTGAAAACAAGTTTTAGGACTGAAACTTTGAAACGCTCATAAGAGTCTGTAAGAATTTTCATAATACTGCCCTAGTAGACCATGAGCTGGGGTGGGGTGGGGAGGAAGAGAGGCAGTATCTGTTACTCACTTAGGTGTCCCATTGGGAACCACATGAGAGGGACTCGCCAGAAAGATAGCTATTGATTTAACGGTTTCTATATATTGTCTCTTCATATAACTATGTGTATGACTTCGATACAATGGAGCTAATATAATGTCGTCCACTTCATAATATGGGTTCTATTCCTCCCAAGTAATATTTTCATTGCCAGTTCAAAATTCAAAATTGGGCACCTGGGTGGCTTAGTTGGTTAAGCATCCTACTCTTGATTTTGGGTCAGGTCATGATCTTGCGGTTTGTGAGATTGGGCCCTACATAGGGCTCTCCGCTGACAGGGCAGAGCCAGATTGGAATTCTCCCTCCCTCTCTTTCTCTGCCCCTCCCCTGCTCTCTCTTTCTATCAAAATAAATAAATAGGGGCTCCTGGGTGGCTTAGTCGGTTAAGCGTCTGACTTTCGCTTAGGTCATGATCTCGCGGTTCGTGGGTTCGAGCCCTGCGTTGGGCTCTGTGCTGACTGCCAGCTCAGAGCCTGGAGCTTGTTTCAGTCTGTGACTCTCTCTCTCCCCTGCTCACACTGTCTCTCTCTCTCTCCTAGATATAAATAAAACATTAAAAAATTTTTTAAAAAAACAAAAATAAATTTTTTTTTAAAAAAAGAAAATTCAGAATTAGAGTGGTCCCTTCAAATACTGTTAAGAGAGCCAATTAAAGCAGGTGGTCCAAACTAGACCGTGCATTCACTACCCTGATGGTGAACTTAGTAGTGCAAGAAATGTGACCTGTTTCATGAACATAAAAACACTGCATTGGAGAGTGAGAATTTCTGCTTTTGGTCCTGAGGATTCCCAGCTTTGGCCCAATTCTTGGTGAAGGCAGAATAGGGCTCTTTATGTGAGGAGAGTAATGGGGAGGGATAAAGAGGGCAGGAGAAGGTTGGGAGAAATAGAAGCTCAATATACAGGATATCAAGACCAGCCTTGGCTATACCATTGTCCCTTGGCCTGTCTAGGGATCAGCTTTCTCAATCTCAAAAATCAGGTAGATGGATTAGATATACACCGTTTATATAGATTCCAATTACAGATCCCAACTGTATCCCTTCTTCCACGTGTGATTCTAAATAGTTCCAGATACAATCAGGGAAATTCGGAGCAATTAGCCAAGGAGCTCCACAGCCACCCCTCCGAGCTGACCACCCCGACCCCCNTTCGATAGTGCCTATAGTTCGAATTAGACCTGCCACAGTTAGAAGCCTTTCTCCAGCCTTTAAATACAAATACAAGCTTGAGGTTCATTTGCTTGTCAGTTTCCTGACGATGATGGTATTTACCTCATGGGATTGTTCTAAGGCCATAGAGTACCCTTAAACACTGAGTAAATAGTAGCTACAAAAGTAACTAGCCTTAGAGGCTTCGTAGTCCAACTGCTGGAAGGAAGTAACAGTTCCTGGTATTTGTTAATTTCAGTGCCAGGAACAAGGTTTTAAACTTGAGTTTGGGTTCTAGAACGTGCTGAGCTGGCTCCCTGAAAGCAGAGGGAAAAGATGTACTGGAAACAGACTCCACTAACTTGATGGGCTGTGTGTGAGTGTGAATGGTGGGTTTTTGGAAAAGGAAAGCTTACTAAATGAAATTGACCACTCACTCTTGCAGCCCCTAGTGTTTGTTGGAAGCCACTCAGGGATTTTCTGCAGGGAGTTGGGGGCATGGAGGATAGAGGAGGTCATGAAAAATGACATCAGTCTTATTAGATTACAAGCCATTTGTGGTTTTGGTCACAAAATTTAATGGAGTGCTGAATGTGGTTAATCTAAAAAAGCAACAATGTGAGAATTGCCCACATTGATTAAGCATGTTCTTAGGCCCTTAATCTGTATTCACTTGCTTAATTTTAACAATTCTGTGAGGTAGGCTCTACATTTAACAGAAAAGGAAAATGAAGCGTGAGTCAAACCCAAGCTGTGAAATCAGGCATCTGAGTATATAATCATGTTTAACCCAGGCAGGCCAGTACCCAGGTCCAATTCTTTCCATTACATCATGCTGCACTGATTTTTTAAAAATTTAGAGTTTTTTAGTATGAAAAATAAAAGCCTTGACCCAATTGCAGTCTGTTGAATTAGAAAAATTGTCTTCTCTGCTTGTCTCCATCTTCTCTAAAGACAAAAAAATGAGATGTGAGGGGAGGAGGGGCTCACCACAACAAAAACAGTTCAATTAATTATAGGGACAACCTTCCTGGCAATGAGAAGAATCAAATGCCACAAGATCTGGGGATTTCCATATTTTGATTGTGCACGTTTTAAGAATAGTTCTGCTTGGAAATGGGATCTGAACAAAGAACCTCTGAAATTCCATCCCCGTTTGGCTTTCAAAGTTGAGGCAATCCCTAAAGAACACTGACAGCATCTAACATTTATAAAGCACTTAAAATGTGTCAGATGCTTTTATGTACATGATATGATTTAATTCACAGAAGAATCCTATGCGATACGTCATTTCCTCCTCTATTTTACAAAGATAGAAAGAGAAAACTGATGCTCTCTGGTGGAGCTGGGACTTGTATCTGGATCTTTATTGCTTCGAAGTCCGGGTGCTTTACTGGTACACTAAATTATAGCGGGAAACTGCCCCTAACTATGTAGGTTATTTCTGTAACAGCATGGAAAAGAGTATATGTAGACCTTAGAGGCAAAAGACATGTGTTCAAATCTTAACCTCCTTTAATAGATTTTTTTAATTTGGGGTAAATACTCAAATTTCTGAGCCCCACTTTCCTTGGATATAAAATGGAGAAGATAATATCTGCTTTAAAGGATTAGAGCAGTCCTTGAGAAAAAAATTGATAGCACATGTAGCGCAATGTCTTGCAATTAGTAGGTGATCAATAAGTGTTCCCAAAGAATGAGTTGCACAGGAATACTTAAAATCATTCGTGCAGTAATAAGAGTGTTAGAAACTTTGGTTAGCTTCAAGAAAATTAATATCGTAAAATCTGCATTTATAAAACGAATTGATTTAGAAGTGATTGCTTCCTTTTACAAAGTAGTCATGCCTTTCTAGTCGGGTTTTTCCAGTTTTAGTGAACGTTAAGAATCCTGGAGGGAGCTTGTTGAAAATGTGTGTCCTTAATCGCCACCCCCTAAAACTTTTCTTTCGAAAGAGAAAAGTCAGCCCATAAGAAATGGGCTGTATAGCCCAATCGTTAAATCTGCATTTTAACTTGCAAACTCTCCCTCCTCGGATGACTGACGTAGGTTCATCCTCCAACAGGCAGCTTGCAATAGAAAACGTCCAGCGTATTCGGTTTATTCAGACACACGGAGAATTTGAAACACACACAAAAGGACAGTGTGGTGAATCTCACCTACTTGTCCACCAGCTGCTACAATGATCCCGTGGTGAATTCTGCTCCGTTAATGCTCCTCCCACCTTATTTCGAGGCAAAGCCAAGATACCACCTCATCTGTAAATGTTTACCTATATAACAGTCGTCCTTATCCATGGGAGATATATTCAGGACCCCCAGTGGATGCCTGAGAACATAGATAGTACCAACCCTATATATAACTGCTTTTAAACAGTATATAGTAAACCCATAATAAAGTTTCATTTATAAATTAAGCATAGTAAGAGATTAACAATCACTCAATAGGACATTATAAAAATCTACTGTCATAAAACTTACGTGAATGAACATGTTCTCTTGCCCACTCTCCCTCCGCCCCTCCCTCCCTCTCAAAATATCATACTGTGCTCACCCTTCTAGTGATGATGTGAGATGAAAGAATGATGAGACGAAGTGTGGTGCGTGACGTTAGGCTACTGTTGACTTTCTGACGGTACTTCGGAAGGAGGACAGTGCTTGACGTAGCCTGACGCTGTTGACCTTACGTCACACCTAGGTCATCTGCTTCTGAACCACGTGGTTAAACGCAGTAGCTGCCAGAAGGCATAGTGTGGATAAGGGACTCCTGTTTGTCTATAATGAGAGGACTCACAGCATAATGTATATAGTATAACATAGAAGAGAAAAGGTCTGGCGCCTGGGTGGCTCAGTCCGTTAAGCAGCCAGGTCTTGATTTCGGCTCGGGTCATGACCAGTCATGGCTCTGGAGTTTGAGCCCCGCATCAGGCTCTGCGTTCACAGGTGCAGAGCCTGCTTCAGACCCTCTGTCTCCCTTTCTGTGCCTCTCCCCTTCTTGCTCGCTCTCTTAAAAAAAATAAAACATTTTTAAAAATAAAAATTAATAAATATATAAGCCACAATATCACATCTAAAAATAATTCCTTATCAAATATCTAGTCAGTGTATAAGTTCCAACTTTCTCGTAACTGCCACTTTTCTTTGTAAGTTTGTGTATTTGAGGATTCAGATAAGGGCCATGCATTATGACTGATAATCTTTTAAATCTCTTTTGTATAAAAAAAATTTTTTTTAAGTTTCTTTTAATCTATAGATTTCCCCTCCATGCCTCCCCCCACCCCCAGGCAACTTATTATTTGTTAAAGAAGCAGGGTTGTTGTTTATCCCGTAGTCTAGAGCACGGGTGGGCCAACTTTTTCTCTAAAGATTGGGGTGCCTAGATGGCTCAGTCGGTTAAGCATCCGACTCTTAATCTCGGCTCCTTGAGTCTTGATCTCAAGGTGTGAGTTTGAGNTTTAAATCTCTTTTGTATAAAAAAAATTTTTTTTTAAGTTTCTTTTAATCTATAGATTTCCCCTCCATGCCTCCCCCCACCCCCAGGCAACTTATTATTTGTTAAAGAAGCAGGGTTGTTGTTTATCCCGTAGTCTAGAGCACGGGTGGGCCAACTTTTTCTCTAAAGATTGGGGTGCCTAGATGGCTCAGTCGGTTAAGCATCCGACTCTTAATCTCGGCTCCTTGAGTCTTGATCTCAAGGTGTGAGTTTGAGCCCCATGGTAGGCTCTGCTGTGCATGGAGCCTACTTTTCTTTTTTTTTAAAGATGCTCTTCCTTTTTTTTTATAGTTTTTTTTTTTGAGACAGAGAGACAGAGCACAAGTGGGGGAGGGGCAGAAAGAGAGAGAGAGCGCGAGAGCGAGAGAGAGAGAGACGGACACACAGAATCTGAAACAGGCTCCAGGCTCTGAGCTGCCAGCACAGAACCCTATGTAGGGCTCGAACCCACAAACCTCGAGATCATGACCTGAGCGGAAAGTTGGACACTTAACTGAATGAGCCACCCAGGTGCCCCTGGAGCCTACTTTTATAAAAAGGCCACATACTAAATATTTTATGCTTTGTAGATCATGCGTGTGGACCACTTGTTATTCTTTGTTGTTATTTGTTTTTACATCCCTTTAAAAGTGTAAAAACCATTCTTAGCTTTCCAGGCCTCATTTTCTGACCCCTAGTCTAGAGCTGTGGTGCCCAAGAGGGTATGGTGGCTCTTTTAATTAAAATTAAAATATACAACAAACAGTTTTCCTTTCTTAGACACGTTTGTCGCATTTCAAGTGCTCAGAAGCCACCTGTGCTAGTGGTGACTGCATTGGATAGCTCAGGTTATGGAATACTGTCATCATCACTGAAAGTTGTTAGACAGCAATGCTAGAGTGTCCCCTGATCTAAATATTACCAACTGTATCTCCATGGTATAGTTCAGCATGTTCCTCTGTCCTCTCTGTCTCCTGTCGCTTGGAATCTTGTAAATTGTGTCTAGAGTTTGGTCAGTTTCAGATTAGATTTTTTTTCTTCCACTTGGCATAGGGCAGACTTCTTTATAGGTTCCTGGGTATTTTTAAATATTCAATTTATATTGTATTATATATTTTTATATGTATCATGTATTTTGTATACATACATAATATATATTTAATTTACCTGGATTGCTTTAAAATTAAGAAAAATTAAGCTTTACTTTATAGTAATGTACAATGTGTTAAAGAGTGCTATTCTAACAATAATAGCAAGAACAGTTATTTTTAAGATAAAATTCAGTATAATAGAGGCGTATGTAATACCAGCTAGCCAGAAGGGCCCTGTCAATGGGTTAATTGGTCTTTATAAACCCACATAGCAAAGACTTTAACCTAGGTTCTGAACTTGAATAAGCCAACCAATTTTTAATTTTTTAGTAAGGTCCTGGTGATAGAAAGTAGTGGGGTAGATCTAACCAGATAACCAGATTATTTCATAATTATTTTTATTTAAAGGAATAATTGTATAAGGTTGATTTTTAAAAATATCCTATGCATTTCTTGTAAATTGAATGCTTTTTTAAACATTAAGTAAAATATATTTTTTAATTCCTTCTTCTAAAATGAACCAAAAAAGCTCATGTACCACCTCAGCTCTTCACTTAGCAGTTTAAAATTAATTCCATAACTAAATGGCATTTGTAGAAATAGGAGAACTTTGGTATCTCCCTATCTTCCTATGCATTTTGCCAAGACTTAAACTTTTAATTTTTGTGTTAGACTTAAATGCCTGAATTTTAAAAGAAAGGCAAAAATGCTAACCACTTAGATATTCTAGCTGATAACAGAACTGTTTTTACTTTAATAAAGGCTGTTATTTCATCTTCGAAAGTGTTAGACATAAAACCAGCTGGTTTTAGACACTTGGTTATGATTTAATTCCAAGTGGAAAAAACAGATTGTATATATAAATACATTTCCAAGTAACAAATATTAGGATGAAATATTCTAAAATGCCACATTTCTCCCCTAAGTATTATAATTGAGTATCATAAGTTACAAGCAATAAAGAAAAAGGTAAACACCAGCTTCAGCAGTGTTTGAAGTTATAAGCACCAAAATTCATTCTCCCTACTGCTTTAAGATATCATAGTTTAACTTCACAAAGGGTCCAACATTATAGTGCTTTCATGTATATGATTTTTTGATTCTCATAATGACTGTCTTGCAGTTTAGTAAACTACTTCTGATTATATTTATTACTTGTAAAAGGAATGTAGGCCTTATGTTGATTTTTAAATGAAATTATGTTGCTTTTGGTTTTGAGACTATATTTAACATTTTAATGCTTTAAGGCCTTATTCTTATGATTTGATTCCCCAAATAAATTAACCTTTTAGGTCCTCTCAATTAACTTGATTTTCAGTCATGTTCATTTGTTCTTCCCACCTCCCCAAAATGATGATATTTTTAAGAGTTTGCTGTATAAATTTTTTCTCTTCATATTTCAAATAAGTAAAAGATCTTTGTACAATTAAACAACTATAAATTAATATCTAGATCACTGACTGCTTAGGTTAAAATCACTGGTCCAGCTGTTTGCATCAGTTTGTTTATAGGACTGGAATCCTAAAACCATACATCTTCAGTAAAATGATTATTTCAGTTCCCCCAGAATCTTAGCAGTGTATTTCATGTCTGTTAACTTGTTTTGTGATGGCTTTAATATCAGCTACATTTTTATGTCAGGTAACATAAAATCAATTTTTTAAGTTACTTTTTAAAATTTTGTTTTCAAGTTCTAAACATTTTGAGGTATATATTTAGTTTTGACTTTGTGGGAAATGTCACCTTTCTAATGAGAAAGAAGTAAATTCTAGAGACTAGAAGTTCTTATCTTAGTTAACTTCCTTATTGCCTTAAATATTAATTCCTAAACCTTCTCATTCCCTGCTTTCTCCATCTGTCTTGGTCAGATACATTGCTGGTATCTGAGCTGTTTGGGTTTCCTTTTTATTTGTTTTTGCAGCTTTATTGAGATATAATTGACATATACCATTATGTAAGTTTAAGGTGTATAACATGTTGATTTGATACATTTATAAATTGTAAATGGTTACCAACATAGCATTAGCTAACACCTCCATCCAGTCACATAACTACCATTTAATTTTTGTGGTGAGAACGTTTAAAATCTGTTAGTAGCCTTCAATATATAATACAGTATGAGCTATAATCACCACGCTGTACATTAGATCCCCAGAACTTGTTAGTCTTATAAAGAAGTATTTGGGTTTTAAGTGGTGTCAACCTAGGGCTTCCTCTGCAGAGATTCTTCTTCATCAAGCTAGAATGATAACTCCGGAAATTACCATCCCTAGGGCTTAGTTAGACCACGCTAGATCAAAAGTACAAAAACACTCTGAGTTCAAGTTCCCATTGGACAGAAGCTCCCTAAACACATGGGAAACCTAAAATTCCCCATTACCTGATTTCTAGGAGATAACTTAGAACCATATTAATCACCTGATGGCCACTGCTGAAAGCAAACTTTAAGGACAATCCACATCCATCCTGAGCTTGAGAGGGTGGGGTTGACCCCAAAAGTTTTAGGACTTCATTGGTATTGAGCTCCATTTGCCATACGTCACTAGACTCGGTAGTCAGTGCATTTTTTGTTTTCTTTCTTCTCTGGCGTTACCACATATCCATCTTGTCTCCCAGACCTCTTTCTGGTGGTGCATATTTCTTCCTCTTAGCCCTTTTCCAGCTCCACAGCCAAGAGTTTCACTATTTCTGCTTTGGTAGTCTCCTTCTTCCTCTAACATCACATTCTACACCCAGTACCTTATGCCTCTTCCAAAGTAATTTTTTCTGCTAGCTAATTCAGTGCTGTCATGGCTTTCATCAAAAGTCTATAATGGTGGACCGTTACCATCTGCAGTACTCAAATTTTCATGACCATATATCAAGCTGACCTGAGCTACACCATCCATCCACCTGACACCATCAATCAGCATAACACAGCAAATTTTGCCATGCTGGCTTACACTTCACTTCAGCCAGGCTGTCACTCCCACCTCTGCATCTTGCTCTTTGTTCTTTTGTTAAATCTCTCTTCTCAAATCTTACAGAGTTCTTTCCCAAGACTTTTACTAATTATAGTTCCATATTCAGTGCTCCTTATTGTATATATAGCTTATCAGTGCATTTATCATATTAGCTTTTTTGTTTTCTTTTGGGTTTAATTCAAGTTATTTTCTTGTAAATGTTCTCTTTTAATTTGTATGTCAGTATAAGTGTGTTACATTATTATTCATCTTTAGCATATATGTTGTATATTTCCTGATAGACCACAAGGTCGATGTTTAATAAATGCCTCCTGATGATGTTAACCCTGGGCTAGACACCTGATTTGTCCTAGGAGTGTACTTTACAACAGGTAACATGACATAGGTTATGATCTTGGTCACTGTGTGACTTCATACAAGTTATTTAACCTATCCAAGCCTCAGTTTCATAAGCTGAGAAATGGGGTGATAAAATCTACCTTAGAAGTGGTTATAAGAGTGAGGGGGGAAATGTATTCTGAGTAACTAGTAGAGTGTCTGACAAGTAGTACATATTTCAGAAATGGTTGTTTTTATCGTTAACCTAGATGCTATGTTTTAATTCATTAGGAGGGGACAAGGGAGATGATTCTTACTCTGACACAGGTCTGCATTAATCTTTTCTGTCTCTAGGTTGACTATATTTCAGGGAAAGTTTTCTTCACCACCTGTTCTAACTTAAATATGCTGAGAAAATTAAAATCTGCAGAAAGATTATTTTTGCTGATTAAAAAGCAGTTTCCACTTAATGTTTCTTCTGTAAGTAAAGGTACAGTATATGCCTGTTGCTTTTACACACATGATATATTATACTCCAGAGTTTTCTGCCCAGTAATTAATTTGTAGCCATTTCATATTTTTAAGATTCATTCATACCTGTGGAATCACTAATTATGTATTTTTCTATATTTCCCGAATATTACCACCATATTAATCATATTGTCACCTAATTGTGTCTCTTTGCAACCTGCTACCTATTATCTGAGCCTTAGTGTCCTGAGTCATATTTCTTCTGTTTTAATTATGACCAGACACCTTCTCTAAAGATACATGTGATCCATTGCTTCTCTTTAGATTTAGGAGCATATAAGAACCCAGAATGCATGGTTTTAGTAAGCTGATCAAAACTGTCACTTCGTACTTTTTAACTGATTAATTATATTAACTGGAAAGAATACTATGTAATAAAATTTCATTTGGGGGTCCTTAAATTTAAGGTTTTAAATAAATTTGTACCCATTAATAAAGCATTACAGCTAAAGGGGACTTAAGACACTCCCTGTTCACTCACTAATTTTATAAATATGCTGCTAAAATAATTGAAGGATCTTAATAGAAGCAACAATAAAGGGTCAGATACTGCTAGACTAAACGTTACCTTAAACTTCATCTTAATTGCTGATTGTGCACATGAGATCATGTAATATTATGGTCTGTACCAAACTGTGTTAGTAAAGATATAAATGGCAAGAAATCAAGACAGGGCAGAAATGTTGTTTTAAAGCAGATCCTCAGGTGTTATACCCTGGGGTCGATAGAATTTCATCCCAACATTCCACATTCTCATCTTAGAGAATACTGTAATTACTGTTGGGACATCTTGACCCTTCTTCATCAAAAAACAATTACATTGTATTGAGCATGCGGGCAGTCCCTAACTTATGAATGGGTTGTATATCTGAAGTGTTACTTTATGAAAACTCACTTTATGAAAACTCATTGTATGATGTATGCTACTATTGTATGGTCTAAGATAGTCTCAAGATTCATTTGCCCTTGTTTCTAAGCTTTGTTTTGCAGTTTATTCTGTTTTTTCACCTAGTTTTTATAGGCAAGATCTGCATATTTCAAAGATTAATACATACTCTAGGCCTATGCATATATTGAAGGTATAGATATATATTATCATAATACAAATGATCTTGCCAAAATACATGATAATTCTATAGGAATTTTTAAATAATTTCATATTAAGTATGGAATATAAGAATGAACTTCAGTGGCGCCTGGGTGGCTCAGTTGGTTAAGCGTCAGACTCTTGGTTTTGGCTCAGATCATAAATCACAGTCTGTGAGTTCGAGCCTCACATCGGGCTCTGTGCTTCCAGTGCTGGGCTCTGTGCTGCTGGTGTGGAGTCTGCCTATGAGTCTCTCTCCCTTTCTTTCTGCCCCGCCCCCCTCAAATGCTCACTTGCTCTCTCTCAAAATAATAAAAAAAAAAGAACGACCTTTATTCTGCACAATACTTTTATGTTAAATTATATAAACTCCAAGTGAAGGTGAATTCACTATTCATGTAACAGTTTAATAAAGCTTATTTTAAAGAAATAAAGGTAGTAGAATTTGAAGATGATGATAGTAATAGACTGTCTTTAAAGCTTCAATGTAGAATTAACTGTGAACTTATTTATTTAGGAAAGATACTAAATGAAATACAAAGACTTATAACTGATGATCCAGAAAGTTGGTTGAATACCATTTCAACTTGGAAAAATCTTCTTGAACATGATGCAAAAAAGGACAAACTTTTTCAAAGAGCCGATAACCCGCCAAAAAGAAAAGTGGAGGCAAATGACATCATCAATGCTAAGAAATTAAAAACAGAACAATTGCAAATGTTACAAGAGAATAAGGAATGCCAGCCAGAAAAGCAAATAGAAGAAGAAACATGGGAGCAAGGAGACTTTCTCACTAAAAGAGAAAAATCTAAAGAAGCACTTCAGAACGATGTAGTAAAAGCAGCTGATGCCCAAAACCAGAACGACTTGACATTCAGAGTTTCTTGTCGCTGCAGTGGAGCTATTGCAAAGACCTTTACTGCACAGGTACACTTACCTCCCAAGGCAGGGTTCCATTTTCTCAAAGGATTTACTACTGTTTAGATTTAAAATGAGATGACGGCCTTTCACAGAACAATTAAATAGGCTGAGGCACATAACCAGGCATAATGTCATGTAATTAAATCTCTTTAAAAAGCATTCTCAGGTTTGTTTTTTTTTTTAGTGTTTATTTATTTTGAGAGAGAGGGAGAGAGAGAGAGAGAGGGAGAGAGAGAAAGAGAGAAAGAATCCTAAGCAGGCTCTACACTGTCAACACAGAGCCCATTGCGGGGCTTGAACTCACAGAGGGTGAGATTATGACCTGAGTGGAGATCATGAGTCAGACACTTAGCCGACTGAGCCACCCATGCGCCCCTAAAAATGCATGTTCCTTTTTAACTTAACTTCAGATCCTTAAGAATAGTAGTATGCCATTCCATGTAATGACCTCCTTTTTTTCCTTTCTCCTCAAAGTTTCCTTAAACTCAGGTATTCTTTACATTTGGAAATCCTTATTGTCCTAAGCTTTTGGGCTTTCTCTTCAGTTCAGTTCTGTGTTTATTAAACGGCTGCTCTGCACTATGCCTTGTGTGTGTGATTGTCACCGGGACCCAGACTACAAATACACAAATGCACGAGACCCTCATCTCCATGAGAAGGAATACCACAGTTTCCTTCGAAATACTTTCTGACGTGGCCCTTACGAAGTTCAGTGATGTCAGGGCATAGGTCTGGGTCCTCCAACCAGCCTTCAAATCAGATAGACCCTAAAGTTTCAGTTGTTCTGGTAATTTGTAAACACAGAGGATTGTAGTAGCTAAAATAGTTCATTTTTCACTTTGTATCTATGTTCCAAAACCCACAGTGAGCATTTTTATCGATTCATGATCTGGTTAATTCAGCTGTCTAAAGTTACAAGAATAACGATTACATGTGAGGAAGCATCAACGCTGTAAGATGTTTGATGTAAGATGTAAGATGTTGGGGGGTCGAAGAGGCAAAATGCGGCCTTCTTGCCTTGAACAGAAAATGCTTTAGTGTCATATTTTAATATTACAACCGTGACTTACCATCAAACAGTCTGACCTGATTTTTCTACATGCTCTCTTAGTTTTTGCTTACATTTGAAACGTAAAATTTTCAGGTTTAGTTCTGTTTTCTCTAACTTTCTGCTTTTCCAGGAGGTAGGAAGAGTAACTGGAATTGCTCTTATGAAACAGTTTGGATGGAAAGCGGATTTGAGGAATCCAAATTTAGAGGTACTGAATGTTCATTTTATCTTATGTGCCTATGACCTAATTGTTTAAAGACCATGTAAACTATCCTTACTGCACTTTTCAGTGTTGCTGCAGAGTTTTTAAAAAGCATGTCTGCATGGATCCAGCAGTCCATTTTCCTCCTAATAGTACAGTAGTGCAGATAATTCTGCTAGTATTTTTTCACTGCGAAAATGTCTTATCCAAGTAAGATATTTGTGGATGGAATTATTTTGTCACAGTTGAATTTTAGAGTTGCCCTTTACAATCACTAGAATACATAACAGATCTCTAAAATAGAAAATACTGTAAGTAAGTAAATAAATAAATCTAGCTAATGTTAAAAAATATATATGTATAAAACAAAAATGCCTACACAGGATTCAATAGTATGTTAATATGGCTTTGTTAAGATTCTGGGATTATGTTTTTTCTTTTTTTTTCCCTCTGTTTTCAAAATTAATTTAATTAGGTTTCCCTATATTTCATTGGGACAAAGTAAAACACTTATATGGGAAAACCAATACTAGCCATAAAAATTATTCTTCACTTTTTTGAAAACCATCTGATAAATTTGACAGATGGTTTAGACCTTTTCATGATTCATTGATTCGTAAGTTTATTCTTACATAGCTTTAAGTGGAGTAGCTGGCCATATGAGAACATTTCGTGTTGTTTTATCTCTTAATGTTTCTATTTGATATTTTCACTTTTACAGGGTAATGCCTGGTATACGTCCTTCATTACTGTCATGAAAAACATTTTGACCCCAAGAATGTTGTATCACGAGGGGGCCCTCCTCCCACCTCCCCTCTCCAGTTCCCTTACCTTGTCCTCTGCTGGTTTCAGTCTCCATACCTCCCCTTGACCTCATCTCACTGTCTGAGAATTACAGTTTCCTCACAGTTTCGCTAAATACACCTTGCCAATTTAATTCCTATCAGTATTTCATGTAATTAATAATAGCTGTTATCGGTAGAAATAACACAGAGCAAAATCGACAACAGTAAAATCACACAGTAAAATTTGTGAACAAAATTAACAGAAGAATCAAGTCTTAACAAATTTTATTCTATAAAATTAATAGAAAAATGTTATAGTGGGAGAAGCTATTCTTAATGAGGAAATTTGATCTGTAAAAATATCACTGTATCTCATCCTTAGTATCAATTTTAAGTAGAAAATAATTCTAATAAACGCTTTTGCTAAAATCAATAATGCAAAACATTGGAAAGTTTACTTTGATGATTAAGGATTTAATTGACTCACTGGAGTCCATTCAGATCATTCTGTACTTGATAAAAATTTGTTGATATTGGAGTAATTTTGATTAAACAAACTATATAGTAAAAATAACCTTAGAGCGAAAGTATTAAGGGTCAAATGCTCTTGAGATCAAACAGCAGAGTTAGACTATGCCATAAATTTTATCAGACTGTATGAAAGTAAGATTCTAACTTTTAAGTTTTAATCGGGCTACTAATTGTGACATGAGACATTTAAATCCTCTTTATGACCTAACAGAAGAAGGGAGATAGAGAGGAAGAAACTCACCTACAGATAGTAGAGAAAGAAAAGGTCACCCTTGCTATAATACCTGTGGCCTGAAGAAAATTTTGTTACCCTGGAAATGTGTATAGCCTGTGATGATCCTGTGTGACCTCACATCTTAATTTGAAGTTAAAATTAAGGTGGGAAGAATTAAGGTTAGGAAGTCTTCTCTAACCCAAAATGCTGAAAAGTCTGACCAGTCATGATAATTCAGAGAACCCCAAGGAAGAAAGAACTCCAGATCTCTTCAGAACATGATTCTCCATACACATATCTTGTATACCAAATTATCAGCAGAATCTTTCTATGGAATGTACTGAAAATTTACTTTGCCTCTACTCAGGAAAAAGTATTATGGGGGGCACCTGGGTGGCTCAGTCAGTTAAGCATCCAGCATCAGCTCAGGTCATGATCTCACAGTTTGAGTTCAACCCCCACATCAGGCTCTGCACTGGCAATGTGGAGCCTGCTTAGGATTCTCTCTCCCTTTCTCTGCCCCGCCCCTACTTGTGCTCTCTCTCAGAATAAATAAATAAAACTTTAAAAATAAATATATTATGGGACATTTTTCCATATATGACAAACAAGGCCTTAGAATTTTTTTTTTAAAATACAGGGCTATTTAAAAAATTTTAAATAAGAGATAAAATATAGATTATATACAGCTTCAACATGGAAGTTTTCAAATTATCAGTGCATTTGGTAATGTATTTCCCGTTCTGTTCTAACTTCTCTATTTGTTCTTTCAGATCTTCATACATCTAAATGACATTTACTCTGTGGTGGGAATCCCCGTGTTCAGGTAGCTATTGCTCTCTAAGCTTCAGGTGTGTCCCTTAGAGTTTATAAAAGTAAGAACTTCATGCCCTTATTTCTAGTATGAAACATCGATGTAACAGAGGGGGCTAAGAGCAAAGCATTAGAGTTCTCTACTTGAGTCACTAAAGTGTTTTCTTAGTACATAATGCTTATGATTTAATCTGGCCAGTTCGAGCTATAAAAGATTTGATTATAATCATTCACTGATTACATGATTCAAACTGAAAATTATATCTAATTATTTCTATTATTAAATGATTTTCACAAGCCCTTAGTCTTTTGGCATCTGGAGTTTTTATTAAAATAGAAAATACAGCACATTTCTTAAAATTCACACCTATACATTCTACAAATTTTATTGTCATTGTTCTTTTATCGTGGGAGAATATTTCCAGTTTTTAAAATCTACTTCAGGTATCACTCTAATCTTGCAGGGTACTATATAATAATAAATGCAAATGATTGATTTCCTTACTTCAAAATGTCTGTTGAACACTTACATAACAGGTATTTCTCTAGATGCCTTAGGAAGAAAGAGCAGGTTGGATGAAAATAGTGATTTCCAGTTTTTTACTTGGAAGCCTGTAAATATTGTTGGCATCTTAATTAAACACATTATATATGCACATCCCTGTTTACACAGTATAATGTGATTTAGATACCCTTTTGCTAGATTCTAGGCATGGAATATTTTTAAAGATTATAAAAATTCTATAATAATACCCCATTTGCGCTAAGCTCACGCTTATGCATCTGTAAGCCCAAAGCAGAATGTAAAAAAGAATGCTTAAGGTTATTATAATAGTTTTTATCAAGCTTCTTTGTTCATTACATTTAGAAAGGTAGAAATAATATTTTGAAAACTTCCATCAAATCTGGAAACACCGATAGTAACAGTAAGGAAGCAAAGGATAAAGTATGAAGTGGTACATAGTGGAGGCCAGTGAACTCATCTGGGAGATGTGTGCTTCAGCCCTTCATTCCATAAATTATTTTAGACAATGCAGTGTCATGCTTCATTTCATCTTTTGAGAAAGATGCAAATGAGCAAAAAGCAAACTGGCAAAAGGGATTTTTTTTCTAGAAAACAGATTTGAAGGGTTAGCCTCCATTCAGCCCTGCCTCCCATACCACACCTCTGGTCACAGAACATGATGTTCCTCTTGCTGACTCGGGATCAACGAGAAAAGGCCTATTCCATGTGGGAAGAAAGGGAAGTATATTAACCCTTGAGAAATATCTCCTGCATATGTGAGTAGATTTTTACAAGCTAAACACCTAAGAGTTTAAATTTCAGCGTGTAACAAAGTTACCTTTCTGAAATACCACACTGGCTGGTTGGACGAGGTGCCAATGAAAGAAGGTATTTTTGTCATAAGGTTAAAATATTCTGTAACCAGGGGCTTCTTAGTGTATGTTAGATGAATATAGAAAGAGGAGGTCACAGATACGGACAGGTGAGTCATTTTTATTTATATCACGCTCTTCTCTAACATACAGTAATATTGGGTATGTCATCAGGTTCTTTTGTTTCTAGGGTGCCCTTAGCCAGCAGAGTTTACGTCAGGACAGCAGGCCTGAGGTCTACCATAGCATGGGCAATGGCCTCTCTCGCTGAGATTCAGGTGAGAAAGAGTTTTCATTTGATGACAGCAAGGTCCTTTCCGTCATCGACTGATTGATGGGCATCTTAGTTGCTTGCTTGCTTTCTTTTCCTTTCTTCTCATTTCTCTTTTTCTTCTGTCCTTTTCTTTCTCTTGCCTTTTACACTTATGAACTGCTACAGTGATCTATTTTTACATATCGTTGAACTTCTGACAGCGTTTTGGTTATGAAAAAGCTGAGTCCAAAGATAGCTACGTTTTTATGATTTCTAATCTTTTATTTCACAATCCCGTGGCCCGTAAAACCTCCACTTCTTAAAATTTAAGTTTTTTCTCTATGACCAAGATCTCGATAATTTTTATAAATGTTCTGTGGACATAAGAAAGTAATTTTATTTTTTAGTCAACAAATGCCCGCTGTATTACTGTTTTACTATCTGCACAAGTCTGAAAGAGGTATTTCAAAATCTCATCATGTTACTGTATTTGCATTTTTGCTAGCCGTTGCTTTCATCAGCTCTGGTCTAGTTTGGTATGTGCACATTTATGACCGTTACCACTTCATCAGAAATGGTGTCTTTTCATTGTAACATGAAGTTCTCTTTATCGCGATTATTGAGTTTAAACTTAAATTTCTTGTGTCTTATTAATATTTTTAGTCCTGTCTTTTTCTATGCATTTGCTGCATTTCTCTGCCATTGCTTTATTTTCAACTTTGCTTTCGGTTTGCTTTTTTTGTTTTGTTTTGTTTTGTTTTGATCCCATTCTGATGGTCTCTGTCCTCCAGTGAGGGAATTCGGTGTTATGACAGACACACTTGATTGTGTTTTTTCCTATTCTACTCTGTTTTTAACTTCTTACACTGTTTGTTTTCACTGGCTTGATCAAGTTACTTGATATTCACTTCATTGCTCTCCTTGAGGTTGGAGATTATACTGCATTGTTCTGTTTCACTAATTGTTCTGTTCCCCTCTCTCCTAATTAAACACATGGGACTTGTCTGTTGCTTTAAAGCAGGCTATCAACTCTTTCCTCTGTCGGGACGCTTTTTACCACCAAAAAACTCTAAGCTTACCCTCTTCCCTCGCACAATATGAGGCCTCGAGAGTGCTTTTCTTCTCTTCTCCTGACCCCCTCTTTACTCCTCCCTACAATGAGACCTTTGAAGCATTTTTACACCCTTCCCCTCTCAGCACCCAACTATTAGATTGTACTAAATTCTTTATCATGTGTAAGAATTTCCCTCACAGTATGCCCCTGCTGTTTCAAAAGTTCTTATTTAGCACTTACGTTACACAGCCTGTCATTGTGCACACGTGCGCGCGCACACACACACACTCACTTTTCCATGTAAGCAAACAAAGACATGTTTCCAGGTGTATCGTTCTTCCCCACTGTTCTTCTGTATTTGAGGTTTCTGCTCTGGTTTATTTGTTGCTTGGTCAAAGTCTTTTCTTAGGCAATTTCTTCAAATGTGGCGTCCAGTTAATACACAATTTGAAATTCCTGTATATCCTCAAATTTATTTTTCATCCTGGGGTACAGACGCGTGTCAGATGGCTTTAAGAGTTGTGTCAGTCCCCTCCCCTCAGAGGTCTGTAGACACTGTCCCCTTGTCATTTAGTTTCCTGTGTGCTAGGTGAGCAGTACACACCAGTACAATTTCCTTTTCCTTTAGAGCTGCCTGTCTTTCCACTTGGGGGCTTGTAAGACTTTCCCTTTAATCCTCCAAAGTTCGGGAATATTAGCAGGATATACTTACATATGTGCGTTTTCTGTTCAGCCCACGCTGAGTTCTTATTCTGGTCACACCACTGACTTCCTAGAAAACTTGGGGCAAGATATTTAACTGTGTGCCTCAGTTTCTCACTTGCAAGGTGAAAATAATAATCTCCTAGGGTCATGTGAGGACTAAGTGAATTAGCATTTCTCAAATGATTAGAACAGTGCATGGCATATAGAAAGTGTTTAAGTCGATGACAGTAATAACTATGACTATAATAATTACAGAAGTTATTGTTATTATTTCTTTGGCTCAGGCACTCTTTCTTTCATTATTTAATTATTATTGTCCTAGCTGTTTTGCTCTAGTGGCTTTTACCTTAAACTACTTTCTTTTTCTGCTTCTGAAATTATAAACATGTTAAGCCTCCTGGTGCTATTCTCCAAGTTGCTTATCCTCTCTCACCTGGTTTCCATCTCTTCATAGTTTGGTTCTACATATTGACTTATTCTTGAATGTTATCTTCCAGGCTGTAACAAGAGTCATAGAAATATGTTCTGCTTTATTCATTGGAACATTTTAGCTTAAAAATCATTGTTTTTTAGCTTCGAAAAGTTTTGCATGTGTGCGCACTACATTTGAATATCTCTAGAAGCTCTTATCCCTTTTCTTCAGATACTTACCTGTCTTCTCCTGGAGTCCTGTTTCATTAGACGCACGTTTAGATTGTTCTGCTCGTTCACTCTCTTGCTACTGATGGACCCCTACCCTTTAGATTTGCCTTTTTTTTTTTTTTTTAAGCTCACTGAGAGTCAATTGTGGTTATTAAAATACTTTAAATGGCTAAAATCCTGTAACTGGCAAAGGGCAGATAGATCGGTGGCACCACTGGGCTCGGCAGTGGAAGGAGACCCTGTCGGCCACGCTGGAAACCTTTTCTAGGGGAGAACTTTCCTGTTCACGGGTCTCCCTGCAGGTCTGTAGATCTCTGCAGACCACGTTCTCCCCGGTTCCAGTGATTTCCCCCTCTGGGCTCTGGTGCTCGTCTCTAACCCCCCACCCAGCCGTGGCAGAGGCCCCAGGCCACTTCCTTTTTCTGGGACCCAAACCAAGCCCAGGGCATCTCTTGGCATTTAGTTGCCCCTAGGTCTGACCATCACTTGGGCTCAGGGGAACTGAAGAGCTTGGAGGGGAAGAGAAAAGAAGAAAGCTGCTCTGAGATTATCATGTTCCCAGAATCCATGATGGTCTTTGTTATTTGATTTTAATCTTTAGTCCAAATCTCTTTTAGTCTAAGGAGTGAGTTACGGTTACCAAATAGCCAATGATCTCACCACAGTTTATATAACAACATATATGTGTGTGTGTATTATATAAATATAAATTTATATAACCACCTACAAGCCTGAAATGTTACCTTTGTCTTGACATAAACATCCATTTGTCAGAAAAGTAGAAAGTAAATTAAAAATATCCAATGATAATGCTTGTTAAAATTTTCCCTTACTGTCAGTTTGCCTTGCCAGAACCTAGAGTAAGAAATGTTCCTCTAAATGTGACCACCAGCATCGGGATATTAAAGCGTGTGAGAAGTAGCACAGCACAGCTGTTGCGGAGGAGTTGAGTAAAGACCCACAGTGTAAATGATCCCAGTACTTAGCCTTGATCCAGCCCCCTCTAGGGAGCGCGGTACCCAGAGCAGTGCATACACAGCTCAACCTTGGGTAAGCCAGCACTGTTAGCAGTGACATCTAAACGTGAGGATGTCAGATATTTTTCATTCGTACCACACACTGTTCTCCTTCCTACATACCCTGAAAAGGAAGGGGCACCCGGGTGGCTCAGACGGTTAAGCCTCCAACTCTTGATTTCGGCTCAGGTCATGATCTCACAGTTCGTGGGTTCAAGTCCCACATCGGGCTCTGTGCTGGCAGTGTAGAGCCTGCTTGGGATTCTCTCTCTCCCTCTCTCCCTGCCCCTTCCCCACTTGTGCTGTCTCTCTCAAAAGAAAGAAATAAAACTTTTTAAAAAATCCTAAAGAAAATCAAGTTCTGTAAGTCTTAGTTGTTAAGATAAGCATACAGAAATACTTGTCTGCTTCTGCCCCTGTACCCAAATGTCGCAGCGAGAGCAGGTCCTGTGTTGACATTTATGGATTTTAAGGTCAGACTGCCTCATTCGGCAGGGACCGTGTTGGAGAGAGGAGGAGCACGGTGTTTGACACATACCAAGATCTTAATGACAATTAGGTCTCAGACCACTGTTATTTTTAACGAAGCTGTCATTTATTTAGATCACTGTTCTTTTCACTTCTCCCCCCTTCGTGGGGGCATCCATAGGATACTCTCCTTCGAATTTCCTGCCAGAGGAGAATCTCCCCTTCCCTCTCCTGAAGCACAGTATGTTTCTTTCCATTAGGTGTCCTCTGGCTCTGACGGAAGCCTGGCTGTGCACTGAGGGCTCTGCTTCCTCTGTAGACCTATCGGGACCAGGGGCCTGGAGGTGGTAGGTGTCCCGCTTGCTCCTTCTGCCCAGAACCTCTCTGTGCCTCTGAAGCACGTGCTGGGAAACTGTCCCAGTCACAGGTAGACCTCTCTTGTGTCATTCCTACCAGAGCAGAGGCCACTGTTCTGTCACAGTGCTTTTATGATCTCAGTATCCGCTCTGTAACCCGACCCGTTAGCATCTCGGCTTCCCTACCTCTGACGGCCTGCCCTGCTCACATCCTGTACCTTCTCATGCGCAGACCATGAATCTCAGCTTCCGGAGGCCTGCTCTTAGCCTCGTTCTCCGTCCGGGTCAGCTCCCCTGGCGCCCGGCCACACAGGTCCTGCGCCCCCGCGGGGGGATGGTCCTGGGGCCTCACCGCCGCGCGCCGCTCACCTTCGCGGCTTGGATTCCACGTTCCGCCAGGACGGTCGTTTCCTTGCCCACACTTGTCGCTCTCTTGCTCCTCATTTGACTTACATCTTGGGCTCAGCAGAGAACTGCAGCGCGTTCTCCTCACCAGCACGCTGGAGCCTCACCCACGCGCTCGGCCTCACCGCCCTCGCGACAGGGGAGCTGTCCTTGCTTCCCTCCAGGGCTTGCGGCCGGACCCGCCGCCTCGGGCCCACTGGCGGACGTTCTCTGCTGCACACGCCCAGCAGCACATACGCTTGATTTAGTCTCTTGCAACTTAAGAAAATGGCCCTTTCCTGAACCCACATGCTGCTTCTGTGCTTCCCTTTACAGAAAAACCCTTAAAAATAGTTGTCCATATTTGGTGTCCCTACTTCCTCCCGTCCCGTGTGTCCTGTGCCCACTTCTGTCAGGCTGTCATCACCAACACTCCACTGACACTGCTCATCTCACCTGTTAGCACTCTGATACTGTCATCACCACTCTCCTTGTTGAAACATGTTTCTCCACTTTTTTTTGGAACACCACTCTGGTTCTCCTCCTACATCAGTATGTGCTGCTGTCAGTGTGCAAGGCTGATCTTCATCTACCAACGTCTATACTTAGGAGATCACCAGGGTCCAACCCATAGACTTTTCTTTTTTAACTTCTCTCACATTCTAGATGACTCATCTAGTTCTGATGCTTTAAATATCATTTATGACTAACACCGAGTGTTCCCAACTTCGTATCTGTAGCCTGAACCTCTCCCCTGAACTCCAGACCCATATGTTCAACAAATCACTTGACATCATCCATACTTGGTCTAAGAGGCATCTCAAAGTTTAACATGTCCAGAACCATACTCCTGTCTCCTTCGAAGCTTCTCCTCCCCATCTCTTCCCATCTCAGTAACAGGGAAGTCCGTTCTTCCATATGCTCAGGTCAAAACCTTTAGTCATTTCTGGCTATTGTCATTCTTTAACATCCCACATCCAGTCCATCCCATTGGCTCCACCTTAAAAACATATCTAGAATGTAACCACTTCTCACCACTCTTACCAATACCACTGTTAATTCAAGTCGCCATCATCTCTTGCTGGCATCCCCTAACTAGCCTCCCTCTTAACACTCTTACCCTTCTCTGGTCCATTCTCAGCAGTGCAGCCAGAGTGAGCCGTTTGAAGTGTAATGTCATGCTACTCCTCTGCTCAGAACCTTCCAGTTTCCCATTCTTCAGAAAACAACCAGAATTCTTACAGTACCTACAAGATGTGACGTAATGTGACATCCCTCCCCCAGAATGGGAATAATTGTTTTTTTCTCCAAATTTCTTGTTTTCCCAGGCACAAGTAGGATTACACTTTCCTCACCTCTTCAAATTGTGTGTGTGTGACTGACACGCTTTAGCCAGTTAATTGTTGGTGGGAGTGATGTGTCTCACTTCCAGATGGCACCTTTAAGAAAGTACATACTATGTCATGCTTCTTTTTCCCCTCTGATGGCAGTGCTCTGGATGGTGACCACCTCATGAGTTTGTCTCCCAGACTACGAACCAGAAGCCCCCAATGCCCCTCTGAGGGGACGTAGCATTAACTATGTGTCGTTTTCAACCTCTAAGATTTGGGGATTGTTACTACATGTAGCATAACCCAGGCCATCTTTTTTTTTTAATACGTATTTTTGAGAGAGAGAGAGAGACAGAATGTGAGTGGGGAAGGGCAGAGAGAGAGGGAGACACAGAATCCGAAGCAGGCTCCAGACTCTGAGCCATTTGCACAGAGTCTGACGCAGGGCTCAGACTCACAGACTGCGAGATCATGACCTGAGCTGAAGTCAGACGCTTAACCGACCGAGCCACCCAGGCACCCCCTAACCCAGTCCATCTTGACAGAATACCCTGACTACCTCTAATGTTAACACTGCATTTCCCTGTCACTCACTCTGCTTTGGCCACACCAGTGACCTTCCTAATCTTCATACATGTCAAGCATGCGCCTACCTTCTGGCTTTAACCACCTGAAATTCCTAATAAAGTGTAAAAAGCAATCTTTACTCTTGAAATTTTGATTCTTCGAGTTTTAGGTTTCTGTTACGTATTATGATAGACCGAATAATACCAAGTCAATATTTCTGTCTGTAGGCTGGTGCATTTGTTTTAGATCCAATGTGTGGACTTGGGACAATACTTTTGGAAGCTGCTAAAGAATGGCCAGTAAGTACTAAAGTTTGGTAAATCAAGCAGTGTGTTTCCTTTAATCATTATATGTATTTTCCCTGACCAGTTCTTTACAAATAGATTGTCTTTTCAGGATTAATTAGTTTTGATTGCATGAGTTGCTATTTACTTTTGTCAGAATGGAATATGAAGGGTTAAATGGCTGTGTTATTTCTTAAAATCCTATGATAAATTTAGGAAAATGTGCGCCAATTTCAGTGATAAGTCATGACAGATTATGCTCATCCCCAAATTCTTTAAGTATTTGTTACTGTGAAATACACTAATAGTTTTTAAAAATTAATAAAAACTTACAATTTTTTACTATTGAATATCATTTTAAAGAAATTCTATACGTTTTTTTTTTAATGTTTTATTTATTTCTGAGAGAGAGAGAGAGGCAGCATGAGCAGGGGAGGGTCAGACAGAGAGGGAGACACAGAATCCAAAGCAGGCTTCAGGCTCTGAGCTAGTTGCCTGACGCGGGGCTCGAACCCACGAACCATGAGATCATGACCTGAGCCGAAGTCGGACGCTTAACCGACTGAGCCAACCCAGGCGCCCCACCATAAGTTTGTTTTAACCTGAATTAAGGAGTCCATTCAATTCATTTTCACTATTTGAGAGAAAGGAAGTAGGTTTTCTTAACTACATAAAATGTCGGGGAGTCTCATTTATACTTAAAACATGAATTTCTTTCCTCATAGGATGTATATTACGTGGGTGCCGATGTCAGTGACTCACAGTTACTAGGTGCATGTGACAATCTGAAAGCTGCAGGCCTTAAGGATAAAATTGAGTTACTTCAAGTCTCTGTTACAGGTAAGACATTAAAAATGCAAAACATTTGGGAAAATGAACATATGTAAATATATTTAGAGTCATAATATTAAATAGTATTCACTTTCCATATGTAAAGGTTGAATTCTCTGGGGCTAATACTTGATTGATTTCCAATATTATAATTACAACTTATTTTTCAAAAGATTATTAGTACCAACATTTATATAGTCTCCCTAAGCATTTAAGTGAAAGTGCCTCTTTAAGGTGTGTTTGTTGTATGTGATCTGTTCCTCATATCATAACCAGAGATCACTTACTATAGACATAAAATAGAGGACAGAATAAAAATAATATTTAATAATAATAATAATAATAAAAACTTTGGATTTTTTCCAGATAAACTGAAATGTTCTGATATATCTTACCTTTCTCTTGCCTCACACTGGACAGTAAATAGGAACGAGGTACCAGCCTTCCCTGTTTGCTAAACCAGTTCTTCCGGTGCTAAAACTGGGAGGGTCTGGGGCACACCAGGAGAGTTAGTCACCCTGTGAGGTAGAGGGAAACCCACTGGGGAATCAGCAATAACAGACTAGGAATTGGCTCTGCTGAGTCCAATCAAAATAATATTTCCCTCAGACCCATCCATGGTATATAGATCATTTTAGACAAGCCTCACATTCCTTCTTTTCTCCCCTTTCTTCCCTTCCCCTAGTACATCTTTCTCCCTTAGGAACGAGTGCATTTAATTCCCAACTAAGAAAATGGCATTCTCTTGATCCGGTGTGAATAGGTAGTAGATGGTCCCAGTGTTAAACCTATAATCTGGAGAAACAAAATAATTGTTTAGAGATTTTTTTAATGCAGTGGAGGTGTAATAGAGTATCAAGAAGATGTTAGGGTAACTATGTGTCAAAACGTAATAAAGCAGCCCCAGAGAAGAAGGTGTATTGGTTTTGGGGGTTTTTTTGCTTTTTTTTTTTAATTAAAAAAATTTTTTTAATATAATTTATTGTCAAATTGGCTAACATACAGTGTGTACAGCATGTTCTTGGTTTTGGGGATAGATTCCTGTGATTCATTGCGTACATCCAACACCCGGTGCTCATCCCAACAAGAAGGTGTATTGTTGATTGAGATCTCAGAGTTGTTTACTGCCGATGACTATTTTTTCAATCTTTCTGTCAAAGTTTTAATGGGATAAGATGTAGGTTTCTAGAGGAAACGAAGCGTGATGAGGCCGAAATCAGCTCTCATGAACTCTGATTTCTTTCGGAAAGCTATTTGGGGGGGGAGGTTACTTGGGAGAAGACTGGACTGGCTTCATCAGCTATTGCAGCTCAGTGGTTTTTCAAACCTTTACGATCTCCTGAGCGCCTTGGAGGCATTGGGAGGGAAGTACTGAGCACTCCATCTGACCTCCGCCATGCTTCCAACTCCATTTTTATCTATTTTCATGTGGGGGGGGGGGCTTTTCCCCACAAGATTTCACTTTAAAAACAAGCAAAAGGCTCAGTTTTAAAAATAATGAAAGTGTTAAAAACAAAAGGTTCTCTATGGCACCAAGTAGCCAAATGAATCCTAGCTTTTGGAAGGATCGTTGTCACCGCCATGTCAAGAATAGACCACAGCAGAGGGGATGGAAACAGGACACAAAGTAACTAGGCACAGCCTATTGCAATAATACAGTAGGAAATGATGGTGGCTTGGCCCCAAGCGCTCTTCATGAAGGTGTTGAGAAGAGGTCAGATACATAAGTTTTGAAGGTGGAGTGAGCAGGATGTGCTGTTGGATTCAACGTGGCACGTTAAGTGAACAGGAGTGATGTAAGCACCCGGAGGGTGGGGTCGCCGCCCTCGGAACTGGGGAAAACCGCTGCAGAGCATGTTGGAATTTGGGAGCCTGATAAATTCCACGTGATCACTGGGTACCAAGTGGAGAAGATGACAAGCTAATAGCCCCATGCCCAGATCTGGAGTTTAGGGGAGAGGTGAGGCAGTAGCAGCATAGATAACGTCTAAATCCAGTAGATCCCCTTGGGAGTGAGGAAACATAGAAAAGGGAGAGCACTTGAGAATAGAAGTTGTGTGAGGCTTCTCCACGGCAGCTGCAGACATAAGTGCACGTTTCCCTAAACCATTGTCGAGACTAGGTATTACCATTTTATTACAGCTTTTTTGAACTCCAAATTTGGTATGTTTTCCAAACTTCCTTTTCCTTAATTACTAGTGAGATAAAACATTTTTCACATTACATCATTTATAGATTTTTCTTCGGTGAATTAATAGTTTTCAGGGTAACTCTCTCTGGAGAAAAGAATAAACCATCTATTTTAAATTGTTTCATCAGCCTAACCTTTTAATATTAAATTTCAGTCTAGAGGGAACCATATATATCTTGGTACAGAGGGGCCATAATTAACTGTTTAATAATTAGCCCTTCATAATACATCTCTGCTTAAGAGGTGGACATTGGAGCTGGATCCAAGTATTTATTTTCTTCACTAATTTGGTTTTACGTTTCAAACCTTTAATCATAAACCCAGTGTAGAATGATGAGACCCATGAATCCCTTGTTCAACATTGACCGGTGTGAGGATTTCACATCTTTTTACTAGAGTAAAAGTCTTTACTTCAGACTTCAGAATCAAACAGACCAAGTATAAATCCCGGCTCCACCGTTGTTTCTTTACTCTCTGGCCTTCAGCAATACCCTGGGCCTCTGTATTTTACCATCTACGAAGGTAATCCCTACCTCGTAGAGCCTGCGGTGAGGATTTGTCACATAAGCACACAGAGCACGCTGCCTAACATAGCGTGATTAAGGACCTCAGTAAACATGGGTTCATCTGGGAAGTTAGTGATACTCCCATCGTGATTTGTTTCTGCAGAATTGCTATCTTTGTTCTCTTTGTGAGCTTTTAATGACTATGTTTTTTCTACCTTTTTAGTAACTTTCACCTTATGCTTTCTACTAGTATAAAAGGAGATGATCCTTTAATATGCAGAAACTGCATGTGTTTATTCCTAAGTTTTAATTATAATGAAAATTTGGAACCAAATGGATATTATGTTACAGGGTATCTTGGGAACTAATTAGTCATTGGTTAGGCTTTGTTTTTTGTGAATCTACAGATATATATGCATTCCTAGGATAAGATGGAGAGCTGTAATATATACAGATTTGAGCAAAAGAAACACGTGTATAACTTAATTAAAATGACAAAATTGTTGACAGGTGAAAAAAGGAATGTTTTCACTCCTTCCAAGTAGACATTCTATAGCCTGTCACACATTACTTCAGTGAGAATTTATAACAAGCATATTGTTTTGTTTTGTTTTGTTTTTTTACGTGCTTTATTTGTTTCTAGGAGAGAGAGAGAGAGACAGCGTGAGCAGGGGAGGGTCAGAGAGAGGGGGAGTCACAGACTGAAACAGGCTCCAGGCTCTGAGCTGGCAGTCAGCACAGAGCCCGACGCGTGGCTCGAACCCACGAACTGCGAGATCATGACCTAAGTGAAAGTCGGACGCTTAACCGACTAAGCCACCCAGGTGCCCCGTAACAAGCATATTGTTAACAACTGCGCTTTGTTCTTAGGTGTCATTCATTTCTACCCTTGTAGGAATAAGGCGTGCTTTTTTTTCAGTACACCCATAAGCTGCCCATAATGTGGCTGCGTTTTCCTTCATATCAGTGTGAGCTTTCCTCTAGTACCTATCCTGCCCTTGCTGGCCTGGGCCCTGGTGTTCCACCCACGTGTCTAGTGGCCCGGGATGTATTATACAAGATTCACGAAGCTGCCAGGCTCCATGTTTGGGAAATCAGAAGGCAGTGTGGGAAGTGATGGGTTAGGTGTATGTGAAGTATGTGGAAATAGGGGATAAAAAGCTTACCACAGAGACTTGTTGGACTGCTCTCTTTGGTCCAGTGGCCTTACAGTTTATTGTATGGTATCCTTTTTCATTGTTTGATAACACTTGTATTCTGAAACAAACTCTTTCAACAGTAGGAAGTTCTTAAAACACAGGTCTCATGAAAAAGTAAATACAGAGTTTCCATTTCTCAAGCAAGCTGATAAACACATAACTTAAGTGTCTGTTGACATTCATCAGCCACCAGGGGCCCATGGTGGTATCACTAACCAAATGAAACAGATCTGTTTATAGGAGTGTGTAGCATTTATTTCAAAACATCACAGTTATTTTAAGGGGACTGAGCCCAAAGACCGCCATTTATCAAATGCAGCTAAAGAAAATGCATTTAACTATCACTCTGTAAAGCATGACTTTTCATTTAGATCAAATGACTATTCTAAATTAATGTTGCTCATTTTCAGTTCCAAGTTTTCTTATGTACATAAACGAAATGAAGCTATAGCTATTGATTTGTTAGTTCCACTAATAGAAGACCTTTGCAGACAGTTAAATGTTGCCAGTTTTCATTCAGTGTTATCAGATGCTTCAGAAAGAAAATCCCTAGGGGCACCTGAGTGGCTCAGTTGGTTAAGCATCCAACTTCGGTTCAGAGCATGATCTCACGGTTGGTGAGCTCCAGCCCCTCATCGAGCTCTCTGTTGCCTGCTTTGGATCTGTCCCCCAACCCCTCCCCTGTGCACATTTGCTCTCTCTCAAACATTTAAAAATAAATAAATAGGGGCACCTGGGTGGCTTAGTCAGTTAAGCGTCTGGCTCTTGGTTTCGGCTCAGGTCATTATCTCACAGTTTCATGAGTTCAGACCCTACTTCCGGCTCCATGTCAGGCTCTGCACCGGCGGTGCGTAGCCTGCTTGGGACTCTCTCTCTCCCTCTTTTTGGCCCTCCCCCACTCACACTGTCCTTTCTCTCTCTCAAAATAAATAAATAAACTTTAAAATAAAATCAATATGCACAAAAAAATATCCTGAAGACTCTTAAAACCTATTGGAAGAAAATATATTAGGGCCATAATTCTGAGTTTTAAGCAGTTCTTACCCATTTTTCTTCCAGCAAGAGGAAGATAGAGAGCACTTCTTTTGTTCAAGATACACCAGTATTGTGCATTTTTTTCATGTTCTTGAGTCATCCTGCAGTTATACAAAAGGGATGACTTTTACATATTTGTTTTGAGCTATGTTCTATTTCAGATTCTTATTATCTCCTTAACAACAAGCAGACTCTTTGTTCATAGGCCATTCAAGGCATTTAGTTATTTAAAAGATGTCATGTGTTGAAAGTTATGGATCAGGCGCTCCTGATTTCAGGAGTTTGCTCATCAGAAGCTCACGCGGTAGGGCCGACAGTCTGCGTTTTACCAGCCCTCCAGTCGGTTCTGACACGCACTACATAGTAGGTTAGGGATGAAGGGAGCGGGACTTCGCACTCGTGGTTCCCAGGAGATTCCGCGGCTGCTGGTGTCTTCTGGCGAGGCTGCCCAGGAGGGGCGGCTGTGGCCTTGAGAACCGCTGCTGGAGGAAGAGACGATCGAGGCCCCCATGGGAGCAGTGGCCCTGCACGCACCTGGGGGGCCGTGAGAAGGAAGTGCCGTGTTCTCCAGAGGCCCTTTGAAGGGTCCTGGCCCACTGGTCTTGAGCTGGCCATCATCTGCCTGTACACCCAGGGAGAACACTGTACATAATCACCAGTCATTGAGCGCTCACTGTGTGCCAGGCCCTACCCTGAGTGCTTTCCGTAAATGACCTCGCTCATTACCTTCTGAGATGGCTACCCTCACCCCACTTTACAGACGAGGAAACTGAGGCAGCCATTTCCCAAAGTCCGGTAGCTCGTGAGTGGCAGATGCAAGGTGTGTGATGGCGGGACCTGCCTGCACTCTCAGTCACATCAACAAAAGCTTATTTTATGCTCTATTGGAAGATAGCATTGCTTAGTTCTGGAACTTTTTGAAAAAAAAAAATGTATTCGGTTTAAGTTTATTCCTTCCACTTCTAAAATTACTTAAAGCAGTTTAGCCAATTATATAATACAGAGTAGGAAAGTTGCAAATAAAAATAGAGACTGACAGAAGAAAAAAAATGTTACCAAACTGAACAAACTGGGCAGCTAGCGCGTGTGTGTGTGTGTGTGTGTGTGTGTGCGCCCAAGAAAGACATGGGCTCACACTCTAGAGTCAACTGCTGCATTGCACTGTTTCTCCTGTATAAAATATCTGGTAACCGTGATTGCCTTCATCATACATTGCCTTGAGTAGTCCTGCATAAAGTATAGAAACGGTATCTAAATGTACGTGTCCTGTATCAACACCCTAAAACTAAGTACATGAAGCTAAAATATGACTTAGGAAAAAAAATTCATGTCTGGCTTTAAAAGAATATTATCCTGATACTTTTTTTCTAATAACCTATTATTCTTTTTCCTACTAATCTCAAGTAAGGGTTAGAACTAGGAAAGATGAAGTGTTTCGTTAGACTTTCCCCGAAAATGGGATTTTTTTGTTTTGTTTTTAAATTTCCAGCCAACAAAAATTTATATGGTATTTAGAAGAGCAAAGGTTATTTAAATTGTGTTCGATTCTTACCGAATTAAATACTATTCAAAAAATGAAAATTGGGACATCTACCTTAAGAATATATAACTATTATATGATGGATGGAGGAAGTAAAATAAGTAGAAAGTGAAAAGTACACTCAGAAAATGTGGAAGTTGGGGCGCCTGGGTGGCCCAGTCGGTTAAGTGTCCGACTTCGGCTCAGGTCATGATCTCATGGTTCATGGGTTCGGGCCCCACGTCGGGCTCTATGCTGACAGCTCAGAGCCTGGAGCCTGCTTCAGATTCTGTGTCTCCCTCTCTCTCTGCCCCTCCCATGCTCATGCTCTGTCTCTCAATAATAAATAAATGTTAAAAAATTAAAAAGGAAAAAAAAAAGAAAATGTGGAAGTTAAGATTATGTGTATGACCTTCTGGTAACCCAATTTCTGAGAAATATAAAGATGAGAAAAATTCAGATTCAGTAATCAAATGCTACATTTACTTTTATTTAGGAATAATGTTCATTTTGTTGATTATTCATTATTTAGCATTTTCTCTAGTCTTAGGATTTATGTAGATATTCTTAACCTTTGGGGTCTCTTTTAAAATTTCAGTGAAAGCTAAGATCATATCCCTTTTAAAAACAGATATACACATGCACAATTTTTTTTTTTTACAAATAGTTTACTGTCAAATTAGTTTCCACATAACATCCAGTGNCACATGCAAAATTTTATATGTTAACTATGAAGAGGGAAATGAAAGACAATATGATTTGTAAAAGGTTTTTCTAGACAATTTATTTCTTCTTGGATCTAGCAACTTTCTATTCATGTAATATGTTTAGAGAATTCAATTTTCTGATTAATTTAAAATTTTGCTTAATTTATGTCATATTTTATCACAACAGAAAAACCAATTTTCAAAGAACAGGATATAATAACTTTATCATTTATTTTTTAGTTGAAAAGCCGTTTAGTAACTTGTAATTTTTTGGAGACAATGTTAGTAACCCTAAATTGTATTTAATATGCAAAAATAATTCTGCATACTTCAATTTTCTTATATTTAGCTTGTAAATATTTGAACTTAATGTAACAGGATTCTCTGGTTTTTGTATTTCAGACTTGCCATTGCCTTCGGAGAGTGTCGATATTATTATTTCTGACATTCCATTTGGGAAAAAGTTTAAGTTAGAGAAAGACATCAAAAGCATTCTACAAGAAATGGAGAGGTAACTTGTTGAGCTAATTTTCATAGTTTTTGAGTTATTGGTCATTTAACCAAAATATATACTAGTTCCTCAGCTGAGATTTGATTGCATTTTAGTAATTTCTCAGAATTTTTGTAGTTAAATTTTCTAAGGTTTCAAATCAGAAGGTTATAATTGAAATAGTTATTCCATATCATCTTATACTGTATTAAGTTTTATTCCAAAAAAGATACTAATTTTTCATTATTGCCCAAAATCTGAATATCTGGAATAGTGACTTATATTTTAATCACTGAGATAGGTAATTTACGTATTATAAACCTCACAAAAACCCCACCTCCTAATGTGTTAATTGGCCACATTTCACAGATGAGAAACTGGGACCCTGAAAGATGAACTTTCTCAAGATCACAGCTACTAAGCCCCACAACAGAACTCACATAAGGAGCATTCAGTATCAGAGAGAGGCTACAACACTGCTGATTGTAAAATGAAAATTCAGAAGTGTTATTCATGTCAAGGGGTCTAAGGTTGGCCTCAGGGAATATAATTCAGGGAAAGTATTTCTTTGAGAAGTTCAAACAGTGAAGCCAGAATATGTATTTTTTTCTGTTCATTTAAGCTGGTAAAGGAGAGAACCTAGAACACATGGAGCAATAAAAAGATATGACCAAGAATTCAAGTCATTAAATTGTATCAGTGGGCGTTTGATAGAGGAAGACGACAGGTAAAGAGCCTGTATATAAATCATGTCACCAGTAGAAACAATGAGCCATGGATTTGGATGGAGAAAATTCAGTGTCAAAGCTGACATTCTGTAAGGAAAATTAAAGCTTGACATGAAGTCCAAATCCAGCTAAAACCATGTCATCTCCATCTTGTGAACTGGACGCTACACACTTCTTTTTGGATTATCTTATTTCTAAGCCCCTTCCCCTGCTACACAATTACCTAACCTGCAAGCTGGGCACCACCTGTAATTCAGACATTTCCTGAGCACCTGCACTCCCTTCTGCCTGGTAACACATTCTCCTCAAGCAGACTTTGCAGCCCTAACTTCATATGAAGATCATTTCAGGGGCTTTTAAAAAACAGTGAAGCTCATTCTCCACCCCTCCAGTTTAGTTGGTCTGGAGTAGAACGTGGCGGTATTTCTTAACCCCTCCCAAGGTGATTCTGGCCTGCAGCCTGCGTTCATAACCACAGCCTTTGTGCCCAGTAGGTAATTCACCAGCCATACTATTAAGCCAACTCATAGTGAAATACTAATATGTGTGAGCAATGACTTATATTTAACCTGGACCTTTCCAGAAGAGATTCAAGATTCCCCCCATAATTTGAATGCCTCAGTAGGACCAGTTGAAAGTATATGTATTGGAATATAAGGAACTCCTGTGACCACGCTTCCTTGACACCTACCCACAGCCTTTATGGTTTGATTTTTCACTTTTTATAGTTGGGAGGTTTTACATAGGCAGTGTAGCCTAATATAGTATCGTTTGGAGACAAACTTGTCTTGATTCACTGATCGTTTAGATGAGGGAAAGCTACTTCTAAGCTCCTGGTATCTTTGTTGGGTGCGGGGGAGATTCCCTTTAACTCTTGCCCCCTAGCTGTCACCTTTCTCCTACCTATACAACCAGACTTCTGGAAAGAATCGTCTACACTTGACATCTGTGCTTCCTCCCCTTCCAGTACCCCTTCGATTCTGGCAGACCAGCATTTGCTCCTGCCCTCAGCTAAGATTGCTGTCCCCGGGCTCACTGATGGCCTCGTGTGGTCCTAATCCGTTAGTCCTGTAGCGTCAGACACTGTGGAGACCATCCCATCCTGAAAGGGTACACCTTTGGCTTCCGTGCCGTCACTGTTGTCCAGCCTTTCTCCTAGGATTCTGTCCCATGGCCCCTCCCCCCTCTCTCCTTCCTTAACTGTGAAGCCTCTGTGCCTCGGCCCTTTTTCTCTTCTCACTCTAACCTGCCTCCCCAGGAGATGTCATCCACCGTCACAGCTTTATGCACTGTGTACTCTTGACAACTCCGAAGTCTCTGCCTCGAGCCCTGGTCTTCTGTTGCCTCCAGGCTGTACATCCAACTGGCGACTGGAACTCAGGCCGCCCTTTTCCTTAGGTCCCCCAGCACATTCCAGACAGCACTCTTTTCCTCCCTCCTCCTCCACCCGTCTGATTCAGCCTCACGCTGAGTTTCTTCCAGTGCCTCCCCCTCCTCACCTCTTCCTTTCTGCTGTGTTTCTGCCTCCAGCTCCCTGCCTCGCTCCGGCCCCTCGCTGTCACTTGGCCTGGCTCACTCCCGCTTGTCCTTAACTCACGGTGCACATTCGGGACCCAGCTAACGTGTTCCCAGGGTACCTCGGACTTGCCCAGAGGGTAGCGTTTGGCACCCTCTGGAATTCTCTACTCGCCTCTCTCCCACTGACAGTAATCTCTTGAGCAGCTCTGAGGACTGTGTGTTCACTCGTCACTTTTTCCACATAGAAGTGCTCCACAGAATTTGGTCCAGTGACCGAGTAATTCTCCTCAACAGGCTGACATTCTGAGGTCTCCCGTTCCTTTGCTGATCTTCCCTGTTGTCATTCCTTTGTCCGTGTCCGCACTCTTTCCGGTGCTTTTCTTCTGCCATCAGCCTAGTATGTGCTGATCCTATAGGATTCTTTCATTTGCCTTTTCCTTTGTACAATCACTTATTAGAATGTGACTATGAATTACTTTGAGGCTTTCCTTTTAAGTAGAGTAAAAATAGATAATTAAAGCAGATTTGTGCTTGTGATTCCATAATTACTATAATGAATATGCAGTATGGAAGATACTACCTAATTATCAAAACCTTGTGTTTAAATAGATAAAATTAAATTTCAAATTAAAAACACCAAATATTTTAAATAAAGTGGGATTGTTTGTTGTCTAAAAAGAAAGTCTCATACCAATTATCATTTTTTTTGTCACAGAGTGCTTCACATCAGCGGAACCATTGTACTGTTGCTCAGCGAGGAGCACCACAGGCGCCTCAAAGATGGCGAACAGAGCAGCAGCCCTTTGAATCCCAGGGGCAGCCACACAGATGAACCTGAACCTGGAGTCAAAAAGCGCTTGAATCCTGGAGAAAAAACTGGCATATCAGAGACCGTGTCATCGTCCTTCGAAGCCACTAGCCAGGAGTGCTTGGACAGAATGCCACCGTTTGGCTCTTTAGTGCCAGTGGAATGCCACAAGGTTAGCCTTGGGAGGACGGATGCATTCATATGCAAATACAGGAAGCTGCACTCTTCTGGACTCTAGCAGGCCCGCACCAGGTTCAGGTCCTCGTACATCAGGTACGTCAGCCATGCAGCAGCGAAGGTGGCTGTCTTGGGATCTCGATGGGGCCACAGAGTTTCCGGGAAGCAGACTCCCCCGAAAGGCAGGACGCGTTCCAGCCTCATCCTCAGAAGAGCCAAAAGTTGCCAACAAAGACCAGTGAATGAATATTCCTACGAAAGGACCCTCGAACTTTGTATTCCATCGGAATGTGAGGAGTTGCGCTCAGGCGGCACTGGCTCCGAGCTGGAGCTGCAACTTCGAGCACAGGTTTTCAGAGGTTCCCATGAAGTGCATTGCGCTCATCACAGGGCTGACGATATTTTCACTATCAGAGGTTTTTAAACGTAGAAGCTTTGATGTGTTACTTCTTTTGATATTAAACTTCGTTCTTAAGCCTATAATTTTCCTCTCCATTGGAATGAAAATAATTTTTATTTGCAACACCTTTTATATGTCCCATATTCTGTAAAACATTAATGGGAATAACCACAATAAGAATCAAGCCAGTATCCTCCAACATGATAGAAAATAAAGTTTGCTCTTTTTCTAAAAACATTAATAAATGTTTTTAAATGTCACCCCTCTCTTATTTAAATGAAATGCCTTCCTTGTGTTTACTACTTGAGAAGATCTTAATAGAAAGTTGATGCAGGGGCACCTGGGTGGCTCAGTCCGATAAGCGTCCAACTTCGGCTCAGGTCATGATCTCACAGTTCCTGGTTCAAGCCCCACATCGGGCTCTGTGCTGACAGCTCGGGGTCTGCGTCAGATTCTGTGACTCCTCCTCTCTCTTTGCCCCTCCCCCAGTCACACTGTGTGTCTCTCAAAAACAAATAAAACATTAAAAAAATTAAAAGGAAAGTTGATGCAAATACGATTTTCATTTTTTTTTTTTTTTTTCAGTAAAGTAGTAACTTGGGTTCTTGGCTGTTTTAGTACTATTTGAACGACCTTTCCATGTTTAGGAAATTTCTCACCTTGTGAATCCCACCTCTCCAAAGTAGAAGCAGAAGACTTCTTTTCCAGCTGGGGTGTGGCATGTAACCTTGGCCCAGCGTCAGGCTAGGTCCACTAATCAGTCTGGGGCTAGTGGGGGCACCTGTGATAAATGGAATTTATTTATTTATTTACTTACTTACTTACTCACTTGCCTGAAGTAATTCACAGTAATCCCAGCGGGACCTAGCCTATCACACGTTCATACAACAAGTATTTATCGCACACGTATTATCTACCAAGGCATTGTTCACGTCAGTGCCAGAGATCCTTGCCCCACAGAACAACACTCTAGTAGGGGAGAGAGATAAGAAACAGTAGACATAATAATTTATTCGATGGATTAGAAGGTGATACGTGTGGGTCTGGGGAAATGAAAGCAGAGCAAAGGTTAGGGAAACACAGGGAGATGGGGCTAGAAGTGTTTTCCGTTTTTAAATAGGTAAGCCTTGTTGGGAATATGAGATTTGAGCAAACTTAAAGGACATGGAAGAGTGTTCCGGCACATGGAACAGCCAGTTGCAAAGCCCATGAAACAAGAGCCTGCCTGACGTGTTTGAGGAACAGCAGAGAGGAAATCTGGCTCGAGCAGAGTGAAAGGGGGGGAGAAAGAGAGGTTGAAGAGAGGTGAGTGGCGGTGGCGGCTGGTTAGACCATAGGGGAACTTTAAAAGACTTTTAGGAGGACTGACTTTGACTTAAAACTATCGGAGTGGTTTGAACAAGTAGAAATCTAACATACATTTTACAGAATCACTGTGACAGCTGTATTGTGGACACGCAAAGGTGAAAGCAGACCCGTTGGGAGTTTTTTGCAATAACCCAAGCAAGAGAAAACGGTCACTTGCCCCAGGGCAGTAGCAGTAGAGGCAGTAAAGCAGCTGGATACTGAATATTTTGGTTCTTAAGCCGGGGGATCTGTGGCTGTGTTTGATGTGTGGTGTGATAAGTGGAGAGGAGACAGGAGTGGCTATGAGATGTCTGACCAAGCGCCCTGACCAGTGGAATTTCCGTCAACTGATGGGGAAAGGCTGCAGAAGGGGGCAGGTTGGGTGTGAGAAGGCAGAAGCCCATTTTTAGACTTGCTGACTTTTGAGATGCCCATTAAATATCCCAGTGGGGATGTTGAGTAGGCAATTGAATAGAGGAGTCCAAAGTTTAAGAAGTTCTGCCCTAGAGTTATAAATTGGGGGATTTTCAGGGGCGCCTGGGTGGCTTAGTCGGTTAGGCGTCCAACTTTCGCTTAGGTCATGATCTCACGGTTCGTTGGTTCGAGCCCCGCGTCGGGCTCTGTGCTGACTGCCAGCTCAGAGCCTGGAGCCTGTTTCAGTCTGTGACTCCCTCTCTCTCTGACCCTCCCCTGCTCACGCGCTCTCTCGCTCTCTCTCCTAGAAATAAATAAAACATTTAAAAAAATAAATAAATAAATTGGGGGATTTTCAGCATATTGGTGCCATGAAACTGGATGCAATCGTCGAAAGACTAAATGGAGGAGAAGGAAGAACAGGGCTGAGCCCTATGTTCCCCCAACACTAAGAGGTCAAGAGAAGGGGAGGAGTCTGCAAAGGGGACTGAGAAGAAATAACCAGTGAGGCAGGAGGAAAAGGAGTGATTGCCTGGATGGCAAATGAGCAACAGGTCTGGAGGAGGAAGTGCTCTAGATAAGATAAGGGCTAGAAATTGACCCTTGGGTTTAGCAATGAGATTATTAGTGAGAGTTTTGGTGGAGTGTGGAGGGAACAAAGTCACACCGGGTTGGAATTAAGAGAAAATAGGGAAGGTGCTGGAGATCATGAGTACAAACAACTCTTGCAACTAGTTTTGCTGAAAAGGGAGCAAAGAATGGAGTTAGTAGGTGGGTTAGGGATGTGGAATCGAGACTAAATTTTTTTAAGATGGGAAAAGTAGCAACAAGTTTTTCATATTGAAGAGAATGTTCCGGGAAAGGCAGAAAATTCATGAGGTAGGAAAAGGATAAATGCTGCAGTGTCCTTGAAAAGGGGGTTGGAACACATTCCACACGTAGGGGAATTAGCGTTCGATAAGAGTATGAATAATTTCTCCATGGTTACGAGTGGGAAGGCGGCACACAGGCATTTCTGCGATAACGTGATAAATGTGCTCCTGAAAATTTCTTATTCTCAAATTCATGCACTAAAAATAACAGAATTCATGGAAGAAACATGGGGGAGACCTGTCCAACTTTGGAAATTGCACACCAACAAAAGCACCAATTAACATAGTTTAAAAGAGCGTGTCACATTCCTAATAAAGTTGACCCTTGAACAACACAGGGATTAGTTGACCCTTTTCGACAACACAGTCAAAAATCCACATATAATTTCATCCAAGTCCTCAACAACTTAACTACTAATAGCCTCCTGTTGAACTGACTCCTTGCCAATAACATAAATAACTGATTAACGCATTATTTTGTTGTATGTATTAGATGCTGGGTTCGTACATTAAAGTAAGCTAGAGAGAAGAAATGTTATTCAGAAAGCCATAAGGAAGAAAAAACACACTTGTAGCTCTGTAGGTACATTTATGGAAAACAAAGTATAGGCTGGTTGGGTGAGCAGGTCAAGGGCAGCGGCAGCAGGAGCCCACAGTCTGGTGGCCTTGGCTTAGCAGCAACAGCCACAGGGCAGGCCTGTGGGTAGTGACATGGGCCAAGTACATGCCTCCCAGCAGGTGTACCTCCGCTGTCCCCCAGGGAGGGGTCTGCGCCTGGCCCAGCAGAGGCCCCAGCCCTGGAGCTTGCGCAAGGAGGACGGAGGCGGGGCGTCCCAGGCTAAGCTGCTGCAGCACTGTCCCCGCCTTCCGGGCATGGTCCTCCACTGCAGCCTGGGCTCCTGCTCACCAGCCCACGCCCTCCGCCCAGCCACCCTATCAGACAGCACAGCCTCGCCTGGTCCCGGGCGCCTGGGGTCTGCTGATGGCCTCGGGTGGCAGTCATGACCTCTGCACTCTTCGCCTTGGATTTGGTCCCAAGGAGACTGAGGTGGGCAGTTGTAAATAAATGCCTTGCAGCTTTCGCTGTCACGTCAAAGGGGACCCCTGCTGTTCGAAACCCTGTTGTTCAAGGGTCAACTGCACATCAGTAAATAAAGGATTTCGCCTTTCCAAGAAGCGGGCAAAGGCAGCTTGATAGAATTTGGTAGAAGGAATGGTAGAAGGAGCTATGTACGCAATAAGCACTTCCAAGACAGAACCTGTAGCCCAACAGCCCCAGGAAGAGGATACAGTGAAAAGGACTCACATAAAGTACCTGATCCTTTGGCAGTTTGCTCATTCAGCTCACTCCACTGGCGTCTTCACATTCAGCAGCTCTTATCTGGTGGCACAAAATATTATTGGGGGAAACCACTCATGAACGGACCCAATTTCCCCATTATAGTGACATCACCCCCCACCTAGCAATAATATTTGAGTTAATGCCTATTACAGAAGCACACACTGTAGAACAGACTGTAAGTGGGAGCAGATGCCGGGAGGGGGGCGGACGTGGTGGTGGTAGGACTCTGGAAGTTCTCTTCTGCCTGCTTCAGTTTCCTCAGTGAGAAAGTACGTGGTAATGTCCCCAGACATTATGCCTGGAACGGAGCCCTCAGCAAATGCAGAATCCCGACAATGGCTTCCAAAGCGTGGAGTGAGGGGGTCTGTTATTGGAGGGCCTCCCAGGGCTCCCCCTTCCTGCCATAATGGCCAAACAAAAGCAATAGTTCCTTTGTAGAAACTACGACTATTAGTGCCATTCAGAAGAAAGATGCACAGATGCCTCGTGGAATTCCTTGGCACCAGAAGGCAATTGGTGTCACTTCGGGTTTGTTGTTCTGACTCATTTACCTTTAATGGAGCCTTGCGCAGGAGAGGGAGCTCTCCGGCTGGTCCCGGCCCCCTGTGGCCAGCTCTCCGCCCTTGCCCTTATGACCCAGGGGATCTAATGGTGCTCAGAATGCCTGTGACCCACCTGACTGCTGTGTGGAGCCAGCAGCAAGTCCTAATAGGGGAAGTTATAGCTGTTGCCTCTTCGCTTTTGGAGCAAAGCCAAGCTCTCTTGTGCATGTAATTATTCTCCTTTCAGAAAGAACTCTTGGCTCACCTACTGAGGGCTTGACCACAGGGCACTAGGTGACCCTGACCTACACTGCCCACCCTGAACTGAGAGTGATTTTTCTTAATGTTTATTTTTATTTTTGAGAGAGTGAGAGAACACAAGTGGGGGAGGGGCAGAGAGAGAGGGAGACAGAGGACCTGAACAGCAGAGAGTGCAACGTGGGGCTTGAACTCACTAACCGTGAGATTATGACCTGAGCCAAAGTCAGGCGATTAACCGACTTAGTCCCCTAGGCGCCTCTAACTGAGAGTGATTTGATCCACCAAACCAAAGTTCAGTGAACCCAGCCCACCAGCACGTTTCCATCAGATGGAAGTGGGATATATCAGCACCATGGCTGATGGACCTCATGAGCTACAGAATAGTCGGCACCTTATCCTGCAATGTCCCTTATCCTGCAATGTCCCTTCTGCCTCCTACACTGCTACCCTCCCTCACAACCATGTTCCCCGGGGGAAGAATTCCCACTGAGGAGTTTGCCAAAGAGGAAAAAAGTCAAGTCTGGCTTGTAGACTGTTCTGCAAATTTTGCTGGCACCCCCTGGGGCTGAGAGACAGTGGGGAAAGGAAATGTTCCCAGGGAGCAGAACCTGGAATAGCCCACACGATACGCTTTCCCTGGAAGAAGAGAGAGCCTGAGAGGCAGGCGCTCACCATGTCACGTTAGTGGTCCCCAGCTTGAAGGTATGGTCAGCGACATGAAAGAAGGTCTGGGGAAAAAGAACGGGATGGACCTCTCAGAGCAGGGCCCAGTCTATGGAAGAATATTTGTGTCACACTGGAATGGTCCCAAAAGCTACCACTGAGGAGGAGGTTCCGAGTACGCAGGTGGAAGATCGCCTGCCTTGTACCTTCCCTTTTGCCCTAGCCACCCTTGCTCAGTGGCTTCATGGACAAAGTAGCTGTGGTTTCAGGAATGGAATAGAGACAGAGCATTGGCCCAACAAGGACTTCTCCACTCCAAGTGTCTGTTGCCACTGCTGATGAACTTTCAGGAGCAGTGACCAGCCTGAGACCTGCTATAATGCCGCACTCAGCGGGGAACATTATAGTGGAGACCCCTTCCACTGGGGAGAGGGCAATAACTTGTCCTCAAGGAATAACGAGTCATTCTGGGTGTGGATTCTCAGGCCAGCAGCACCTGTCATGGACCTCACCAAACTCTCTTACTCAGCATCGTTTATTTCCAGGCAGCAATGCTTCTCACCGGAGTTCAGTTACAGCGATGGGAGGGAGACGACAAGGCCTATGCTCAGAGGACTTCTTACCATGTACCCCACCCCCTGAAACAGAAGGTCCCATGGCATGGCGGGACGCTCCACGACTGTGCTCTCCTTTCCAGAGATCATTCCTCGGGAGGGTGCAGTGCCTCCCTTCAGGATGCGGTGTGTGCTATGACCCAGCGACCAATAGATGGTGCTCTTTCTCCCAAAATCGGAAGAAAGGGGCCAAAGGGTGAAAGTGGGAGGGGTGCCTGTTACCGTATCACCTCTAATTAAGCAAGCACCAAAATGGAACCCACTTTCTGGAAGGGTGGTAGAATAAGGAGCTGGTCCCAAGGGTCAGCAGGGACAGAGGGCAGAATTCAGGGACCAACATCAACGGTGCGAGCTGTGGTGTGGGTGTCGAGCAGAGGCGGCAAGGGTCACCGAGGCGACAATCCCATCATACGGTTTGGGAGGTGTTCCTGGTCATTTAGCCAACCGGACAGATTTCCTGGCCCCCTTAAACACCTTACTATATTTTAAACTCCTTTTCTTCTAAACCACCTAAAGCAGATTCTGTTGATGCCAGCTGGGAGCTCTGTCCCACACACTTCATTCACTNCCTGTGGCCATATTTTCAAGTCTCAACTTTCTGTTTTGTGGCCCCTTCCCAAATTACTTTCACAATGTTTTGGCCTCTCAAAGATTTTTAACAATACAGTCTTTTTTATTCTGTTTCTAAGCTTTCTTTTCATCTTGAGGAGGAAAAAAAATACATGTGGGGGTGGATATCTTTGTGTGTGTAACCAAGATGCAGTAAATGACAGATAGAAAAATGTGTTTCTTCGTGGACTTGAATGACAGCAGCAGAGATTGTCGGAGGTGGTTGTTCTAATGATCTTAGTGTCTTTCACAGAATTAAATTATGGTTTCAGGTTCTGCAAAAGCATCTTTAATATCAAATGCATAAAGCAATAAAGGTTTTTGAGGTTTTTCCAGAATTTGAAATGATCTTTTAGCTGGGAATAGTTTACAGCATTTTTCCCTTTTGGTACAGGGCATGGCACATAAGAACGCTTAATATTTCTTGAACTAAATTGTATTGGCTCCTGTTAGAGGGGAACAAATAAATGCTTGTAGGTCTGAGGACAGTGAAGGGACCTCAAAAAGCCATGCAAGAGATGGACGGCTGTCCGGGGGATACCTACTTCCTATATAACCTGAGAAGCTAAGTCTCGTCAGGGATTCAAGATATATTGATTTTCAAGAGGAATCACTCACTTAGATATAAGGTAAATATGATTGTCAAAGTGCTATGCAGGAAAGCCTTTGGACTAAAATTAGTTGAGATGTAAGGTCTTCCCACAGAAATCATGGTCATTAGGAAATCTTAAGTGTGGGGCACCTGGGTGGCTCAGTCGGTTAAGCATATGACTCGATTTCAGCTCAGGTCATGATCTCACGGTTTATGGGCTCGAGCCCCAAGTTGGGCTCTATGCTGCTGGTGTGGAGTCTTCTTGGGATTCTCTCCCTCTTTCTGCCCCTCTCCAGCTCCCTCTGTCTCTCTGTCTCTCTCCCTTCCTCTCTCTCAAAATAACTAAACTAAAAAGAAATCTCAAGTGAATATTTTTATACATGTTATACCAACACTATTTCCTATAGTCTATGTAGCCTTTTCTATTCTCCTATTTGTTCACTCACTTATTTATGCCTTCGTTCACTGAGCTATCACGCATTTACTGAGTCCTTGCTATGTATCAGGCTCCAGAGATGCTCCTTGGTAGACTGGCCTTGCCTGAAATGCTGCCATGACATCTCTCCAGAAAGAGAGGCAGATGTGGAGGGAGGTGGGGTGCCAGCCGAAAGACTGAGTATATGGGAGAAAGGATTAGCCCTGACCTCTGGAAGTGGGGGGACAAAACCATTCTCAGAAAAAACTTGACCAAGAAAGATGAACGAAATCCAGGAAAACGTATGAATGACAAGCAATGGAAGTTGAAAGAAACAACTGAAAACAAGCCTAGATACCAGAAGAACTCAGCGTTCTTCGTCTTTCACTTAAATTCCATGAATTTATTATGTTCAAGAGAATCAGATGTGAAGTATAATTTTGCCATCTGAATGCCACAATCATTTAATATTGTCAGTTTTCATCAAGTTCTTTCAGTGAGTAACTGCCTTCTCGAGGGTGTAACAAAGGAAAGTAATTATTCCAGGTCCCCTCCCTGCCCAACCCCCTCTCTCTTACTAATTATTTCTACCACTTTGTGGTCACTCTACCAGCTGCCATTTTGTGACTCTGTCCTTGATACCTCCACACTATTTGAGATTAAGGTCGTCTCGGAAGAGTGGATGCATTAACCTCGTGTGCTGCCTGTGTGCTCCAAATGTCCAGTACTGGCCTTTGGATATTAACACGGAAACCAAGGAAAATTCATTCACTGAGCCAGAAGGTTTTTGTTTTTAATTTTGGTTAAGTCAGATATATCACTCTCCTGCTCAAAAGACTCCAATGACATTTCATTTTACTCAGAATAAAACTTGGTGTCCCCATGGGGCGCCTGGGTGGCTTAGTCGGTTAAGCATCCGACTTTCGCTTGGGTCATGATCTCGCGGTTCGTGGGTTCGAGCCCCGCGTCGGGCTCTGTGCTGACTGCCAGCTCAGAGCCTGGAGCCTGTTTCATTCTGTGACTCCCTCTCTCTCTAATCCTCCCCTGCTCACGCTGTCTCTCTCTCTCTCTTAGAAATAAATAAAACACATTTAAAAAAACAAAAAACAAAAAAAAACAAAAAAAAAAACTTGGCGTCCCCATCTGGCCTCTGGCTTCATCTCTAACACTCTTTCCTTCTGTCCCCACTATTTTCCTCACCATCTCTCTTTCTCTTCCTAGCCCCTCCCCCCAGCACAAGTGACTTGTTTGGTTATTGTCTGTCTTTCTGGCTATTTCAATGACAGCTCCTGAGGGGAGTGGCTTTGCTGACTTGCTCACATGATTCCCCACACCGAAGTCAATCGCTGGCGTATACCAGTCACTCAGTATAGATCTGATAGATAAATGACCACACACGGGTTACTTTTCAAGGTCATCTGCCAACCAAGTGAACAAACCAGAAAGTTCCAGGATGCTAGACCAAGTTCCCCCTTGCCTGAACCAAAGCCATGCATCCCAATGTCACCAAGGGAAAAGGAAAAGATTTTCAACTGTTATTCCCTGAGGGAAGATTTTTTTTTTTCCTTTGCGACATTGCGATGTATGGAATCATGCAACACAGAGCCAGCTGCTCAATCGTTCCTAGGTAAAAGCTTGACATTTTCTGTGACACCCTTCTTGATTATGTAGGCGTATCAGACCCACAGGCTGATTGCTTTAAAAATAATGAAATCGCACTAAATTCCATCTTAACCCGTTGCATTCTTCACTCTTCTGGCTCCCTGTAGGAACTGGTATTTTTCACAAGGTTGAGAGAAGGGTGTGTACATGTGTCCTGCACCACACGGCTGCCTGTGGCTCTCGGGGCTCTGCCCTTCAACCCACCTCCCCTCACTCTGCCTCGGACATTCCTTCCTCACTTTGTTCCAGTTCTCTTGAAAACCATTCCCCATTCCTGCGAACGCTCTTTAAACTGTTACTTTATTTGGAAAATTCTTTGTTTAAGAACTGGCTCATCCTTTGAATCAATAGTGCATTAATCACTCATGTTATCTCCCCCAGATTACCTTTCACAGTTGGTTTAGTTTCAATCCCACATCCATTTTATTTGAGAAACAGCGTTGGCATGATAGTGATTTACTGTAGTCACCGCATACAAAGCAGAGGCTACTGCTTCATCTACGTGTTTGCAGAAATACAGATACTGAGCTATGTGGACCTCAAAACCTACTTAGCTCACTAGCTAGAGAGTTCAACACCTTGCCAGAGACTGGCCAAGAGACTTTAGGTTATTGTTCAGAGTATCAGTTTCCTCTATTTTCGACAGGAATGGCAGTCAGAGCCTCCACATATCTCCCAAGGCTTGTCTTGAGGCTTTGTTTTGAAGTCACGGCACAGGACCAACTTCTTAAAGAGAAACAGAAAATGAAGTACCCTCCTTGATGTGTAATAAGAAACGTGGAAGATGTCCTTGTATTGATTCAACATCAGATAGCTTCATTCCATTGTTTGTGTAATTTACATGCTATGTTTTCATTTTTTAATGTTTATTTATATTTTTAAGGTTTTATTTATTTTTGAGTATGAGATGGGGAGGGGCAGAGAGAGAGGGACACACAGAATTCGACGGAAGCTCCAGGTTCTGAGCTGTCAGCACAGAGCCTGATGCAGGGCTTGAACTTGTCAACCATGAGATCATGACCTGAGCCAAAGTCAGATGCTTAACAGACTGAGCCACCCAGGCACCCTTATTTATTTATGTTTTATGATGTAAAGTTTTTTTCATTTTTCACAGTGAAAACATTCACCTTATTTTTAAAAGTATTTCATTTTTAAAAATTTTATTTTTATTTTGGAAAAATATCTATTCATGTCCTTTGCCCATTTTTTCATGGGATTATCTGTTTTTTGGGTGTTGAGTTTGCTAAGTTCTTTACAGATTTTGGATAGTAACCTTTTATCTGAGATGTCATTTGCAAATATCTTCTCTCATCCCATTGGTTGCCTTTTAGTTTTGTTAATTGTTTCCTTCGCTGTGCAGAAGCTTTCTTTCTTGACGAGGTCCCAATAGTTCATTGTTGCTTTTGTTTCCCTTGCCTCCAGGATACGTAAGTTAAGAAGTTGCTGCCACCGAGTTCAAAGAGGTTGTTGCCTGTTTTCTCCTCTAGGATTTTGATGGCCTCCTGTCTTACGTTTAAGTCTCTCATCCATTTTGAGTTTATTTTTGTGTATAGTGTAAGAAAGTGGCCTAGGTTCATTCTTACGCATTTTGTGTTCAGTTTTCCCAAAACCATTTGCTGAAGGGACTGTCTTTTTTCCATTAGATATTCTTTCCTCCTTCCTCAAAGATTAGTTGGCCATACGTTTGTGGGTCCATTTCTGGGTTCTCTGCTCTGTCCCATTGACCTATGTGTCTGTTTTTGTGCCAGCACCATACTGTCTTGATGATTACAGCTTTGTGATACAGCTTAAAGTCTGCAATTGTGATGTCTCTAGCTTTGGTTTTCTTTTTCAGGATTGGTTTGGCTATTCGGGGTCTTTTCTGATTCCATACAAATTTTAGGATTTTTTGTTCCAGCTCTGTGAAGAATGCTGGTGTTAATCTGATAGGGATTGTATTGAATATGTAGATTGCTTTGAGTAGTAGTGACATTTTAACAGTATTTGTTCTTTCAATCCATCAGCATGGAATGCCTTTTCCATTTGTGCGTGTGTGTCTTCTTCAATTTCCTTTATAGTTTTCAGTGTATAGATTTTTCACCTCCTGGTTACATTTATTCCTAGGTATTTTATGGTTTTTAGAGCAATTGTAAATGGGATCAATTCCTTGATTTCTATTTCTGCTGCTTCATTATTGGCATATAAAAATGCAACCAATTTCTGTACATTGATTTTATATCCTGTGACTTTCCTGAATTCATGCATCAGTTATAGCAGTTTTTTGGTGGAGTCTTTTGGGTTTTCCACTTAAGTGTGATGTCATCTGCAAACAGTGAAAGGTTGACATACTCCTTGCCAACTTGGATACTTTTTATTTCTTTGTGTTGCCTGATTGCTGAGGCTAGGACTTCCAATACTATGTTAAACAACAGTGGTGAGAGTAGACATCCTTGTCGTCTTCCTGAGCTTAGGGGGAAAACTCTCTGTTTTTCCCCATTGAGGATGACATTTGTGGTGGGTCTTTTTTAGTATAGCTTTTATGAACTTGAGGTACAATGCTTCTATCCCTACATTCTTGAGAGCTTTTATCAAGAAAGAATGCCATATTTTGTCAAATGCTTTCTATGCATCGATTGAGAGGATCATGTGGTTCTTGTCCTTTCTTTTATTGATGTGATGGATCACATNTTTGTGTATTTTGTGAATTTGACTATGATATGCTTTGATGATGGTTGATTTTTGTTGAATCTAATAGAAGTTTTCTGGGCTTCTTGGATTTTGATGTCTGTGTCCTTCCCCAAAATAGGAAAGTTTCCTGCTAAACTTTGGTCACATGAACCTTCTGCCCCCTTTTCTCTCTCTTCATCTTCTGGGACTCCTATGATTCGGATATTCCTTNTGGGTATAAATCCCATTTGGTCATGGTGAATAATTCTTTTAATGTATTGTTGGATCTGGTTGGCTAGTATCTTGTTGAGGATTTTTGCATCCATGTTCATCAGGGAAATTGGTCTGTAGTTCTCCTTTTTAGTGGGGTCTTTTTCTGGTTTTGGAACCAAGGAAATGCTGGATTCATAGAATGACTTTGGGAGTTTTCCTTCCATTTCTATTTTTTTGGAACAGCTTCAAAAGAATAGGTATTAACTCTTCTCTAAATGTTTGGTAGAATTCCCCTGGAAAGCCATCTGGCCCTGGACTCTTGACTTTTGGGAGATTGTGATTACTAATTCGATTTCTTTACTGGTTATGGGTCTGTTCAAATACAGCCTGGATTGCTGTATATTTACTTCTTTATGACCATCCAGAGGTTTTGGGCTATCGTGTCTTCACTTTCATTGGCTTCCCTGTACTTTTTAATTTCCTCTTTAATTTTTTGGTTAACCCATTCATCCTTTAGTAAGATGCTCTTTAATCTCCAAGTATTCATGGTCTTTCCAAATTTTTTCTTGTGGTTGATTTCAAGTTTCATAAAGTTGTGGTCTGAAAATATGCATGGTATGATCTCGATCTTTATGTACTTGTTGAGGGCTGATTTGTGACCTAGTGTGTGATCTATTCTGGAGAATGTTCCATGTGCACTCGAGAAGAATGTGTATTCTGCTGCATTAGGATGAAATATTCTGAATATCTCTGTTAAGTCCATCCGGTCCAGTGGGTCATTCAAAGCTATTGTTTCCTTGTTGATTTTCTACTTACATGATCTGTCCATTGTTTTAAATGAGGTGTTGAAGTCCCCTACTAGTATGGTATTATTATCAATGAGTTTCTTTGCTTGTGATTATTGGTTTATATATTTGGGTGTTTTCAAGTTGAAGGCATAAATATTTACAATTGTTAGATCTTGGTGGATAGACCCCTTAATTATGATATAATCCCCTTTTTCATCTCTTGTTACTGCCTTAATTTTAAAATCTATTTTGTCTGATATAAATATGGCTACTCCAGCTTTCTTTTGATGACCATTAGCATGATAGATGGTTTTTGATCCCCTCACTTTCAATCTGCAGGTGTTTTTAGGTCTAAAATGAGTCTCATGTAAGCAGTATATAGATGGGTCTTGTTTTCTTATCCATTCTGATACCCTATGTCTTTTGATTGGAGCATTTAGTCTATTGACATTTAGAATGGGTACTGAAAGATATGAATTTAGTGCCATTGTGTTGCCTGTAGAGTTGGTGTTCCTGGTGTTCTCTGATCCTTTCTCATCTTTTTTTTTTTTTTTTTTGGGAGAGAGAGAGAGGCAGCATGAGCAAGGGAGGGTCAGAGAGAGAGGCAGACACAGAATCGGAAGCAGTCTCCAGGCTCTGAGCTGGCTGTCAGCATAGAGCCTGATGCGGGGCTCGACCTACAAACCATGAGATCGTGACCTGAGCCCAAGTTGGATGCTTAACTGACTGAGCCACCCAGGTGCCCCATGATCCTTTCTCATCTTTGTTGCTTTTGGTTTTTCGTTTTGTTTTGTCTTTTCTCCAGTTAAAGAGTCCCCCTTAAAATTTCTTGCAGGGCTGGTTTACTGGTCACAAACTTCTTTAGTTTTTGTTTGTCTGGGAAACTCTTTATCTCTCCTTCTATTTTGAATGACAGCCTTGATGGATAAAGAATTCTTGGCTGCATATTTTTCTGGTTCAGTATGTTGAATATATCCTGCCACTCCTTTCTGACCTGCCAAGTTTCTCTGGATAGGTCTGCTGAGAACCTGATCTGTCTTCCCTTGTAGGTTAAGGACTTTTTTTCCCTTCTTGCTTTCATGATTCTTTCCTTGTCTGTGTACTTTGTGAATTTGACTATGATAGTCTTGGCGATGGCTGGCTTTTACTGGAATTTAATGGAAGTTCTCTGTGATTCTTGGATTTCAATGTCTGTGTCCTCCAGATTAGGGAAGTTTTCAGCTATAGTTTGCTCCAATAAACCTTCTGCCCCCTTTTCTCTCTCTTCATCTTCTGGGACTCCTATGATTCGGATATTCCTTTTTAATAAGTCACTGAGTAAGTCTTGTACCGTGCTCCTTTGCCTTTGTTTCCTTCTTTTTTTCTGCCTCATTAGTCTCCATAATTTTGTCTTCTATATTGCTGACTCACCACTCTGTTTCATCCATGCTTGGTGTCATAGCATTCATTCAAGACTGCATCTCAGTTATAGCATTTTGAATTTTGTCCTGACTAGATTTTACTTCTTTTATCTCTGTAGAAAAGGATTCTATGCTTTTTTCAGTGCCAGCTAGTATTCTTATTATCATGGTTCTAAATTCTAGTTCAGACATCTTGTTTATATCTGTGTTGATTAAGCTCCTGTGTGTCATTTCTTCCTGTTCCTTCTTTTGGGGTGAATTCCTTCATTTTGTCATCTTAGAGGAAGAAAATATTAATAAAATTAAAATTAAAATTAAAAAAAATTAAAGACAAAACTAAAAAACCAAATAAAGGAAGCTAGATTCTAGGTATATTTTGTGCTGCTTGTTGAAAGGAGCTTTATAGAATAGAGAAGAAAGGGAAAGAAAAGCAAAGCAAAGGAAAAAAAGTAATAAAAACTTAAAAATATAAAAAATACAGAATAAAATGAAATAAAGAAAATAAAATAGAATAATTTTTTAAAAAGTAAATTTTTAAAAATATAATAAAATTCACAAATAATTTTTTAAAAAAGAAAATAAAAATATGTTTCTCTTTCTGTATCCAAGAAAAAGAAAAGATACAATTTAAACAAACACAGAAGCAAACAAAACAAACTAATAAATGAACCAGCAAACAGAAAGAAACCCAGATGAAGTTACATCCAGTTTGCCCTAGACTGGGCAAGTGGAGAGAGAAGTGGAAATGGCTTCACCCAGCAACCTGGTCTCTGGCACAGGAGCTTTGCACTCTCGAGACCTCGCAATCAAGCACCCCTCCTTTGTCTCAGGCCTCCATCCACTCCTTGCCTCTACCCTGTCCATGCCCAAGCCAACTGCCTGCCTGGAGGCATCTCCCTCCAGAATTATCTCAGATGGTGTTCTGTTTCTAAACCCCACACTTCAGAGACCCCTGCCACTTGGACCTGCACTCACTGCCTGGGGGAGTATCTCCCTGAGCAAAGGCCACGTGCCAGCTTGCCCCAGAAGACGTTTGTGCAATCACACAGCAGCAGAGGTTGAGATGTGGAAATCACAACACACAGTCAGTGCCAGGTTTTACCACACTCTGGTGTCTTTGTCACAATACACCCAAACGTGGCTGCTCTCCGGGGTCCGCTGGGACCTCTGCCTGTGGAGAGGCTGTATGGCCTCTGCCAAATGCTCTCCAAGCAGGAGAACCACTTCTCCTCATGTGGCATGCAGACCCCTCAGACCCCACTGCCTGCTCCTGGGGATTCGCTCTGCTTCCTCACCACAGCACCGCCAGGCACTGAACTCTGGAACTTCGGACTCTGTGCTCCACTGTTTATAGAATCCTGGTGGTATTGAAACCCTCTCCTTTCTTTCAATCAGTGGTTTTGGGGGGACAGATTTCTTGTTCAGTTGCCTGCGAGTGTTTTCACTCTTTCTCTCCAGCTACTTTCAGGGGAGTGTTTTTCCTGCACTGTCCTGAAGTGCTCCACTCTCCCCCTTTCTCTGTCCTTCCTCTGCAAAAACAGCTCCCTGCCCTCCATGGCTTTTCTCTCTCCCAGTACACCTCTCTGCACCGTGTACCTGCCAAGCTCTCTGTCTCAAGTAATGCAGATTGCTGTGTGAATCGTCAGATCGATTTCCTGGGTGAGCAAAATGGTTTGGGGCTGATCTAGCTGCGTTTCAGGGATGAGAAAAGCTGAGGGTCTCCATGCTGCTCCACCACCTTGATCACAATCCAATGTTTATTTATTTTTAAGAGAGCGAGCATGAGTAGGGGAGGGGCAGAGAGAGAGAGAAAGGGATAGGGAGAGAGAGAATCCCAAGCCGACACCACAATGTCAGGGCAGAGCCAGAGGAGGGAGTCAAACTCACCCTCTGTGAGATCATGACCTGAGCTGAAGTTGGATGCTTAACCAACTGAGCCACCCAGGGATCCCCGGGAGGCTAAATTTAAAAATTGGTTCACATTACAAAAGATTAGTTCACATTCAACTTGGAAAAGAATATAAAAGTTTATAGAGGTGTTCGAAGTATTTCACGGACTTCTTAAATGTGTGGTATTGCCAGTGTCCCTGCAAAGCCCATGAGCTCCTGACTGTCTCCGGAGGTTCAGGAGAGATGATTGACTTTCAGGAACACACATCTACATAGTCACAAAACAAGGACTAAAAGTCATGCGCCTCTGAGTCCCTATCCTATCTCTAACCACAAGACTATATAGCCTCCTTTTTTTGAGTAATTGCTTTCATTGAATAATTTTCAAAAAGCCACCAGGGATGCTTTCACAGGACAAAGTAAGGAGGATCTACCCACTGAAATATTAATCTTTGAGCAGCCCTGGTGACATGGGAATTTCTCAAAATGTTCTGAGGGAGCAGTGCCAAGAAGGTAATTAAAATTGCTGTCATACCTTTAGGCTACTGCAGAGGACAGGGCTCCTGAAGGTCAATCAGTAAGGAGAGGTTCTGTGCTTATAAAAATAGGTCTGGCATTCTTTACAGAATTACAAAGGGCAGTGTGTGCTCTGGTTTAGAAATGCAGCTGCTTGATTAAAAACTGAAGAGCAGGGGCGCCTGGCCGGCTCAGTCAGCAAAGCATGCGACTCTTGATCTCAGGGTCACAGTTCAAGCCCCATGTTGGGTGTAGAGATTCCTAAAACATAAATAAATAAACCTAAAAAACTGCAGGGTGGTTAACTTCCAAGGGCAACCACGAAAAACATGGGGGAATGTGAATCTATCTAGACGTATATAATCTGGGGAAATAAGCTCAGATATGGTTAAAGATATCAAGCACTATTGGTACTTGTGCTGGGTCTCAGGTAGGATGCTATGTGGGGAAGTGGGAGGAGTCACAACCAAATCTTGGCTTTGCCACTTAAAATCTTAGGGAAGGTTCTTTAACCTCTATGAGCCTTGGTTGCTCCATCCATAATGTAGGGGAAATAATAACAAGATAGAGTTTGTAAAGAGCTTGGCGTGGCGCTGAGGAAATGCTGAATCAGTCCTACATGTAGCATCTCAATGCCAAAGGACAGGACTGGAGAGGATTTTGAGAGTCGGAGCTTTCTTTTCCACTTCTTGTTTATATCCAACATTTACATGAAAGTAGGAGACCTCCGAATTGGTGGGATTGGAACTCCAGCACTATCCTCTTAGAATCGGGGACTTGAAAGAGAGGTGATGTTTTTTGAACACCCAACCCAATAGAATCCAGAAGTAATCCATTTTGAGAGAAATGAGAACACCTCAACAATCTCTGCGGTTTTCTGGGTTCCCTTTGTCCTCTTAGCTTAGTAGTTTCAACCCGTGCGATGAGACAGAATGGGTTTTCTGTGCGGGGAATGAGTTTGAAGCCCGCTGAAGCCACTGTTGAGTGAAGTTCAGTTCAGGCAAGTTTCTAAAGCAAGTACTGATGTGATCATCACATTCAATTTGACTGACGGGCAAAACCATGAGGATAAAAGTAAAAGGTGTTATGTGATTCAAGAATGAAGCACCCTGATCTTGACATCTGGCTGGAGGTGATAGGTACCTATTGTGTCCTGGGAATGTAGACAATGGAGTCCCAGACCCTTCTGGTCTGGATCTAATAGACCCTCCAGGAACCCCTGTTCTAGCAAGGCTTCCATATACTTTCCAGAATTCTCAGACGATGTCACTCCATGTCTATGCAGATATTGAAGGGAATTTAGCTCTAAGGTCCTGTGTAGATTGAGGACATTCCCTGAGAGCCTGAGGCCCTAGTTTCTCCATCTTTATAACCTACACTCGAGGTAGTGGTGTCATCAGAGTCTTGGTCATCCAAAATGAGCAGATTATGGGGCAATGGTCTGTGCATCTTGTGCATGGTGGAAATGCCAGTCTTAAGACAGGATAGAAACCGAATAAAATCAGTATCAGGTATGATGTAAGCTGAGGAGGCCCATGTATGACATGTGTCTTTTCCATTCACTTCCAATCACCCCTTGTGACTGGACCGAAATCTTCACAGTCACCACTAAGTTATCAAGTTCACACTCAATCTGATTAGTGCAGCCGATATAGGCAGCTTCTGGAGAATAACTAGAAACCAAAGAAGATGAGCCTGGTAGTCGGATCAACTAGGGAAAAGGTGCATTAGGGTCATTGGACCATACTCTCACCTATAGCTTTTCAGTCCTGGGTTCTACTCAGTTAAGGATAGATGCCATCCTATGTGACACTGGGGTCACCATGAAACTTAGTAACTTTCCCCTCCCTTTTCAAATCCTTATTGCTTTTTTGATACAAGAATCATAATTTCCTTAGTAAAAAACCTAACTCTAAAAATTGCTTAGTTGTCATCCTTGATAATGTCTCTTTCTTTCCCCTCTCCATCCATGTGATCAGCAAGTCTTGTCAGTCCCATCTCTGAAATACATCCACCCTCACCTTCTTGGTCTGGACCACCATCATGTGTCCTGCACTCCTGCAACACTCTCGCCCTCCACTGGCTTCTTCCAACCCATCTTCCATCCAGTGGCCACACTGACATTTTAAAACAACAATCAGATCACACCACTGTGCTTCCTTAAACACGCTCATTGCTTACTGCAGCCAGAATAAAACCCAGCCTCCTTAGGGCAGCCAGCAGAGTTTTGCCTTATCTCTACAATCTCACCTGCTCCTCTGCCCCCTTCTTCTCACCTTTTCAGCCCTGTGGTCCCCTCGCAGTTCCTGTCTGCAGAGAAGCCTGAGCACAGCCCAAGATAGCAGAGAGCAGGCAGGATCTTACAGTACATGCTGATGGGGAGAAAAAAAAAATGGAAAATAAGGACAAAAAAGTATCTTCCAGCCAACCAATTTGTTTTCCTTTTATGGAAGCTACCAGAAGACATATGTTAATAGGTTTTAGAATAAGTAGAAATCTTGCTTTGAAGGTTGGCAAAATATAGGTTGATTATGGGGGGAACTATATTGGACAGCCACGTTTCCAGTCTCCAGTGGGGGTGCCCTGAGTATCTGCAAGCTTTTGTGGTTGTCCTGCAGCAAGGTGAACTCATCTCCTTCAAATCTAAGGACAGGGTCCTGAAGAAACTCAAAGAAAACAATTTAAAATGGTTCTTGGCCAGTAGAGCTATTTACATTCAAAGGAAGTCACTTTTATTTTATTTTATTTTAAATGTTTTATTTATTTCTAGAAGAGAGAGAGAGAGAGACAGCGTGAGCAGGGGAGGGTCAGAGAGAGAGGGAGTCACAGACTCTGAAACAGGCTCCAGGCTCCGAGCTGGCAGTCAGCACAGAGCCCGACGCGGGGCTCGAACCCACGAACTGTGCTCGAACCCACGAACTGTGAGATCATGACCTAAGCGAAAGTCGGACGCTTAACCGACTAAGCCACCCAGGCGCCCCAAAGGAAGTCGCTTTTAAAGTGTTCCTACCTGCACCTAAATGGGAAAGCTTTAAGCTGAGGTGTAGAATCATATTGAGGTTACTAACTTAATACCGTTTGAGCCATCAAATAAATGTTCCATAGTACGTGGTTCATAACACTTTTCAAGTTATGTCTGGGCTAGTTTGGGTTAATTGTCCCTTTAATTATTCTAATGAGGCTTACTTGCTTGCCAAGCTATATTCTCATTCCGTTTAGCCTATTGTATGACCGTATATGTTTTGATGGGCTCCCTACAAGTGGTACTAAGGGAGTCACTTCTGTCCAGGGAAGATGTAGGTTTATCTTTGTGACTCTGAATTCATGCATTTATTCCGCAAATGTTTATGAGCACCTACCGTGTTCCTTGGCTGAGCACGGGACACAAAACACAAACAAGACACAGTTGAACCCAGTTAGCGTGCAGTGTAACTGGCAACAGGCAGGCTCCACGAGCATTATATTGAAGCTGAGACACAAGGAAAAGTCAGAGTATGATTCTCCAGCAGGGGAAACAGCCTGAGCAAAGATCTGGAGGCAGTGACCATGAGGCATTAGCATCCCAGATGGACCGGCTCTTACTGGGTAGTTCATCTTGACCTTGTGAATCTCTGTGACTCCAGGATCCCAGATTCTCCTTCCTCTTTAGCTCGCGTAACCTTAAAAGCCCAAGAACCTGGGTTCCTTAGCTCAGGTAATTGAGGTTTACCGGTGCCGTACACCTTTGTTGTTCTCAGGTTTGAGTTTCAAATGGGAAACCTTGGAGAGGCCATGCCCCAACCCCCAAGAAAGTTATGTAACTGAGGACAGATTCAAATAAGAATGGTATGAAGTGCATAGCCAATGAAAGTGTGATTCAAAAGAAACTTATTTTAGTAACTGTGTTGAATTGAATTACTTCAGTCTAAGATTTATAAAATCATTTGGGGCTTAAAAGGGTGACTTTAATTTTTTTCTTGTACTATACCATATTTTACTAGAATAAGGTTCACAAGGGCAAGAACCTTTGTTTGCCTTCATTGATGTTTTCCAAAGGCCTGGAATAGTACTTGGCACATAGTGGGCACTCAATAAATATTTGTTGAAAGATACAGTGCTCTTACGGAGAAGTAACATTCTGTGTAAGTTTCCTACATCCTGGATTCTTGGCTATCAAGGGTCCATAATACTCTAATGAAGGAGGAGTTAGGGTTCCCTCAGAGTGGGCTGCAACAGTCCTAATGTTGCAAAGAAACCAAAGACAACATTGTTAAAAGAAGAGGCCTGTGGGGCTTATGATTATCTCATCGAGGTTTAGGATAAAACTCTTTTTTTTTTTTTTGGTAAATGTTGTCTATATATGGCATATGGACATGACTCAGTCTGTAGTCAATCCCAAGTGTTCTGTAAATCCACTTACTTTTTTTTTTTAATTTTTTAATGTTTATATTAGAGAGAACAAGGCATGAGCAGGGGAGTGGCAGAGAGAGAGGGAGAAACAGAATCTGAAACAGGCTCCAAGCCCTGAGCTGTCAGCACAGAGCCTGATGCGGGGCTCAAACCCACGAACTGTGAGATCATGACCTGAGCTGAAGTCCGACACTTAACCGACTGAGCCACCCAGGTGCCCCTAAATCCACTTGCTTTCTATTCAAAGCTCTATTTTGCAGAAGTGGGGGGGCGGGGGGGGGGCAGGTATTAGCCCTCAGTCTTTATTGGGGAAACACACGCACATACACAGCTATGTCAATATCCCTGGGCCAAGGGCCAAGACTGGCTACATCTGAGAAGTAACATGTCCTCTCTGTCCCATTGTCCCAAGGGCTTCAGTTTTCCTGCATGCCCCACTTTCCCTGGACGCCCCACATAGCCATCCTCTCTGTGGTGTTGGTTCCTTTGGGGAACGTATAGTCCAGCCAGTCACGGGATTGTCACAATGGTCTAGTTCAGTGTCTGGGATGCCCTTGGGCATTTTTAGCCCACAAAGCCAGTCAGCTAGCCTGTCCTCCCTTCTGGATCCATTGCATCATTTCAATGAACTCAACCACCTCTGCCTCGTGCTCCGCAGAAAAATCCCCAAGGCAAAAGAATATAGTCTGGCTACCAGAAGTGGGACAGGGAGGGCATGAAGAGAATAAACAGATTGTCTCAATAAATTATTCTCTTCCATGCAGTACTAAGCGGCCATTTCAATCATTCTTCATTCATAAGCCAATTAAGAAAACACTCCGAAGAGAAGTGCAAGGGCTGGAGGCCCAATGCCTGACTTTGGCAACATTTGCTCACAGTAAATAGAAAGCACGGAGCTGACGGGCACGTCACCCCTTGCTCTGAGCTCACTTTGGCTGGAAGGCAGGGAGGCTCTGTTTTTGGCCAGCACACGTTTGAATGTAACTGAACTCCCCTGGCTTCTGGGCATCTTTCTGGTGTGTGAACCCTTCAACCTTCTGTCACTCCGAGGCTTTTTTCCATTCTCACCTCAAATCCCTAGGAAGCTTCTCAGAAACTTCAAAAGTCACTCACTCAGACACTGCTTTGGCGGTTAGAATATAAATGTTGAAGTGTCTTGACATCATCTGTGGGGATCTTTAAAGAAGACTTCAAAGAAACAGCTCTCCTGCTTTGAGCATTTCCCGCATAAGTAATAAGTGAAAATAATTCCCCTTTCTATGTGTCTCTGATCTCAACCAGAGGGATGGGTTTATTAAACAGACCTGAGAGATTGCTGAGGAATCTCTCCACAAGCCCCGAGAGCCTGTGTGGTCACTGGGATTGTTTAACCTCTTCCGAAAGGCTTATGTGACAACAGGTAGACACTGTCATTTGGAAATCAGGCTTTATTTGTAGGTGATGGGAGAGGGTAGGGGGTAGATTATCTTCATCATTATCCTTCCACGAGTACCAAATCAGTTTTTAAAATAAAGCAAAAATAGATCTGTCAACGAAATTAAAATCTGGAACAATGTCTTACATTCGGATATGGTACCTTCCCCTGTTTTACAGAGCACTGTTGGCACACCTTGTGTGCAGGAAACAGGACGATGTCAGAGTTAGAAGGGGACATTCAGAAGTCAGCTGCTGCCCTCCCTTCTATTTAAAGATAAGGAAACACAATGGAAGGATTTTAACTTTTGTCCTATGCACTGACATAGGAAAAAGATTGAGAAAAAAATGAAACAACTTGAGTCTGATCCTCAGCGCCTTATCATAAAAATGGAATAAAAGTATCTCTCTCATAGAGCTTTTGAGAAGGTTAAGTGAAATTATACCGGGACGCGTGGGTGGCTCAGTCTGTTGAGCATCTAACTTCGGATCAGGTCATGATCTCACGGCTCATGAGTTCAAGCCCCTGTCTGCGCTGACAGCTCGGAGCCTGGAGCCTGCTTCAGATTCTGTGTCTTCCCCCCACCCCCACCTCTCTCCCACTCGCTCTGTCTCTCTCTCTCAAAAATAAATAAAAACATTTAAATATTTTTTGATGAAATCATACCTAGGGAACAAAAAACCCCACAACATAGCCCGGTTACTGGCATACCTTCAGTGCTAAATAAATGTTAATTACTAAGGGGGTTACCACGGCTGTGGCCCAGAACAGGGACATCGATCTTGCTACACATCAGGATTTTCTGGAATATTGGTTCAAAAATACTCGAGCCTGGGCCCAGCTGCAGACATTCTGAGTCAGTTGGTCTGAGGAGGGGCCTAGTTTAGATGTGGCTGAGAAATTCACCAGGTGATTTTTTTTTAATTTTTTTAACATTTTTATTTATTGTTGAGAGACAGAGGAGGCAGAGCATGAGCATGGGAAGGGCAAAGAAAGGGGGAGACTCAGAATCTGAAGCTGGCTCCAGACTCTGAGCTGTCATCACAGAGCCCGACGTGGGGCTCAAACTCATATGATTGTGAGATCATGACCTGAGCTGAAGTTGGACGCTTAACTGACTGAGCCACCCAGGTGACCCCAGGTGATTCTTAATGTGCAGCCAAGGTTGAAACCCGATGGCCTAGTAGGTCCAAAGACAAAGGAGACCTTTGTGGTTCCTTAGCATGGGCTGACTACCAAGCAGATGGTTAAAGAAAGAGAGAGAAAAAATGTATAATACTATGGTAAGGTTTTCAAATAAGTTTGAAAAAGGCATCTTTTGTCAATAGCAAGTGTCGGCTGGCACAAAAGATAAATAACCAACCGAACTGAAGCAACTCGGTAGCCTTAGGAAAAGTCTTACTAAAACAACAGAATTCCCCTCTGTCCACCTGGCTAAGGAGGCCCGTTACCACGGCTGAAAGAAGACACACCCAGCTTAACAAGAGGGCAGTCATTTAATGCAGAAATCCAGTTAACAGAAGGAGACAGAGATTAACCAACAGGTAAGACATCGAACAATACTGCATAGTGTCACGGATTAGCTCTTACACGGTTGGTCTGTTTTTCTTGGGATTTGGATTCCAGTACGAAGACAGAGAAGAGACTTCCATTAAAAATAAATAAATAAATAAATAAATAAATAAATAAGGCAACAGAAGAGGAGTCTTCCCGTGACAAGGAACAACCACAAATAATGCACAGATATTTGGTGCTGACACAAGACCGCGTTAGGACAAGTTCTGAAGGTACTGCATTAAAATTTAACAAGCGTGGCACAATGACAAGAAAATTATACTCGCTTTGTTATGAACCCCTTTGCAAATAGAAATGACTCTCAGGTAATTGTTATATACAAACTTTCTGAAACAAATGGCAGCCATACAAATTTTTCCATTGCAATTTCCCCTTTTTCTAAACCGAGAAATGTTCCATGGCACCGCTCCCTAGTTCTCACAGTCGAAGCATAAATAGTCATTAAAGCACTTGAATCCACAGTAGGCTTGTCCGTAGAAAGGTCTGGAGGTTTCACATGATTTTCTATCAGTCATCCAGGAAGGGCCGGCAGGCTACAGTTTGGAATGTAAAAGACCGTTTTGTGCTTGGGATCCCAACTTGAATTCCACCATGTTCCTCTCAGGAGTCGTTGGCACTGTGGACGGGCCACCGAGCAGGGAACTTGGGTGTGGACAGTCATACCGTGGAGTCCCTGCCGGACTTTAGATGTGCAATCTTGGTCCGGCTAATAAACGGATAAGCGATGCAGAGACCTCCGGCTGCCACAATAAAACCTAAACTGCACCAGGCGCAAAAGATAGACCAGCTGTAGCCATGTTCCACATCGTCAGGCAGGCTGTAAATGAGCTTTGGGAGCCGGTTCAAATCATAGGAGATGCTGGCAGCATAGGTGCAGAGGGAAATGGTGCAAAATATCCCTATAAATAATGCAAAAGAGAACGGAATGATCAGTTACAGTGTTGCCTGATACAAGGCAAATGCCACACGGGCCTTTGTGAAAATCAGGTCAACTGATGAGGTGGTCACTCCAAATTCGTGAAGGATCTGTAATTCCTGCACTTGAATTCACCTGAATTCGTTCAACAAACACTGGCAAAACCTTTATGCTCCAGGCCATACGCTACGTAGTGGAGGTATGAGAGGAAAGAACACGGGAGAAAACTCTGACAACTTGAATTATTCAGAATTATCTTGCTTGGAGGGTACGTGTGTTTGAACTTATTTTGGGTTTCTGTTCTTAAAACAATGAAATAAAAATTCCAATGATTTTTGAGGAAGTGATCTTTACTATAATCACTCACACCTAATACAAGAGTCTTCATTTCCCTTGTAGGAAATAAAAGGGATACACTTTCATGCAGTTGCAAGCACCACACAGTCTGTTTTCTTCTTCAATTACCGGTATCGTTAGTATTTATCACGTTCCCTGTAAATAATGTTTTAAATGAATTTTTCAAGTGCCAAATTATGTTTTAAGGTACAGAGTGTGGTATATACTAGGGCCTCAACAAATCATTGTGGGTTTTTTCAGTGAATGAATGAAAGCTTTTAAGTGATACAAATGAAATCCAGGATGTTAGAACTGATGTAAAATCGCTGAGTTAGGGGATCTTATACTTCAACCATTCAGAATATAGGAGGCAATTTGGCTGACATAAGAAAATGGACAGACCCCAAACTTTACTTTCTTGTACCAACACATGTATGTATAATTGTCTTTCCAGAAAACTAAAATCAAGACTCTGATAAAAAAAAAAAGAAAGAAAGAAAGAAAGTCCCCCAAACACAGTATTTTTAGTACTTAAGTGATGTTCCAAGAGTATAGATGCTTCTATTCCACCACAATGGATTGTCAAGGGTGCTCCCTTTGATGGGAGGAATGAGGCACTCGCTGACAATGGGTAATGAAAACAGAGATGAACGCCAGTGTATTATTGGGATGTCCAGTTCTGTTCCAAGCCCCCCGCCTCTCTGCTTCATACTTTGGTTTATCCCGGTGTACAGTGGAGGTTGCATCTATTTGCTGGAAAATTGTGTTGGGGATATATTGGGGATACACTGAGCATCTCCATAGGCAACAGAGGCATAGGTTTGAGGGCTCAAAAGAGAGGGCCGAAAGTAACAGATCCTCCCTCCATCCTTTTTAATAGCGCTCTGGAGATCAGAAACACTAGCAGAAAACCAAACTCTGGGCAGGCAGCAACTGGGAGAAAATAAAGATGACCTTAATGCCATTGTGAAGCGCCAGAATTCTGCCTGCACTCAGATCATATACGGGTACATTGCCTGAATCCTTTGGCAAATGTGCATTTCGAAAAGACATGTTTCAAGTTAAAAGGACACTTGATCTGAGATAATTTGATATTTCCTACTCATTGTCTAATTGTTTTTAAACTCTGAAGGGATTCTGTCTTTCCAAAAAGGATAAAATCTTATCTTCTGACTTCCTGCTCCAGATTATTATGGCCAACATATCATTTTGAGGTCCCCCGAGATCAGATGGAACTAATTCTTTCATAAAGGAACGGGCCAGTCAAAAAGTAATACTCCTCTGCTTTTTTTTTCAAGTTTTGCGAAGAGCAAATGCTTTTACATGTACACGAATGCTTTCACTGGCATCAAAACAGTGTTTCTATATCACAAGGTCCTTCTAAGATATGCTGGTCATAGAACAATAAGGCAGTTAGAAAAAAATTGATCTCTGGAGTATCAACAGGTAAAGTATCATAATACAACAATGACCCGTTCGTAGGAAAAACAACTCTATTCTGCATTCAGCTGTCTGCACAGAGCTGAATGCCTAAAAGCTAGGCTTTTTACAAGTAATGTAGTTCTAATGACCTCTGAAAACTTGAGTTCAAACTCTTTCAAGCATCCTTTGATGTCCAAATGCATTGGGCTGAGATGCAGGAAATGTGTATTCTGGTGCCCAGATCTACTACTAATCACTGTGACCTTGAAATTACCTGAGTCTTTGTTTCCTCAACCAGGAAAAAGAAATGAGGGACTTGGTTACTGCAGACCCTGATAGTGTCAAATTTCCGTGATTCTGTTATTCCAAAATAAAGGCATGGAGCAAGAACATTTCCCACCCCCCACCACCAAAAAAGCATGCCGCATATATAACTATATATGCTCCCATTGATTTCATGCTGAACGTTGATCTTATTAGCACCTCTCCCCTGCCAACTCCATAAAATTGCTTTCGGGGAAATGAATTTTAGTATAACACCACCAGTTTACACTGAATAGAAACAGATTATAAGAAATAATCGACCCTGAAGGTTTAACCAGAAGGATGAGTTTCTCTGCCCTTGGTGTCATGAATGATTGTGCCTTGTGTCCATGGAGCTCGCGGAGGCTGTGAATGATGTCACTAACAGAAATCCCTTTCTCTGGAGCGCCTGGGTGGCTCAGTCGGTTAAGCGTCTGACTTCAGCTCAGGTCACGATCTCACGGCTTGTGAGTTCAAGCCCTGCATCAGGCTCTCTGCTGTCAGCACAGAGCCAGCTTAGGATCCTGTCTCCTTCTCTCTCTCTCTCTCTGTCTCTCTCTGTCCTTCCCCTAATTGTGTGTGTGCATGTGATCTCCCTCAAAAATAAATAAACATTTTTAAAAGAGAAAAAGAAATTTCTTTCTCTGGTCAAGTTGCTGAAACTCCCTAGAGCTAATCAGTGGCCCACCATGAGCAAAAGTTGGGGATCTCATGTCACGCTTTTTGCTACTGATCTCACCCTTAGATCCATCTTGCCTTGCAAACCCAATTGCCTCTTTGTCTTATTTGTGTTACTTACTTGTATGTATTTTATGGTGAAATATCTATATCTCTCAAGTTCTTTTTGGAAGTTCTTTTCAGAAGAGGGCACTTGTCAAATCTTGATGAAAACCTGCCTTAGTTTCTTCTGCCTTTACTTGCTTTGCTTAAAGTTGGCGGGGAGGGTTACTGTGAACCCACAAATATACCCTGGTCTAGCCTCCCCCTTCCCACCGGCGCTCTCACAGGTTGCCCTTTGGTGATATTTTTAATTCTTCCAAGATACTTTTGAAATTGTTCTGAGAAGGAGGAAAGCAAAGATTAACAAAAAAAAAATAATAATAACATATGCAAGAGTTCCTCTTTTTAGACTCCCATCTTTCAGAGAGCTCGAACATAGATCCCTGCCACAGCTACTTCCTGTGGGATCGGAAGGCCTGTCTCTGATTATTTCCAGGAAATGTACTGACAGGAGGGAAAACATGGTTTCCAACTTGCCCAAAAAACTGTAAAAGAGGCCTAACCCACTCAAGATCTTTTAAAAAGGAAAAAAACTCTGACTTCAAAGACACCAAGAAAGAGCGTTGATCATATATTATAGGATGAGGGCCCACCTTAATAGACCTTATTTTAAATTAATCACCTCTTTAAAGACCCCGTCTCCAAATACAGTCACATGGTGAAGTACTGGGGGTCAGAACTTCAAAAACCTGAATTTGGGGAGAGCTACAACTCAGTCCATAACATCCATAACATCATCTGTGCGTGTAGTCAATGCGTGAAGTACATTTCTATTCCTTTTACAGGTTTTAGCAAGAGTTTACTATTTTAAAGGTTATTTAATCAGTTATTCAGCGATTAGTTATCAGGCATCTACTATGTCCTAATCCAGTTCTGATTATCTTAGCGGGGGTTTAACGAGTCCTTGTTGGCCACAGACATGATTGGTTTGCCGTCGCTGTGATCAGGACTCCTGGGTGTTTTTCCCATTTCACTTTCCAGTGTGCATCTCAGGGCAAGGTGGTAGAGACCTCCGAGACTTCTGGTAAGTTCCACACGGAGCCTACCAGAGCCGAGCACATGGAGTCGACAAAGCCTGCTGAACGAAACTGAGTTCTGCAATGCATCGAGTTCTACCAACTTAAGGACCAGTTCGTCCCAAATGACCCCACGGGGGACTTACCTATAGAGCAAGTTATTGCAAACAATGCTGCACCGTTATTGTTAGCAATCCAGTTAATGCAAGGTCTGGGGCAGGAGTATGAAAAGATAAATAAGGTACCACCCCTGCACTCCAAAAGTTCAAAATCTAATGGTCCTTCCTGAAGATACAAGGGGAGAGAGGTCACCTCTCCTCCATTCTTCTCCTAGCCTTTCCTTCCCTTTTGCTCACTCCCTGACCAGCCAGGAGTCCCCCTCAGCTACCACTGACAGCCTTCAGCCCAGCTGGTGGTGCCTGGGGAAGGAGGTTCTTGAGTTCCAGCCTGGGTGATGGTGATTGCTAGTAGCGTCTTCAAAACAGTGAATAATTACTGGTGCTGAAAAGCCCTGCATGCAACTACTTTTCTTATAAAATATTAAAAAGTTTTCTACCAATATTTTTAATTAGAAGATACTGGGATGTCACAGAATTATAGGGTTGGAAGGGATCTTTTTGGGATCAGGATGGAAGTAAATTTATGCAGCTGTCCAGATCATCAACCTAATTTCCTTCCCTGAAATCTTTAAGGTGCCTGTGGCCAGCTGGCAAGTTGTAATTAGGGTAACTAGGCCCCTTCTTCTGACCATTCTCCTTTGATGTGCTTAACAGTCCGAAAGGAGTGGAGCTGCTTCACCCTGGTTAGCCTGCTTGATAAATAACACAACCGCAACACCCCAAGGCATAAACATTGATTTTTTTTTTCCCACTCCTTCAAAAGATGGCCTGCCCATCATTCTGGTCTCTTTGCTCCTCCAGCAAAAATGCCTCATGCTATTTTTCACACAGATTGCTCAAAAAGCCGTTCCTAAATTGTCTTTCCTAAATGAATAGGCAAGACTAACAGAAACAGACAAAACTTTGGAAAAAAAAAATAAAATAGAAGGTCCACAATCTGCAATTATTAAATCCAAAACACATTCACTCTTTTTCCGAAAGACTGCAGCCATCTTGTTTAATGCAAACCCTGACCTGATGTGACATGAGGCTATTTATAGTCCTTATTGATCCTGCTTCGAGTGAATATTCATATGTTTTGCTGCAGAAATGTTAATGTATTTGATTTCAGACCCTGCTGAGGAGTGTTAGACAATATAAGATATAGTCACCATATTTACCTTTCTAAAATGAAACTTAAAAATCCTGAAATCCAAAACACACCTGGCCTCAAATGTTTCAACTAAGTCCCTATGGACCTTTAGGTCATAATCAATGGGTAACCTAGATAATTTGATATCTCTACTACAGTGAAGTCTTTTTTATTTTTTCCTTAATGCATCGAAGCAAAGGAAGGGATAACACAATGTGGGTGTTGACTGTCCCTGACGTTTGCAGGGCAGCCTGGGCTCTGTCTCCTTTTGTCAGCTGTCACAACACTCACTGGACAGCCCCGTGAAGGGAACAGATCCAGTGGGCAATGGGGCCCCCATCAAGAAAGGCCGACGCTTTAACCAATTTTTGAGATTCCCCAATATTTTAAAAGGTAATAACACAAAAGCAACAGCAACCTAAACACTACATTTTAAAATGTTTGCTTTGAGGGGCGCCTGGGTGGCTTAGTCGGTTGAGCGTCCGACTTTCGCTTGGGTCATGATCTCGCGGTTCGTGGGTTCGAGCCCCACGTCGGGCTCTGTGCTGACTGCCAGCTCGGAGCCTGGAGCCTGTTTCAGAGTCTGTGACTCCCTCTCTCTCTGACCCTCCCCTGCTCACGCTGTCTCTCTCTCTCTCTCTCCTGGAAATAAATAAAACATTTAAAAAATTTTTTAAATGTTTGCTTTGAATAAATTAACCCTTTCAAAGATTTGTGTATAGAACAGAAACGATAAGGATCATGATTACATCGCCACGGCGATGAAGCATTGAATGTTGATGGGAATATGCTTTCACAGCACCCCGAGGGCAGAAGAGGAACTGGAAGAGGTCTTATTCCCTTGGTCCTCCACGTGTGCCTCTTTGATCGTGTGTGTGTGTGTGTGTGTGTGTGTGTGTGTGTGAGAGAGAGAGAGAGAGAGAGAGAGAGAGAGAGAGAGAGAGAGACCTCAGAGGCCATGAAGTCAAAGGGCTATATTTGGAGGCTCTGGGAGATGTGAAGCGTACCCCGGGTCCTGCTGGAAGGCCCCTGGAGAGGCGCCAGGGGAGAGGAAAGGGGCCAGAGCGTGGCTCCCAGCGTGAAGCGTGAAGTCAGCAGCACTGCTGCTCCACATGTGGGTCATCAAGAGCTGTCTGTATGCAATAAGGCAGGAGGAGGAAGACTGTTCCAAAGTTTCCATTTTAACGTCTCCAACCGTCACATCACTGATGCTCCCCATTGAAGGTTCGGCTAATAAGTTCAGGTGGAGAATGAAGGTGCCAGCGCATTAGAAGGGGCTAAGTTTAGCATCAGAAATCCGTGGGAGGGATGCTGACAAGGGCTGTTGAAGACACTTCTGCTTAATTAAAATCGACTCTTTTAACCCTTAGTTGCTCCCTTCTGCTGCTACTACATGCGAGCATCCTCCAGCTAATTTATCGCGTGCAATGGACATGTAGCGACCCCGGTATTTACAAAGGAAACACAAAGGCACCATTTGAAATAGCAAAAATGAAAGAAACCTCTCTAAACCCTACAAGGAAGGGAACAGATGAACACAACACAGCATAGCCACTCCCCGGAAAAGCATGTGGCTATGGAATACTACTGAAAACCACGGAGTAGGAAAACAGCCGAACAGCATGGGGAAAGCTGACGGGAGGATGTTAAATGGAAGCCCGGAAGGCTAAATACTTCACGTGTGATCATGATTACGAAGAGCTTTTTTTTTTTTTTAAATGAGGCAAACCCATAGGCAAAATTTGGTCCAGAATAAGGAGAATATTTAAACCACCTCATTTTTCTTGTAGGATCTACAAGAGGATTTTCTCCTTATTCCAAAAATGTTTGGCCAACCGAAAGCAAAGAAAGCTGAATGATGTCATGTTGTGTCTGTTGGTCCTTCAGGACTCGTCATCGAACTTCAAGTTTCTAAGTCTGGGGTATTTTTTTTTTTTTTGTTGTCATGTGGGTTTTGTGATTGTGCCTATTGCTTTGCTTGCTTAGTTTTTTTGTTTAACAATTGCACAGGGGTGGGGGCACCTGGGTGGCTTAGTCAGTTAAGCGCCCGACTTCAGCTCAGGTCAGGAGTTCACCCTCTGAGTTCGAGCCCCGTGTCAGGCTCTGTGCTGACAGCTCGGAGCCTGGAGCCTGCTTCGGATTCTATATCTCCCTCTCTCTCTGTCCCTTCCTTGCTCACACTCTGTGTCTCCCTCTCTCAAAAATAAAAGCAAAAACATAAAAAAACCCACACACATACATTTGCACAGGGGCTTTTGATGATACATCCTGAGGCTGCCTGAGCCAATCTGGCTCGGAGTTAGAGCCCACGTGCGGGTGAGAAAGAAGGGCTGAGCAGGGAAAGCGGAGCTGCAGGACACTTGGCTGCCAGCCTCCCTCCATGCCTACCCAGTGCTCAACAACCACCCTCCTTTATTTAAAACCTGTTCGGCCTGCGACCTTCTCAGGAACTCTCACTAGCCCTGGCTTTTATGGCCCGGTGATTTATTTTACTGCGAACAATTGTTTTATATCTAAGAGCATCCTAAATTATTTACGCATTACCCACATTAAAGCGTGCTTTAAAACCACCGCTAAGGTTTTCTCATTATAGCTTCTCTCATTTTCCTGACAAGGGGATGTGAGCGGGAGTCTTTCCAGGGTCGGGAAGGGAGGTGAATCTGCAGTTCTTTGATGCATACAGAGGCAAGAGTCAGGAAACCGGGGGCTCAGCCAATAATGGGAGGGAAGAAAATCGGTGATAGTTTTAATCACCATTAAGCAGAGACTTAAAGGCATCCTCTGGGCAGACAGGCCTCTCTGCTTCTTTGCTGCCCTGACTCCTTCGTTCTGCAGTTTGGGTTTTAAATGAGGTACCCACTGGCTAGTCTTGAGTTCAAATCTTCCTCCAAAACCTCCGGACCTAGAATTTTAGCCTCCCTGGGCTATAGTCCTAGAGTAGTCGCCAAAATATGAAAAGCTTAAGTTGGTTTTCTGCTCAGACTACTCAGGGGCCACGTGACATCGGCGTGTTCTGTCAGAGTGTTTATGACGATGACCCATATTGCTCACAGAGAGAGAAGTGAGCTGATGGGGGTCAGGAAGGAAGAGCCCCTGCCTGTGGCTTGGGTTACTTAGGCTGCAGATTGGCTGGCCACACCAGAAAGCAAAGCGCCACCAACATGTCAATCCTGAAAGACAGGTAGGCAGAAAATGGTGTCAGCCGGTAGTGTCAGGTGCCGCAGCCTCCAGTTAACATGGGCGTGAGTGAGTGGCTGTTAAGTGAGAAGTGCTAGCAAACCCCGTGTGGTCATTTGAAAACCTGAACTCCAGAGAAATAGGAAACAGGCTTGTTCAAAATGGCGACATATCCAGAGTCATATTAGCCCTGATACTGAGTATACGTGTGAGACTGTTAATTTGGCATTCACTAATCACTAACACACATCAATTTTCTTGTGAAAGAGGAGAAGGAAAGAAAGATTTCTCCCATGCAGCCACCTTCAGTGTTAGCTGTCAACTCAGCTCCTGACTTCTTTTTCAACAAAGGTATCCTTCACTTGCTAATCAAAATGACACAGTCTTGTCTCCACACACCACCCCCTTTTCAATCCCCTGCTTTAAGATCAAGTCCCTCTTCTGCTTAAAACCTTCTGTGGCTTCCATTACCCTTAGATTGAAATCCAAGCCACTGCCTGCATCTCCCACCTCAAGAGATACTTTACTTTTTCTCCCTACCCTCCAACCACACTGGTCTTCTTTTGGTGGCTCAAGATACACCAAGCCACCTCTGCGTCAGGGTATGAGTTACCCTAAAGCACTCTCAACCTCTGGGGGGTGTTTTTCATGATTTAGCTGGGAAATCACCTCAGCCAGGTGTTCCCTGAGGCCCTATTCCACCTTCTTTGTTTTCCTCACAGCTTTTACCATTATCACAAGTTATGTCTCTGTTTCCCCGTGACAGAAATGGAGAAGAGTTCCGTCTGCCTTATTCATGGTGTCTCTAGTACCTAGAGTAGTGCCTGGTGCATAGTTAAGTCCCCAAAAAATATCTGTGGAGTGAAAAAAATCAATGATTTGTGTGTAAAAATGACACCATGCGTGGGTGGCTCAGTCGGTTAAGCGTCCGACTCTTGGTCTTGGCTCAGATCATGATCTCATGGTTCGTGGGTTTGAGCCCACATCTGGCTCTGTGCTGATAGTGTGGAGTCTGCTTGGGATTCTCTCTCTTTCTTTCTCTCTCTCTCTCTGTCCCTCCCCCACTCATGCTGTCTCTTCCTTCTCTCAAAAAAAAAAAAAAAAAGGAAGGAAGGAAGGAAGGAAATAGATGACACCAGAGGCACCATCACTAAGAGTACTTTGAATTGACTTTCAACCCAGGGGCTGGTTGTGCTGATCACTCTTTCTCTCCATTCAGGCTCTGATAAACAACGAGCAGTGCTTGCCAGGAGACCAGGCCGGGGCTACGGACATGGTATGAAGCAGAGACAGAAAATACAGGGCTGGCTCACACAGAGATTAAACCCAAGACATTTCTATCCAACCTTCTAAGGGGCCACAGTGGGGAAATCAGGCCTGTACTATTAACATTGTTGTTTTCTTTAAATTGTGTATTCCCCGTAAAAGCCACATGACCTCTGGTTGCTCTTTTCACAAGTGAAAGCACAATCAACAGTGCGAGGCTGGCCGCATGCACAGCAGCCTTCGCTTCCGCCCGGAGAGGTAGCTGTGGTGTTGGGCATACCTGTCATGAGGAAAAGGAGTCCAGCCACATGTTGGGTCAAGCTCTCCTCCCAGAAGAAACTGACCGTGGCCACAATGCAGCCACAGAGCAGGACAGCTACGGCCATGCCCAGGAAGCCGGCAGTGATTCTTCTCAAGTCTAGTCTCGAAACACAAACATTCCAAGTGAAAAGCAGAAGCAGCAGTTATTGAAAACCAGAGAACGAAGAGCTTTGTATACATCATTGTCAAAACTAGTGGGTGACACGGGCCGTCTTAGGGTCTGCGGGGCTGAGGTGGTTTAGGGAGGTCTCTCCCCAGGTATTCCAGAAGAGGACACAGGGGGTCCAGCCAATCCAGAGGGTGGAGTCTACCTTCTGAGTCTCCGGAGAAGTCTGTACCCCATGGAGACTAGGCCAAAGGACAATGCCAGGGTAAACTTGGGTAATGGATAGCAAGTTACTTAGTGTACTGACAGTGAGGTAGGTATGAGAAATATCTTTACTTCCCTGAAAAGAGCGACGGAAATGTAGCTTACCACCACTATGGTGGCCCTACTTGATCTGGCTTTGGAGAAAGAGCCCACAATGTGTGCTGCAGTGAAATACGGTTTTACCTGAGCACCATGGTTGCCGATTATTTTATTTTTCATTTACATCTACTCTCGCCTATTTTCAGAAAGCATTTGAGAAAGTGAAGGCAATTGCCGTGACGGAAATGGGGCCCAAAGTGCACATTTGGGATATCTGCTCGTAAACCCCTCTCCTCTTAAACATAGGCCCCACAACCCAAGTACCCGTTTACCCAGGCTTAAGGAGGGACTGTTCTCATGGTCAAGTGTCCATCGTGGACACAACCGGCAGGTATAGTCCGTCACAAAGGCAATCATGATCCCTAGGCCAAAACGCAGCCCCTCCCCCACCTCCTAGGCAAAACCAAGACCTGCTCCTGGACGTATTTTCACTCTGATTGCCACCCTCGCAGCACTCTGATTACCCACCCTCTATTTTACTTCTTCTATTTCCTTCTTTCCTTTTTTTTTTTGAACAAATCTAACTTTAAAAATTGTTAGCTAAAAGCCTATGATCCTTCTCAAAACAATAGATACCAAGCAGAGATCTGCGGCTGCCCCAGGACCCATGGACCATTCCTTTTTTTTTATGATTATTTAACTTTAATTGAATTTTATATGATTTTATTTTATTTTTAAATTTTATTTAAATCCAAGTCAGTTAACATACAGTGTAATAATGATTTCAGGACAAGAATTTAGTGATTCATCACTTATGTATAATACCCAGTGCTCATCCCAAAGAGTGCCCTCCTTAATGTCCATCCCCCATTTAACCCATCCCCCACCCATCTCCGCTCCAGCAACCCTCAGTTTGTTCTCTGTATTTAAGAGTCTCATATGGTTTGTCTCCTCTCTCTTTTTATCTTATTTTCCCTTCCCTTCCCCTATGTTCATCTGTTGTGTTTCTTAAATTCCACATATGAGTGATATCATATGATGTTTATCTTCAAAGGGATTTCCCATTTCCAGCTCAGAGCATCTAAATGAAAGCAGAACACTGCTGCCTCGATGAGGAAGTGTAGGCACCTCACTTTGATCAAGAGCCAGGGACCGTGATAATTTAAAGGGGCTGAGTTTAATGTTAAGGGTATAAGCCATTTGGAGACATCCACATCTGAGCAGGGGCGATGTCATAATAGTTCAGTCATTAGTATCTCAACTCCCTAAATTCTCTGTGGTTTAAGTAGTAATTCTGTTGTCTACGACCATTAAAAGGCACAAGGTTCAGATATAATCCACATAGGATTTGCGTTAGTACCAGACATGTTAAGCGTATCTGGTAAACATGGTACAAATCACCAACTATCACTTTCTCAGAAAGGGCTATGCATGCAGATGCCAAAAGTCTCTTTCTGGAAGAACGGCAAAGAGGATTCAGGGGACACTCGAATACTGTCTTGCTGGGCAACAGCAGGGCACGAACTACTTGAGTACAGAGGTGAGTTCTTTCTCAGGTTCCTATGACTATCTTTTCTCACCAGACAGAAACCAGTGACCGAGTGGCTTTCTAGACTGTTGATTAAGTCAAAGAACTCCAGGGGCACCTGGGTGGCTCAGTCAGCTAAGCGTCTGACTTCGGCTCAGGTCATGATCTCACAGTTCGTGGGTTCGAGCCCCACGTCGGGCTCTGTGCTGACAGCTAGCTCAGAGCCTGGAGCCTGCTTCAGATTCTGTCTCCCTCTCTCTTTGACCCTCCCTTGCTCATGCTGTCTCCCTCTCTCTCTCTCTCTCTCTCAGAAATAAATAAAACATTAAAAAAATTTTTTTTAAAGGCAAAGAACTCCAAACACGCCCATGAAGAATTCAGACGTGGGAACACTTCGATAAAACTCTCAGATCTGCTGAGAAATGCTTGTTAAGATCAGCCAACAAGAAAGAGTTTTCAGGGAGTTGTAGCATTAAGGAATAAATCACATTTCAGCCAATGACTCTCCAAGATGTAAATCGGCCAGCCAGGGAGTGTGTGACATCGACCCTGCTGCGGGAGCTGTGTCATAAGCGCTTCCGTGCACGGGTGGGAAGCTCAAAACAGAGCTTTTTCAGCTGCAGAGATTTCCTGGCAAAAAGAGATTCTGCTTGATCTTCCGCAGTGGCCTTGGCCACCCAAACACTGTCACCAACGTCCTTGCTGCGCATTTCATTGGCAAATGACAGTGTCAGCCCCAGATTAGGGTCTAGGTTTTTGTTTTTTGTTTTTGGGTTTTGTTTTGTTTTGTTCTCTGCTTTCCTGCGTCACCTATCGCCAGGCAGCATGAATCAACGATTTTCAGGTAGGTATCTGCCCTCTTTAGTGTCACGAGGCATGATCTTTTCTAGATTTTCACATTTTCCTGACAGTGAAAAAGAGTAGTTCCTCACCCAATTGAGATATCCTCTGATAACAGACGTCCTCCGAGAAAATTACAACATAAACTCATCACGATATTTTGGCAGAAATACCAAGGTCTGAGATAGACGTGGTAGCTAAAATGAATATTCTATCATTCTATTTATTCGGAGCGTACCTAAGGTATAATCTCCTTGGTTTACTAACCCAAGTGGCAGAGCAGATCCTTATACCCAATGACTTGGGAAAGAAAAGGTGTAGGAGGCAGTGTGGCCCCAGGGCTGAAATACACACACTTCCCTGTCTCTCAAAGCCTCAGGCCTGATTTTCACACGTTCCATCTGTAAACAAGCTGTGACCGCAGCCTAGTGAAATGACTCCCTGGGTCTCTCTGACCAAGTAGGATTGGGCCCAGAGGCCCACATAGGATCCGCACAACATCTTTCCGTTCAAACCTGAGAGGGCTGGCGGGAATACTTTTTGTGCGGAAAGACACCATTTCCTCTCTGACCCTTTCCCAGAAATACTCACGAAGTAGGTGCCATTCATCTTGCTGAATTGTCTTGGTTAAATTGAAAGGAATGTTTCGTAAGCGGATTGGCTGGGAAAAGTGGTACTTGATAGCTGTGCATCGCTGTGCAATACCTTGAAGGAAATGAGAAACGCGATTTACTGGTCTGTGCATTGGTAAGAGAATTCCAGAGATCTACAGCACAAGATGCGTCCTGAACTGGGCTGACTGGGGGGAGGGGGAAGGGTCTCATCATGACTCTCAGTAGCACAGGCGAGTCAGAGCAGTACGCATCTAAAACGTGAAATAATTTTTTCAATCGTGTTTCACTTGCGAACGTGCTGAATTTGATAAGGATCTAAACTCCCCAAATTGTCAACGCTGTGTTTGTATTAACTAAACACAAAACTCCTCAAGGAGAAATGGCCTAAAAGCATACACGTGGTTGGGGGGAAATCAGCTTAAAATTTTAAGTTAACCCAGGTAAATTACGTGTGTCTGAACTTGAGCCAATCTCAAACTCGCAAACGGGATGCATCAAAAAGTTCATTAGCAAGCGTGTTATTTGGAGACCAGAAGACATTATTCCATGAAGACAACTCTCTATGTGGTGATGCGTCATTTCCTTAGTACAAATTTTACCGACCTAAATTCTAGGTCCCAAGAGAAAGAGTAGTACTGAAAGCAGAGAGGAAAAAGAAAATTAAAGTAGGGAGGAAAAAGGAGAAACTTTCCCTACCTTTTCTGGTTTCGTGTCCAGCCCTAGGCACAATACTTTGAAATGGGCAAGAATATCCATTGCTTTATCTAGTATCTTCTTCCACCCTCCCTCCCAATCCATGCTTTTATTGCATAAATAAATATGGGCTTATTTTTCCCCTAAAATCTTCTGAGCCCCATGATTCAGCCTAAATCCTATGATAACCCTGGCAGCTACTTAAAAAAAAAAAAAATCCTCATAGATGCAAATAAATGTCTAATTGCTGGAATTTAATTAACTATAGAAATAAAATAAAATGGGGGGGCACCTGGGTGGCTCAATCGGTTAAGCATCTGACTGTTTCGGGTCAGGTCATGATCTCACGGTTTTGTGAGTTCAAGCCCCATGTCGGGCTCTGTGCTGACAGCAAGGAACCTGCTGTGATTCTCACTCCTTCTCTCTCTGCCCCTCCCCCACACATGCTGTCTGTCGCTCTCAAAATATATAAATAAATTTTAAAAAAGAAATAAAGTAAAATTTTTGTAGAAATCGGCACTAAAAGGGGGACATTAATATTTGAGCACAGTCTGTATCACGAGCCAGTCTCCGATGCAAAGGCACCTATAGGATCATCTTCCCTAAAGAGTTTCTCATGCAGTAGTATATACTTTTAAGAATCAATGGGGAGCTAGTTTAAAAGGTAGATTCCTGGGGGTGCCTGAGTGGCTCAGTCAGTTAAGCGTCTGACTTCAATTCAGGTCATGATCTCATGGTTCATGGGTTTGAGCCTCATGTCAGGCTCTATGCTGACAGCTCAGAGCCTGGAACCTGCTTCAGATTCTGTGTTTCCCTCTCTCTCTCTCTCTGCCCCTCCCCCGCTCATGCTCTGTCTCTCTCTCTCTCTCTCTCTCTCTCTCTCTCAAAAATAAACATTTAAAAAAACCTTTTAAGCTATAAAAAAATGTAGATTCCTGGATGGACCCAACGCAAGACATTCTAAATCAAAAGATTTGGGATGGAGCCAGGAACGTGAACTTTAACAAACATCCCAAGTAATTCTGAGGCGGGCCGTCCTTGAATCTCACTTTGAGCAACACTGCCCCAAAACCATCTCTGCTTTGGGGAAGATTTTAATTTTTTTTTCCTTACGAAACCACCAATTCTCTCAAAGTTCAAAGCTCTTTTTATTTTTCTCCTTAGTTTTTCAACATGGGCCCATGGCAGTAGGTGTGTGGTCTAAGGCACGTAAGTTAGATATTTACATAGGAGTCAGAAAATGCCTGGGCTTACAAAGAACAAATAATCGAGTATGAGAATAATAGCAGATAACATGCAGCAAATGTATCAATAGCTTGCACTTGTATTTTTCAAAACTGTCATTCCACTTGCTATTCATCCTCAGGCTGACGTTGAGGCTCTGCATAAGCAGGGAGTGAAGGCTAGGGCGGAGCTGAGGACATGCACAAAGGACACACAGAGCCCAGCAGCTAAGACTGAGACTTGTTAGTTTCAGGCAGCTAAGGATATTTCTGTCCATTAGCCTCACCCACAGCTGGCCAAGCAGAGACTTCCGGGGCCACATATGACAAAGACTTTAAGCCATCAGTTAAGGAAGGACACTAAAGAAACCAACAGTAACAACACAAAATAGTAACAAACCCTGGGGAGGAAGAAGAGGAATCTAATTTCCAGAGTTGCTAGGTAATATCTTTTAAATACACAGTTTTCAATTTAAAAAAGTATACAACATACAAAGAAACAGGAACACATGGCCCATGCACAAGGAAAAAAGCCAGTCCGTAGAAACTATCACTGAGGAAACCAAGATGTTGGACTTACCTGACAAAGACATTAAATCAACTGTTTAAGATGTGTTCAAAGAACTAAAGGAAACCATATCCAAAGAGCTGAAGGCAAGTATGAGAATGATGTCTTCCCAAACAGAGTATATCAGATGGTAAGGATTAAAAGAAACAAAACAAAACAAAACAAAAAACAAATGGAAATCCTGAACTTAGAAAGCACAATAAATGAAATGAAAAATCCACTGGAAGGGAAGAGAAATTAATCAGCAAACTTGAAAATAAGTCAACTGAGATTATCCAGTCTGAAAAAAGTTAAGAAAGAAGAGGGAAAAATAAATAAATAAATAAATAAATAAATAAATAAATAAAATAAAAAATAAACAGAGCCTCAGAGATCTAGGAAACACCATCAATTACACCAATGTAAGTATCATGGGGGTCCCAGGAGGGAGGAAAAAAGAATATTTGACGAAATAATTGTCAAAACCTTCCTGAATGTGATGAAAAACATACACACTCACATCTAAGTTTGATGAACTACAAATAAGATAAACTCAAAGGAAGCCACACCCTGACACATCATAATCAAACTCAGAAAAGCCAAAGAGAAAATTTTGAAAGAAGCAAGAAAAAAGCAACTTATCACATACAAGGGTTCCTCAAAAGAGTAGAAGATGATTTCTCATCAGAAATTATGGAAACCAGAAGGGAGTAAAATGACATATTCAAAGCAATGAAAGAAAGATAATTCGTCAAGAATTTTATATGCAACAAAGTCATCCTTCAGAAATGAAGGAAAAATTAAGACATTTCCAGCTAAACAAAAACTGAGAGACTATGTCACTAGCAGAACTGTCTAACAAGAAATACTAAAGGGGGTCCTTTTGAATGAAAGGAAAGTACAGTAAATGAATCTACATGAAGAAATAAAGAACGTTTCTCAGGGCGCCTGGGTGGCTCCGTGAGTTAGGCATCCGACTTCAGCTCAGGTCATGATCTCATGGTCCGTGGGTTCAAGTACCGCATCAGGCTCTGTGCTGACAGCTCAGAGCCTGGAACCTGCTTTGGATTCTGTGTCTCCCTCTCTCTGCACCTCCCTGCCCCCCTCTCAAAAAGAAACACTAAAAAAAAAGAGCATTTGTCAAGGTCATGACATGGGTAAACATAAAAGACAATATAAATGTACTATCTGTGTTGTAACTTTTTTTCTATTATCTGATTTAAAAGACACAAAACATTAACCAATAACTGTAAATCTGTGTTGAGGAGCATACAGTGTAGTTTGTATGATAATAACCATGCAAAGGAGAGGAGAGAGAGTGGAGCTATAAAGCAGCAAAGCTTTTACATCTGTGTGAAATTCGGTTGGTATTAACCTAAATTTGATTGTTATAAATTAAGATGTTAATTGTAATGTGCAAGGCAACTACTAGATAGATAGATAGATAGATAGGGAGAAAATAAAACATAAGGGAATGTAAGAGGTTACTAGAAAACATCTATTTAACACAGAAGAAGATAGTAATGGAAGAATAGAGGAACATACAGAAAACAAGTAGCAAAACAGCAGACATAAGTCCTCCCTTATAAGGAATTACATTAAATCTAAACAGATCAAACACTCTAATCAAAAGACAGAGATTGGCATTATAAATAAAACAACATGATCCACCTATATGATGTCTACAAGAGACACACTTTAGAGCCAAAAATGCAAATAGGTTGAAAGTAAAAGTATGGAAAAAGACATACCATGCAACCACCAAAAGAGAGACGGGAATGGTATACTAACATCAGATAAAATCAACTTAAAGACAAAAATTTTTTACTACAGACAAAGACATTTTAGAATGGTAAAAGGGTCAACCCCCTGGGAATTTATAAAATTATAAACACATATGCACGTACCTACCAACAGAGCCCCCAAAATACAGGAAGCAGAAACTGAAGGGAAAAATAGACAATTCAACAAGGATAGTTGAAGACGTCAATATCCCACTTTCAATTATGGTAGAAAAGGAGACAGAAGATCAACACGGAAATAGAAGACTTGAACAACACTCTAAAACAAGTAGACAAAACATATCTATAGAACACTCTACCCAACAACAGCAGAATAATACACACTCTTTTTGAATGCACATAGAACGTTCTTTAGGATAGACCATATGTTAGGCAATAAACCAAATCTCAATACATTTAAAATTATTAAAGCCATACAGAGTATGTTCTCTGACCATACTACGATGAAATTAGAATCAGTAAGAGAAGAGAATTTGAGCAATTTATAAATTTGTGGAAATTAAGTAACACACTCCTAAACAACCAAGTGTTCACACAATAAATCACAAGAGAAATTTAAAAGCATTCTGAGATAAATGAAAACAAAATCACAGCATACCAAAATGTATGGGAAGCAGCTAACGTGGTGCTTAGAGGAAAATTTATAGCTATAAATGTCTACAAATGCCTACATTAAAAAAACAAGATGTCAAATCAAGAACTTAATGGTCTACCTTAAGAAACTAAAAAAAGAAAAGCAAACTAAACCCTAAGCAGAAGAAAATAGATTATATAATTACCATAGAAACAAATGAAATAGACAATAGAAGAACAGAGAAAATAAGCAAGACCAAAAATTGGCACTAAGATTAATAAAATTTAGTTAATCTAACCAAAATAAAAAGAGAGAAGACTGAAGTTACTAAACTCAGGACTAAAACAGAGGGCGTTACCAATATGGAAATAAAAACGACTGTAAAAGAATGCTATGAAAAAATTATAAGCCGACAAATTACACAGATGAAATTTGTAGAATGACACAAACTATGACAACTGGCTCAAGTAAGAAATAGAAAATCTGAAAAGATCTATAATAGGTAGAGATTGAGTTAGTAAATGACTTATTAAAAATCTTCCAATGATGGAGTGCCTGGCTGGCTCAGTCAGTAGAGCACGACACTCTTGACCTTGGGGTTGTGAGTTCATGCCCCGTGTTGGGCATAAAGATTACTTAAAAATAAAATCTTTACAATTAAAATCTTCCAATGAAGAAAAGCCCAGGACCATATGTCTTCACTGGTGAATTTTACCAAATATCTAAAAAATAATAATGATCATTCATAAACTCTTCAAAAAAAATAGAATTTCCAAATCATTGTATGAGGTCAGTATTTATATCACAAGCAAAGAATATTCCAAAATATTCCTTGAGAATATTATATGCAAAACTCCTCCACAAACACTAGCAAACTGAATTCAGCAACATATAAAAAGGATTGTGCATCATGACAAAGTGGAATTGATATGAGTGCAAGATCTGTTTCAACAGATTTCATTTTCAACAATGAAAATCAATTAATAAAATAAATTCTCATCAAAAGAATAAAGCACAGAAACCACAAGATCATTTCATAGATGCAGAAAAAGCATTTGACAAAATCTATCTGATACTCACCCACAACCCTATGAACCAGATTACAAAATAGTATGATTCACTCCATTAAGTAGGCAGAAAAATTTCAAGTTCAGAGACGTTAAGCAACTAGCTTATGGCCACAGTGCAAAATAGTAACTGAGCTTTAACATGTATGCTGTTACCCAAATTTTGTATACTAGTCACTCAAGAAAGTTAGAAATCCTTAATCTTTCAGAAGTGCATCTTAATTCTGTGGGTGGTTAGAAAGAGTTATTAAGCAAACTGTCAATTTAAAGTGAAAAGTATATTTTTTTCATTTGTTGTTGTCATTTTAAAGTAGGCTTCATACCCAGCACGGAGCCCAGTGCAGGGCTTAAAAACCCCCAACCACGAGATCAAGAGCTGTCGTGCCTGGGTTCCTCAGTCGGTTAAGCATCCGACTTCGGCTCAGGTCATGATCTCGCAGATTATGAGTTCGAGCCCTGCATCTGGCTCTATGCTGACAGCTTGGAGCCTGGAGCCTGCTTTGGATTCTGTGTCTCCCTCTCTCTCTGCCCCTCCCCCACTCATGCTCTGTCTCTCTCTCTCTGTCTCTCTATCTCTCTCTCTCTCACTCACTCAAAAATAAACATTGAAAAAAAAAAAGAGAGAGTCAGTGGCTTAACCAACCCAGCCATCCAGGCACCCACATTTTTTTTGGTGTCATTAACAACAAGTGCTCTTTGGGAAACAAAACTTAATTGAGGCTTCTGTCTCTATATATTACCCATACCTTTCGCTTATGTTATTTGGAGACTGGATTGGCGCTATGGCTGAGTCAGTGACTTCATCTTCCCTGCATCTCACAGAAGTTGCTTCATGCTCACATGGAGTATAGACTGAACAGCAGAAACTGTTCAGTGTGGACTGAGTAGAAGCTATTCTCTGAGAGTCAGAGGGGCTGGCCCTACGGCAGCTTCTATGCTAGGAAGTATATGGTTCCTTTTACATCACTGGGGACATTCTCGGGGCTCATCTCAGCCCCGCGCTGGGCACAGTCACGATTCCAAGAGGAAGAGCCATGCAAAGGAGGAAGGCAGCCGGCCAGTGCCCTCCCGCTTCCCCCGGGGGATCCAGCATGTGCCAGGAGTGAGGTAAGCAGTGCACACGTAGCCAAATTACCTTTCCTTCGCCCCTAGGCTCCCAGGCTAAATTTAAACCAAGTGCTCTAACACGAGAAGAGAAGAGAGGTGTGGAGAGTGACAAGGTCTGGACTGGACAGGAACAAGCAGTACGTAACAATCCCACTGATTGGGAGCCTGCTGGCCAGCCCAGAGCCCCTCAGCTGAGCTTGCAAGAAAAGAGTCTACAGCTCCTGTGCTCCACTCCCTTGGAAGATGATCAGAGACTCCAGGCAGAATCAGGAGAGAAAGTGGGAGCGAAGGACAGATCAGCAGCAGTGTCAGAGGCCCGCGTTAGCGGTTATATTTTCTTGTTCTTAAACCCTTGTCCCGCCGCTGTCTCAGAAAGTTCAATAGATTCGAAGGGAGAGGTATATTATTAAGGTCTGTCTTCCTACAGCATACACTTTAAACTGACAAAAAGAAACTTGACAAAAATCACACAGGGAAAGACCTGTAGCTGCTTGTCCACTTGCCAAAGACAAATTAGGTCCTTTTGATGAAAAGACGTGTGTGTGTATATATGTGGATGGCGGTAAAGACACAAGTTGCATGCGGTGTTATGTTAAAGAGTGATACTGTGGAAATCCACAAGGAGGCATTAGATTCCAATGTTTTCAAAGCCATACATGCAAACTTTGAAATTAACTGGCTTTCTGGGTATAGAGAGCGATGAATCTGGCTCTCTGAAAAGGAACACAAAAAACATGAGCTCATAGCACCAGATGGCATCACACAATGGGGGGAAGAAACATGCAGAGGGTTGAAAAGAACAAGTTGTGATCTATATTTAGTGATTAATTAGCTTCTTAAAGGGCCAAGAAGAGCTACTTTAACGATGATATAAGCCACAAAAGAAGATACATAAATATGCTGCACAGAGGTTAGGAATGGGGTTTATGGTCTGGTGAATATCTGTTGTTTCTGGTGCTTAGAGAGATGAATCAAATTCTAAGCTAAGTCACAGAAACCCAGACTCAAGGTTAAATGAGAGAGAAACGTGAGAAACAAACAGCAGAAGAGGCTGTGAGAAGTCACTAGTACCAGGCAATGATGTGGTGGCCAAAGGCCTTGCAATCTGACAGGCTTGGATTTGAAACCCGGCTGTGTGACTTTTGGCAAATGACTTAACCTCTCTGAGCCTCTGTTCCTTCATCTGTAAAAGAGGGGGAGAGAATGGCAGATGCCTTCTGCGGTTATTGTGAGGACTGAAAGAGGTCATTTAGGGACTTAGCACGGGATGCAGTCAGTGGAAGCACTCAATAAATGTCAGCATTTGGTTACGAAATATCTCTTGGCAGCTGCTTGCATTCACCATACAGACCGATTGCCACACACACTAGGAGTCTGTGCCCCAAATGTGCATCGCAGATGAACCCAAGTGTACGGAGAGATGAACAAACACATACAGTAGCTGCCTGAACGGCGGTCTAGCTCTCATGTTTCCTCTCCACTCAACACTCAGGGCAAGTCTCCCGTCAGTTCGCTCCTGAAGAGCTGGCAACGGGTCTCCTCACCGCTGTTCTCTCCACCCTCCAACCCTCCCTCATGCCACTGCTGGATAAATCTCCTGTGGAAAGAGCTGGGGCCTCTGGAGCCTCAGGTGCCCTTCTGTAATGTCGACTATGACAACCCTTAAGAGTTTTGCTATCAGGGGCACCTGGGTGGCTCAGTCGGTTAAGCGTCCGACTCTTGATTTTGGCTCAGGGCATGATCTCACAGGTTCGTGAGTTCGAGCCCCACATCGGGCTCTGTGCTGCAGGGCGGAGCCTGCTCGAGATTCTCTCTCTCCCTCCCTCCCTCTCTCTCTCTCTCTCTACCCCTCCCTTGCTCACACACTCTCTCTCTCAAAATAAATTAAAAAATAATAAAATAAAAAATAAGATTTTTGCTGTAGTCGCCTGCCATTTGCAGTACCACCCACTTAATATGTTTCTGTAAATTGATTACTACAAGTGGGACACAATTTTACCTCCCCTAATGTAATTAGGTATTTATTGTAGAATTATGTACTTATTTTAAAATGAAGTACCCTGCACATAGTAAATGCCACATAACTGTTTATTAAATAGCTGTAATGCTGTGCCAATGTACCAAATTCTACACTTGGGTGAACAGAAGATCAGAAAATCTCTGGTGGCCCCTGAGAGTAGTAAAGCCTGAGTTTCTCATCATCTGTCTCTGACCTGCCTCTATGCAGCAAGAGACCATTGGCTTCCCCCTACTCACATCCAGGCTCTAAGCCCTTGTCATTTATCCCTGCCCCCCAGCCCCCTTACTTTGACCGCAACTGGTCCCCAGGGCTATATCTCCACCCCTCCCAGACATGCGCGTTGGCAGGGTCGTGCCCGTTTCTTCCTATAGCTATACACCCATCACCTTGGACCAACCCCAAAGCCTCTATGCCCTTCAGGCCCAACGCCTTCGTTTGAAATGCCTTCCGGAAGGACCACGGCAGCCAGCCCCCGCAGCTCACTTCCCTTCTCTGGCGTTGCGATGCTAGAGCCTGAGCCTCACCATCTGGCTCTTGATCAGTTCTTAATAGATCAGAGAGTCTGCCTCCCTCTGAGTTTTCCGAGCTCCTCAAGAGCCAAGGCTGTGACTTCTTTCTGGGTCCCTGACGTGTAAGAGCCGTGGCAGCAACGGCTGCTGACCACAGGAGGATCATCATTGCTGCAGGTTCTCCAGCAGATGAAGGGGTCAGCGAGCAGTCTGCATGGTCTCCCAAAGCATTTCAGAGGCAACTTCGATTTCCATAACTGGCCCGTGGCGAGAAAAATAAACAACTCTTTTCGCACCAGCTCTGCCGCCACGCATCCGGGTCTGAAAGGGAGGATCCCATCATGGGGTCACGGGGCAGGGGAGCTGCCATGTTCCCATCAGAGAGATTTAATTTCAGAGGGAATCAGGCGCTACGCGGACAAAAGAAAACGTCTTCCTTGTCGCCTCCTTTAAGGGGTATGTATGAACAGCCCCCACTTAGAGAAATAAACCAAATACAGTAGGGTTAGTGGTCTAGCATTGATTTTTAAGCCTCAAATGGCCAAAACCAGTCCTGAAGTCAAACCCCGAGGGCAAACCCATCATCAGGTCTCCAGGACTGAGACGAGAGGTACAACATTAGTGATTGTACAGTGGAACTGTCCCATGGAAATACCATACAAGTCATATACAGACGGTCAAAGTTTCCAATAGCCATGCTACAAAAATAAGTAGGCAAGAATAATTGTATTATATTTTAACTTAACATACAAGCAATATTTGGAAAAGTATTAGTGAGGCTTTTTTTAAGTTTACTTATTTTTTTTTTAGTAATCTCAACACCCAACATAGGGCCTGAACTCACAACCCCAAGATCAAGAGCCCCTGCTCTTCCAACTGAGCCAGCCAGGCATCCCTATTAGTGAGATATTTGACATACTTTTTTCACACCAAATCTTCGAAATCTGCTGTTTTTCACTTAACGCACAGCTCCTTCCATACAAGTCTCATCCCAAGAGCTCAGCAGTCTCACATGGCTGGTGGCCCTTGGACCGAAGACAGGAAAGTTCCAGATGAAGGGGAGTAAGACTCCAAATGAAGCAAAAGCAACTGAGAGCAAGTGCCTGACAGGTGGGAAAGTCGTTCTTGTTTATACTCTCTCTCCACAACACATCAGCTTGTTCTGCCACTCTTGTTGCTTATTACTAACAGAGAGTCACCATCTCACTTGTGTGGAATCTTATCTGTGTTCACTCTATTCTCTCTCTTTAAAAAAAAAAAAGTTTATTTATTTTTGAGAGACAGAGAGGCAGAGGGAGAGGGAGAAAGAGAGAAGCCCAAGCAGGCTTCAAGCTGTCAGCGCAGAGCCCGACTCAGGGCTCGATCCCATGAACCGCGAGATTATGACCTGAGCCAAAATCAAGGGTTGGATGCTCAGCCGACTGAGCCACCCAGGTGCCCCTCTATATCCTCTTTGAAGCAAGAGAGCCTGGATTTGCATTCTGGCTTCACCACTCACTAGCTGTGTGTCCTCAGCAAGCTTCTTAACATCACTTTCCTCAGCTGTAATATATAGACGGGGGGTAATCCATCTATCTCAGAGGAGGATTAAATGAGGCATTCATGGGGCACTTGGGTGGCTCCGGTGGTTGACTGTCCGACTTCAGCTCAGGTCATGATCTCACAGTTGGTGAGTTCAAGCCCCATGTCAGGCCCTGTGCTGACAGCTCAGAGCCTGCTTCGGATTCTGTGTTTCCTTTTCTCTCTGGCCCTCTCTTACCCATGCTCTTTCTCTCTCAAAAATAAAATAAACATTTTTTAAAAAATGAGGCATTCATATAAATACCGTTAGTGTTAATTTCATCATCATCATCATCATCATCATCATTATTATTCTGCTACTACTACTTTTTTTTACCTGAGCAAGCCCAGACAACTGCACTATTCCTTAAAGGCAAAACTCTAGTGAGTTCCTTGAACTGTAAACACATGATCTCTAGGGGCCAAAGAGAGAGGATTCAGCGACAAGTTTGACAGAGTCAACCTCCTACAGAGAGAGTAAACATCACCACAGGAAGTTGAAAAGCNAGCAAAGGTGAAATACCAGAGCTCAAACACACATGATCTTGCGCACAAGTGGAAGTTGTCACGGGGTTAAGGCAGTGGAAGACCACTGGCTTGCTGAATCCATTTTTACATTTCCTTTATGTAGTTATTATGTTATATCTACAATAAAAGTACAATTAAAAAATCAAAACCAGGGATTCTCAGCTTCTCAAAACCATGATGGCACGCAGTTGGTGATTAGCTGCTAGGACATGGATTCAGAATTGGAGATTAAAGACAGGATGTGATTTTATGTAGCTGATGCGGGCTTTCAGCCTAACAGTGCTCTCTGCTTGCTTCTCTCTCCCTCCACTTTCGCCTCTCCTTCCCTTTACCCTCTCTCTCTAACAGGAGATGGTGAACCACAGTGTGGAGACAGGCTCCATTCTTTCTTCTCCATCTCAGAGTTGCCAGTGTGGGAGATACGACTATGCCATTGGTGAGAAGGCAGACGCAAGCAAGAACCGACACCCTATCCCCTACTTTGTTCCCTGAGCCCCGACTCATGTGAGACCAAATACAGCCACTGGCTCAGTGGGTCTTCCAGCTCAGTACACAGTGGTATTTCCCTTCCCATGGGGGATACTAGGTTACAGGGACAGGCCGACAGTTGCTGCTGGTTACTCTTGCTCAGGTCATGACATGCTGACCTCGGAGAGATCGATACAGTCTGAACAAAACCTGTGTTACTAGCCTTCGAGCCTAAAGCTGTCGTTAGTACACACACCTGAAGTTTAGATCTCCTGGATTCTGGAAGACAGCCAGTCAGTGTGGGAAGCAAACCTGAGCTTTATTCATCCACTCTCCAGTGTGACTTTTTCCAGGAATACGGACATCGACGAATACAACTTTTTTAATTGGAAGTTTAAACCTGCGTACTCCCCAATGCCGGGTCTTCCTTGCATTTAATAGGTGTGTAGAAGAAGCAGCACTCAAGAGTGTAAACGAGAATATTGGTTTTGGGACCAGCTGTGTGACTTAGAGCAATAAACTCAACCGCCCTGAGCCTCCAGTCCCTCATCTGGAAAGTAGAAGTAATACAATTTCACAGAATTGGCATGAGGACCGACGAGCTAATATATATATGAAGTGTCCTAACAGTGCCTAGTGCACAGAGGCAGTGGCCATCCACTCCCTCTTCCTGCTGTCTTTGTAAGTAGCACCAGTAAAGTTTGAGTCCTGACCTGAGGGACCTCATCCTCACCTCCAGATTTGGGGAAAAAATTAGGGGCCAAGGATCAGCCATTACCTTTTGCCGTCAAGAGTCAATCGTCTCCTCATTTAGTCTTTCTTTCACTGATTCATTTATTCATCTGTTCAACGAACATTTATTTAGCAAGTGCCTTCTAGACAGAAGACCCACTTTCTGAATCTAGAATATGGCTCCACAAAAATGCCATGACTCTGAAATGGGGAGGGAGGAGAGAGGGATGGAGGGAGAGAGAAAGAGAGAAAGAGAGAGAGCTCCCACCTGTCATAAGGGGATGCTTAACTACTGATGACTTTAGCAGTTTCCCAAATACTCAGAAAAGAGCAACTTACTGGAGAAAGGTTGCCCATTGTGGAGTGGGTTGGCAGTGTTCCAGGGCAAATTATCCTTAAAAACAATGCACTCTTGGCGGCTTCCGGGTGCCTCGATAGAATCTTCCTAATTGAGCTATACTTTCAGAAGTTTGTTTCCTTTATGACAGTGAACCGTGGATCAAGCTGAACTGACTAATTACTGGTGGATATGGAGATTAGGGAAGCAATGTTTGGTAGAGCTAATTTATGGCAGTGTAGACAAGGGTAATGGCTCTGCTCAAACTGTGAAAAAATTTAAACATATTTGCTACCATGAACAATGTTCTTATGTCCCCTTCACCAGATGGGCTGCTGGATTTATGATGAGACATGTCACAGATACATATCAAGATAAATGGAAACTAGGAGCCCTTTAGAGCCAGCCTTCAGGATCTATAGAGAGCGCCTGTTCTATTACTGCCTCCATAATTGATAGAGTTGTACTCCTGGGCTTCGGTAGGCTATTGAAATCCATTTCAAAAACCTACATAAATTGATTGGAAACAACATTTTCAACTTTTTCGAAGTAATGATCAAGAATGAGCAATGATCAAGCAAAACGGACAAGTCTGATTTCATTTCCTTTCCCCTCCCCAGCCCCCTGATAGTTAGGTGGCCGGGAAGACACCAGACACAAGAAGTGAAGGGGGATAAAATCTCCAAATTGAATGAATTATCCAAGACCCACTGCAACGAGAACAATGGAGGAGGGCGCTCACCACCTTCCAGCAGCAAGAACCTTATGGTAGGAAGAAACCAAATTCCAGAGGCTTTTTGAAGCATCAGCAGGAAGATGACAGTCCACGCAGGACCCTCTGTCTTTGGCAGCCTTTCCCACTATTTCCCATGTGTGCTGCATCCTCCAGCAACCTCACAGACACCTCTGAGTCATGATGTAAATCTACCACCGCCAGGGAAGCACAGGCGTGGGACCACCAGAATTGTTTTAGTGTGGTCTATACGAAAATGGTGTAATCATGCTTTTATTTATCATATAGCCCGTTATGCTGCATTCAGAGGGTCTCATCACACATCCTTACACGTTACATAAGGACAACATTCCATTCCTTTTACAAACAGGAAGACCAAGGCACAGACCACGTAAGTGGCCTGCCACGGCCACATAACTAAATAGTTGTCGCGATTCGTGAGTCCGAGCCCCACATCGGGCTCGCTGCTGTCAGCCTGTCAGTGCAGAGCCTGCTTCAGATCCTCTGTCCCCCTCTCTCTGAATCTCTCCCACTTGCGCTCTCCAAAAATATACAGATTTGAAATAAACAGTTGTGATAATAGTTTACTGAAGGTTTGCTATATTATGTCAGACTCTATGCTCAGAGCCTTACTCACATGTCCCTCATGAGACAGAGTCTGTAGCTACCTGTTTTACAGAGGAGGAAACTGAGGCTCAGTGAGGCTAAATAATCTGTCTGAGGTCCCACGGCTAGCAGAGCTGGCATGGAATTTGCATCTCCTTCCAAAGGCAATCTCAGATATCCTAACAGACCTTGTCAGGTGTGAATCACTATGACTACACCTGATCGTGCCTAATGAGTCCCCTTAAAGGGACAAGGACAAAGCAGGCAGACATGGGCTTTTACTGCAATTTTATTATCGCTTTTACTGCAATATTATTTGTATATTTCCATTTCCTTTGTTCTCATGCTGCACACAAGGAAATAGAAGGAAAGACTCGAGGAAACCACTGTCCAAACCTCTGTGCGCAAAGATTTCTTTCCCTGCTTGCTGAGCAGGCAGGCAGATGCCTAAAACCCCTGAGGAGGGCTGAGGAAAAACAGAAGGGCACAGGAGTGGCTCAGAAGAGAGAAGAAGGTGGATGGAGCACAGTGGCTGGGAATGAGGGTAGATGGCATCTCTCTGTAACCCAGAGCCCCAGACCGGACGTGCCTGAGTCCCAGATTGGCGGGGCGACGCTCAAAACCTAAAGTGAGGATGGGAAGGGGAAATCTCGCCCTTGGCCAAAGTGGAACCGCCATCCACTTGGGAATCTCTGTGTGGGGAAAGAGGGCCCACCCCCACCGCTCCACACGCCACAGTCAAGTCCCCGTTCTTCCTCCTACAACTACTCACCACCCACCCGCATAGTTCAAAGTCAAAATAACCGTCAAGTGCTCGGAGCCCGAAATGTAAAACGTACTTCTGGTCCATTTCCAATGACAGCGGGCGGCGAAGCTGGACTCCTCTCTCTGACCACCTGCGCGTCTCACAGGCAGCCCCAGGAAGCCTCGTCGGAGGACGTGGAGGGGACAGGATAGCTTGCGAACGCTCCCGACCTGCACCTCACCAAGGTCGCCTCTCATCACGCACGAGCCCTGCCCGGCCACACTCCAGCCCACATCTCATCAGAACATGCCCACACGATGTTTCCAGCGCTAACTTTACCTCAAGCAGCATGAGTGACAGAGACAGCCAGACAGAAAGGAAAAATAAAAGTGCCAATAAGCAGTTTTGCTAAGCATCGTGTCAATCCTCTGAGAACGCAGTGTGAAGAACCAGAGACAGGGCAAGGGTCTACCGGAATCACAAAAATTAAAGATTGACGCTGAGCCCTCCAGATCACTCAGTGGGGCCAGCCACCCTGCCCCCAGGACGGGCAGTGCTGACCTTGAGCCTCTTATCTGCTCCCCGCCCTGCCCCCAGGCCCCACTGAGCTCAGTGAGGCCTCTGCCTCCAGCCACCAGCTCAGCCCAGAGCGCAGCACATTAGCATTCCTGACACTCCCCGCAACCCAAGGGGAAAACTTCCAGCTGCCTAGTACTTAAGCATCACCCTCGGCACCATAAGCCTGAGCCTGTGCATAATTGACAAGGAATATGTTGATAAGGAATGGGACCGTTCCAAGTTTCTGAAGGATAACTAGGTAATTAAAAGGAAAACCTAATTTAAGAAAATCCTGAAGAAATTTTTTTAACTCTCTGGCAACATCCTTTCTGGATTATTCTCCTTTGCCAGAAGACTTCTGTTTTGACTTGGTTGGGTCTTCAAAGCCTGGGGCTAGAAGTCCGGTGTTCCAGCGAAGCCCACGTTCTCAGCCTCCGGTGGGGGTGACTTTCAAAAGCCTTGGACTAGAAGCGGAAGGGCCACCTCGGTTTCCTTGCAGGGCTCGGAGTACCTGCTTCCTCAGTCTGGGCAGCTGGTGACTTCCTGCCCACGACTCAGCACGGTGCCCTCGGAGGATCCTGGTCCCCTGGCCAGCAGCAGCCCCCACCTGGGTAGCACAAGGCCAAAGGACCCGGAGAGCACCCTTAATTGCCGGGGTGGGGCACAAATGTGCAGCGATGAAATCAGCCTCTGCAGACGCAGCTCCCCGCTGCTGGCTGCAAGTCTTCGCTGCCTGGCCGGTTTCATAGCACGCAACGAGCCAGCCAGCTGCCAGAAGGCGAGCCGGGACACGTCACTTCCCAGCAGACAGCCTGGACCGGCCTGTCCTTCATTCCCAGCTGCCTCCCCATCCTGAAGGATGGCTCCACATTAAATTATGGCCCTATCACTGCTACCTTTATGAGATTCTCTGTGCCTTCGTTAACCTGTAAAATGGAGCTGATGATATTGATTGCATCCGGTATGCCCAGGACCTAAAGAGCAGCCACTTCTACGCAGGACCACCTTTAATCCACAGCTCCTGCACTGCCCCCCTTGCTCACATCCCGCTGAGCTGGTCTCACCCAGCCCAATCTGCTGAAGACTTTGTCTAACCTCAGCTATTGGACTTGGGCATTCTTCTCCCAATCCAATCCTATCTATAAAGTGGATGAGAATGAATACAGGCCCTACCCTCAGAGAGCTTAGAGTCTAGTAAAAGACACTGGCATTATTGAAATAATAGCACAAGTAGGTGTAAAATTACAACTCTGACGTGAAGGAGAAGCACACAGTTCTCTGAGAACGGGGGACAGGATGACTGAGCCATGGGGGGAAAGCTGGAGGTGGTCCGTGAAGGCTGAGGTCTCAAGGATGGGCAGGAATATTCTCGTGGGGCAGAAGGAGGGGAATGGAAAGGGCTTTGAAAAGTATGATAGGAAAAGATGGGATGAAATCGGCAGAGATGGAAAGGATAGGACCTGAGGTCCCTGGGTGGGGAGAAACACACATTTTGGAACAATGCTGGGAGCGGCTGACCACAGCAACCCCCCTCCCCGGGCATCAAGTGCCTCTTAAGAATGTAACAGACCCCACCTACTCCCCCTCAGGTTTCCCTCAGGAATTCGACAGAAGATGGCCATAGACCACTCCTCATATAATGAAAACAAGCCAATCAGGAATGGACGACCCAGCACGTAGAGCTATCCAGTCAACAAGGGTAGGACCTGGGAAGGAACGAGGGGGAAGGGAAGGAGGAGGGCTCACCAGAACCTTATAGAACAAGGACTCCTGCCTATAGCTCACGTGCATTCACTTTCGAATGTCCCGTTTCTGTACAGAGAGCTTTCCTGCTATTGTTCCTGTCTAATCTTAAACTCTAAACTGTAGTGTGCTGCTCATTTTGTGGCCACCTCTTCATTCTTCAAAGTGCTGAGACAACGAATCTCAGGTATTGTGGTAAAAAACAAAAATCCTGCAACCAGAGGAAGGTCTGCGGTACTGGGGTGCAGAGCGCGAGGGGGTCAGGGAAGATGCTGCTAGACAGGTGCGTGGCGGCTAGAACACGGACAGCCCGAAGGCGGGTTGAGACTTTATCGTGAGCCTCCATGGGAGTCGCCACAGATTACAAACGATCAGAACTGATGACATGCTCAGAATTGAGTTTGCTTGTTTTTGAAACAAACAAGCATAAAACACGTCATTCTTGCCTCTGTGCGGAGAACGGATCGGAGGGGGCCAGGAGTCATTTAAGTGATGGAAACACACACAGGCTGTTACAGAACCGCCCAGAGAAACACACTCCCAGTGATGGGGGGCAGTCAGAGATGCCTGTCCCGGAGTGAGTTTTAAAACTGGTCAGTGTCAGCCAGGTCATGCGTGGTGACGTCAGGGGAAGGAATAGGCATTCCGGACAGAGGAAGAGCTAACGCACAGGTGCAGAGGGAAGGAGCGTTTCCAGGGACTGACAGACAGGAGGTTCAGTGCTGCCAAGCATGAAGTGTGAGGCCGAGAGCAATAAGAATAAAGAGCTGAAAGGGGAGGTTAGCAGGCAGCTGGGAGCCCAGCTCTTTCTCCCCACTGCAAAGCCTCATCCAGTAAGTTATCAGGAGCCACAGCAGGACTTCAGCAAGCCAGTGATAGCATCAAGTTTTATTTCAGATAGATGATTGTGTCCGTTGTGCAAAAGAAAGGGAGATGAGGACATAGGCGAGTCAGAAAGAATAGTTAACTAGAAGGCTGGGCGTCCACTCGTTAAGATACTATGCACATATTAAAAATGTTGAAAACTGCAAAAGTTCTTGTGGCTTAATGCTAGCTACAAAGCTATATATATTGTATTACCTCAAATTCGTCTTTGTGTATATGTTTGCGTAAAGGCTGGATGAGAAGAAATCAAGCTTTACCAGGCTTTCTGTAACTAAGTTGCAAGGTTATAAATGATTTTTGTTTTCCTCTTTGCAGTTTTTGGCATTTTCTACAATGAGCATGTGTTTTTGTACGCTCATAATGAGAAAAATATCAGATTTAAACGACATAAAGTCAGCATGAATGGTCCCATCAAACTAGGTGGCAACAATTTACATTTTGCTAGTGCTTGATATCTAATGACCCTAAATCTTAAGCCACAAGATCATATCGCTCTGTGTTCGCAGAGAGGAAAATGAAAAACAGGGAGGCAAAAATGATTCATTTAACATGACACAGAGGGCTAGAGGCAGAGCAGATAGGCACGAAGTAGATGTATACACACTCTTCAGCTGGTTCAATTCTTTTTTGCTGAGAAATTATTTGAACAGAACAGATCATGCACAATCCAATAATTAAGATAGCCAGAATAATTAGGAACAGCCCAACAGACTGCATGATGATCAGCCCAAATCAATATAGAAGAGGTCAATCTGAAGCCTCGGATAAATAAGGCCACGGGTTCTACTGTTACAGGGACCGTAATTCCAGAATCCTGAGCTCAAGTATGACAGCATTTTTCTGGAAGTGAGGCAGGGTCAGCATTAGTTTGGAAGAAAGTGGAAGTTGCTTCCACACCTGTGCCCATCATCACCCACGCTGATTGTGTTAAAAGGGAGGACAAAGCTAACACAGGTGGCACACAATTGTGGCACACGTAACTTCCACGCCACCAGGGGGGCACATGTAGCCCCATTTCTCTAATAACAGATCGCCTTGTGGCTTTCCCCCCACACCTCCCTATCACCCTCAGGAGGTACCTACACGCGATCCTGGATGAAGCCACAGCTGCAGATTTTAGACCCTCCTGCTTCCCTCCTAACCGGGATGAGCTCCTGTCCTGCTGGCCAAGTGGAGCCGTGGTCCAGGAAGCAGCAGGTTTCACTGTTTCTCTGGGGGCACCCAGAAAGCACAGCAAAGAGAGCCCTAGGAGAGACTGACCTATACGATGCTTATTAATTACTTAATTTACTTCAGAAAAGCTTAGAGAAACCCAGTGGTAATTTTTTAAGATGGCTGAAGTAACATCCTTGGCTTTGTCGGATGGCTGAGGTGAGCCTATGGGGAGGAAGGATGGGGGATGTGGGAGGCTTCCCAAAATTGCCAAGCTTGCAAGATTAAACAAGTGCAAATTAGTCAGTGTCCAAATTTATGCTGAAATGGAAGATACTGTATTTTGCAAGCTAATAAAGTGGCATTTCCATGTAAATACGCAGAAAATGAATAACCAATTTACATTTTCTTAATCTACTACAAGCGGCCTTGAGGATCAATAGGATGACAACTAACTACAAGGCAGCATCNTGTGTGGGATGCCCTACAAATGAGACCTGGTCATGGGACACTCTCGCAGATCCACCATTTGCCGTCTCAGGGACCCCTTTCTATTTCTGAGCCCTCTTCGCATTCTTGCTTGGCCACCCCGTTCTTGTTTCCTCCTGTAGGCAGCATGCTCACCAACTTTACATCGTTCTGTAAATATACCTTCACTCTGTACTGCTGCAAGGCCTACTTACTGCAGCGCCGGAAGAACACCGCCAAAAGGCTCGAGCAGTGGCCGTCAAGTCCCAGTGTCTCCACCGGAGGGCTGCCTCCTGAAACCTCACCCAGGGCTACCTGCTCTAACTTCAGACTTAATTCCTACCTGCTTCGTCTCCAGCCCCCTGTGCCCAGCGCATCCGAACCAGCGAAGTAGAATATAAACAGGGCAGCTAGAGGAGAGTCAGATAACAGACGCAAAAGGAAGTGATGTTTAGAAAAGCGGCAAGCATTAAAAACAAAAACAAAAGCAAAAACAGAAACAAAACCAAAAGAAAATTGTTTTAAACCAGTACGCTGTGCTGTTACTTAGTTTTGAGGCCAATAGTTGTACACGGCCTCTACGTTCCCTCCGGGCACCAAAGTATTCCAACGTTGCTCGTTATGATAACCTGAATCATTAGGCAGAAGTTAAATGTAGCGCCCTCTGTTTCGGAAGGCAAGGATGTGCATAATGCACTGAATAAATCCATTCGTCCATTTAGATAAACACAAGTTTTGATCCACAGAAAGGCAGGTTTCAGCTATCTGGAAGACTCATCCTGACGCCCTGATGCTATAAATAAACCATAAAATGTAATAATTTGGAAAACTCTCTGCCCCTCCCCTTTAAATGTATGTATTTATTTTTAAGTACATAAAATTTTTAAAAATTTATTTATTTTTAAATAAATACATAAAATTTTTAAAAATTTACTTATTTTTAAATAAATACATAAAATTTTTAAAAATGTATTTTTAAAGAAATACATAAACAAAATTCATTTATTTTTTAAATAAGTAATAAATGCATAAATACATAAATAAATAAAAACGTCCAACTGAGGTCTAGAGAGGTATGCATGACTCGCCAAGGTCTTACATGCAGTGCTTGGAGCCAGGACTCGGCCTGTAGGTCCTGGGGCCCAGGTCTCCTCATCTTCCTCCCCGCGCCCAGATCCCACCCCCACTGGAACACTGAACCCCCTCTGTATATAAAGGGTAACTACCAGCAGTTCCAATGTCATCCCCCTCCACCACGTATGCTTCCTTAGGGAACATGTCTCCTCTTTCTCCTTGTGAAAAGTTGCTTTGAGTGACGTGGAAGGAACGTGCCGTGTACACTTAAGGTGCTTTTTTTATACTCCATGGGCATCACACGACTCATCATATGGCTACAACAGAGTAATTCCGCTTACCGAGTTCATAAGCTCGAGGGATTGTATAGGATTCTTCCCTAGTATTACTGCTTGTAAAAGGAAACAAAGAAACAGAATCCCAAAAGAATGAAGAAACTAAGAAAACTACTCCCAAACCAAGGGACCAAAATTAAGACCATTCTGTGATGGCTCTCCCATCTCCCCCATCACCATTCAGTGTAGGTTAGTTAGCCATTTTTTTTTTTTCCCCTCCTCGCAGATAATCTTCTAAGTAAATCTTCCAACTAACCGAATGCTTACGACAGGAGCCAGGTGAGGGAATACACTCAACCCCTTAGACCACATACAATCTATCTTCTGGAAGTCACACGCTGGCTTTCTCGATAAGAACCAGCCTGACCCCGATGGAGATGATGCAGATGGTGGACCCGTCTACCTGTTCTCTGCTTTGTGTGGAAAGATTTAAGGAAAAACAACTGGTCCTACCAAGGATCAGAAGTTGAGCAGCAGATCCACCATTACAATCATGGCCAGGGATGACTGAAGAGGTTACCTGGGTATATACTTTCCTCTGCAAAGGAGGAAATTTGGGGTCAATGAAAGTCATATCATGTTCAAATTCTTTGACTAAGGCTTTCAGTAAAATTAACGATTTTTAAAAAATATTTTTAATATTTATTTTATTTTTGAGAGAGAGAGACAGAGCACGAGCCAGGGAGGGGCAGAAAGAGAGGGGCAGACACAGAATCTGAAGCCAGCTCCAGGCTCCAGGCTGTCAGCACAGAGCCCAATGCGGGGCTTGAACCCACGAATCACAAGATCATGACCTGAGCCGAAGTCGGCCGCTTAACCAACTGAGCCACCCAGGCGCCCCTAAAATGAACTATTATGCCAGTTACAATATGTGGAAAGCCACCTAAAATATCATTTGAGGGGGGGAAAAAGAAACTGAAATGAATAATCAGGATTCATAATAAGAATTAAATTAAACTGATCAAACATATCTTCCAGGTATCAAACACAGTGGAATATTAAATTCAGAAAGCATATCTTTAAAACTTTTGAACAAATGAAGTGTAACACATAATTGTAGACTCCTCGTTGACTTCACGTGGATTATGAGTATTAAATACTCTTCAAAGCAAAGAAGGAACAACGCTAGAATTTTTTCTGTAGTAACAAAAGAAGTATATGATTTTTTTCTTTCATCAAAATCTTTTCGAAACTTCTTCAAAGACATTTAAAAATGAGTAAGAAAGGAAAATTTAAAGGACACTATGCAATTTTCTAAAGANGAGTAATCCTTTTTGTCCTCTATTATAAACTCTGACTCCCATCCCTAAAACCATATATAACTTATTATTACCAATTCCCTATGAAATCCTCTAAGAAAAAAAAAATATATATATATATAGTTGAATTCCTCCGACCAAAACCAACGTTGCTCCCACAGAAAAGAATTCCTGAAACAATATAGAAAGTCCTGCTTTCTCCTTTGAAATCCTCAGGAAATGGAAAAGAAAATTAAGCAATAAGAAAGCCTGTCACATTCAAAGAGCAAAGAAAACAAAGACATACGGGTGAACAATTTGAAAACAGGAAAAAGGTCTCAAATTTGAATTGTCCTAATGCTCACCTGCTTCTAGAGAGAACTGACCTCTTCCTATCCTTACACTTTGCAAAGTTAATTAAGCTGCTGTTTTCCGGACATCCTGTAATTACCACCAGTTAAGGCCGAAAGAGACCCTACCGGTTACGCTGATCCAACCTCTGTATTTACGAATGAGAAAATGAGGCTCTGGAGAGGTAAGGCGACTTGCCCAAGGTCACAGAATGAGTTAATAAGGAGACTGGTGAAGATGCCCCAAGTCTCCTGACTCCTGTCTCCTTAGAAAACTGCAAAATAAACGCGTCGAGAGAGAGATCACTTCAGAACGCCAGCAAAGCTCTTGGAGAGCCACCTCTGCCGGGAGAGCCCTAAAAGTGCTCTTGCCCCCCGTTCAATTCTCTAGCTGACAGGAGCCTCCTAGTAATGAGCTCCACTCTGCAGACAGCTCGGTTACCTGCCTGATGAAGGGCAGCCACCAAGAGTCTCTCTGCAGTTTATTCCAGCTCCTCAGCCTGCTGGTCAGAGGAAGTACGCGATCGGACCTGCAACAATTTTATTGAAGAAAGAAAAAAAAAAGAGTATTTAACCTACCAAAAACTGTACAAAGAAACACTTAGAACGAACTCTGCAAAAACACTATGTATGTACTGAGTTCCTAGTATTTATAAAGCACCCTGCTAAGTCCTGTGAGGGAGCAGGGACCAGCTGGGCAGTTTCTTGAGGGTAGAGACTTCCTAGGGAGATAAGCAGAAAGACAAGAAAACTTCAACAATAATAACACAATCCTTTCGTGCAGGATTAAGAGCATTTTAGGAGGAAAATCCCACTCATAGGGAAGCACTCTGTTAATTTTAAACTGTTTTTTTGAACACTTCAAAAATAAAAACAGGCCATAAATGCTTTTTTACATCTACTACTATTACTACTTTTTAAAAATGCCAAGTACTTTGTCTGTTTTGAATTCATTATTAGACTCCTGGGCTTTGAAAACTGGGAATAATTCTCCCCTCTCCTTGTCCTTGAATTGAACACAAAACGACAGAGGGGGCGACAAGAAAAAGAACCAGAAAGGATGACCATGCTTTGAGTCAATCCAATGCAATTCTTCAACAGCCATTCTATGGAAAGATCACCATGTGACAGATACTGGGCTGGGTGGCCTCTGTCCCTGGCCTTAAGGTAGGGAGAGAAACGGACAAGGAAACAAACCACAAAACAATGTAGGAAGTGCTGTCATAGAGGAGCGTATAAAACACACTGGGGTCTCAGCTAATAAAGCAGTTAATTTTGCCGAGTGAGGGGCTGAGGCTGGGGTCAAGAAAATTCACAGGGGATGTAACCAAGGCACTAAGCTTCCACGGAAGAGCACCCAGATGGTCAAGAGGGCACGGTATTTCCAGCAGAGGCAACAGCATCTGCCCGAAAACAGAGCGTGGAGGGCATATGTATTGAGGGAATAGCAAACGGGCTGGTGTGGCCTGGTCCTAAATTTCCTGGAGGAGATGCCGGATATATAACCAGAAAGGTAGCTGGAACCACACAGTGAAGACTATGACTTTTCGAGACCTGCTGACAAGTTTAGACTTCTAGCTGTTAACAGTGGGAAACCGTCAGAGGTTGGGTGGGGGGGTGCTTTGTTTTTTGTTTTCTGTTTTCGTTTTTGTTTTTTACCACATTAAAGTGAACGATTCAATTTCATTTAAGACACTGTGCAACCCACCAAACTATTTTCAGAACTTTTTTTACCAACCCCAAAGAAAACCCAGTAAGCAGTCACTACCCATTCCCCCCTCCTTGTTTTCCCTGTGGATTGGCCTATTCTGGATATTTCTATAAATGAAATCATACAATAATTTGCCTTTTGTGTCTGGCTCCTTCCACTTAGCAGAACGGTTTCATGATTCATCCGTATTGTCGCATGCATCAGCAAATCATTCCTTTTTTATGGCTGAATAATGTTCCATTGTATAATATACCACATTTTGTTGATCTGTTCATCAATGGATGAACCTTTCAGCTAATATGACTAGTGCTGCTATGCACATTCATGGAGAAGATTTTGTTTGAGTCCCTGTATTCAATTCTTCTGCATATGTTTCTAGGAGTAGAATTGCTGGATCATTTGGTAATTGTGTGTTTAACTTACTGAGGAACCCTCAAGACAGAGACTTTTAATAAAAGGAAAGGCATGATACGATTATATTTTAGAAAGATAAATGTACTAATAGATATTTAAAGAAATAAGATCTCCGTAGAGATGGTCGTTCAAAGATTCACCAAATAGCTGCTCATTTGTTCTTTCCTTTCCTGCCTGCTCTCTTGCCTTCTTTTTTTTTTTTTTTGAACCTACAAATTGGCATGCAATCTGGTCGTCCAAATATATGTCCACCCACATACCTTGTGGCTCTACACCATCTTCTGAGGCTTCTGTGCTAAAATCCTGCTAGCTCAGCCCATCTGTAATGGTTCAGGTTATTTTCTTGCTTTGAAATTCCTGCTCTAAAGAGGTATCGAGCTTTAATAAATAGGCATCTCGGTTTCAAATAAGATGTCCAAGAGGAGCATAGCAATTCCGTCAGGAAATGTGAGGTGCGCCGGAGGGGGCTGGCTTGAGCATTCCAGCTGAGCTGACTGGGGTTCATCCTAACGCAGTCTCCCTCCACCCCCTCCTCCAAACCCAAGATCATACACAGCCAAGCAACTGCCTCCTCACGTGGCCTTCGGGGTTTGCAATTTTGAAAGCAAACAGTTCTTCACAGAAATTTCAAGGATTATTCAAGCCCTGTAAAGACACTAGTAAAGTGGTTTTTCTTCCAATTAGAATTGATTAGTTTCTCAGGTTTTGAATACGTGCCTCTCCCAACACATCAGGACACAGACAACAGCAGAGTGATTTGCTAATTTTCTTTCTCAAGTTGTTGTAGCGAATGGCACATGGGATCTATACTAATGGTCACTTGGTTGCCAGTCAAGGGATGAGCATGAAATATGTTATGGTCACTGTTGTTTTCCTACAAGAAATTAAAATGAGTCATACTACGGGGTGAAATGATTTTTATAAGCCAAGCTGGCTTGAGGTGGAGAGAAAGCATATTCAGAATGATGATCTCCACAGGGCTCTTCTCTGATGTACACTGAACTTCCGCGGGGGCTGGGAGGTGGGGAGGGGGACAAATGTCCATCCAGGAAGCACTGAAAACGTTGAACTCACCAAACTGGTGTGTATCAGATCGACAGCAACTACACTATCAGATCTTAGAGTACATCCATATCCCCTAAAACACACACATTTGAACATTTTACATTCCATGTTTAGAAGTGCAATTATAAATAAGCTTCCTTAGAAGTAACCATGAAGTCTCTAGGTCACTGGAGAGTAAAGAAGCACAATGGGCTGTTTGTGAAGGCCGGGATTTCACCTGGGTGGCTCAGCCAGTTAAGTGTCCAACTTTGGCTCAGGTCATGATGTCTCAGGGTTCTCGTGAGTTTGAGCCCCGTGCGGGGCTCTGTGCTAACAGCTCAGAGCCTGGAGCCTGCTTACACTTTCTGTGTCTCCCTCTCTCTCTGCTCCTCCCCTGCTCATGCTCTGTCTCTGTTTCAAAAATAAATAAACATTTAAAAAAAAAAAAAAAAAAGGCACTGGGATTTCAAAGCACTTCTGTGTGCCCAAGAAAGGCAGCAGAATATGCTGCCCCCAAACATACCACTTTTACATTAGGATTATTGTGAGCTGAAGGCAATTGAGAAGAAGTACATATAAGAATACTTCTCTGCCGGGGCGCCTGGGTGGCTTAGTCAGTTAAGCGTCCGACTTTCGCTTAGGTCATGATCTCGCGGTTCGTGGGTTCGAGCCCCGCGTCGGGCTCTGTGCTGACTGCCAGCTCAGANAATTCATCTCTAAGTGCTCCCATGTCACGTACCATGCATATGTTAAATTTCTGTTTGTTTTTCTTTTGTCAATGTGTCTTCTGTAAATCTGGCCCCAGATTATTACAGATTATAAGGTCCCAACCTGAGAAGCTAGGAGTGCAGAGGGAAAAAGGTATTTTTCTTCCCCTTTGCCCATGGGGGCAGGATATGGAGAGAGAATGTAGTAAATCTGGGAAAGCTAGTAGAAAACCTGGGTTCTCTTCTCAGTCCTGATCTACCTGCGGAATAACCACAGCTGGGACAGAACTGCCATTTGAAGTTCCCTACTGTGGCAGGCACTGTGGTTGTAAATACAACCGCCACATTTCCTTAGCTAAAAGAAACCAAATCTTCTTCCCTTGTCAGGCAGCCCAGTGCTTCCTGGGAAGACTGGGTCCTTCCTTCTCTGGGGCCAAGAGAAAACTTAATTGGTCTAAGGGAGTTCTGAAAATTCCATTCCACTTGACAGGGATTGGTTCAGGAATGGTCATGTGACAGAATTCTCACCAATGAGACCTCTGGGAAGTCTGCTGGGAGACATCTGGGAGATTACACTTTTTATCAAAGAAGTTCACCAAGTAGGGTAAAGCCTTCCTTCCTTCCTGGTTTGAACTATTGCTGTATGGCGAAGTGACTCATGGCCCCGCTGTGACCAGCAAGAGACAAGCCTGGAGGCAAAAACAGCCATGTTGGGACGACTAAAGCCCAACAGCACTGAATCTTCAATCAGCCCGGGTCCAGGCTTCTTGCTATGGGAGAGAATACATTTTCCTTGTAGGTTAAGCCGTTTATATTTAGGATTTCTGTTATTTGGCCCTAAGAGGTCCTTAACTGATAAACCCACCTGTGTAAGTGGATGTTTATCAAGCAGTTTATTTTATATATCTATGTAAAATATCTATATATCTATACATATCTATATAGATATATATTTAAATATATATTTAGATAGATTATACTATATAATATACTATTATCTATCTATCTATCTATCTATCTATCTACCATCTATCTATCTATATAGAATACCTGGCCAGGGCGCAGGAAATTTGTCTACGATTTCAACCTGTAAATAGAACCGGAAGCATGCTAAAACAAAAACTCTGTGATAGTTTAGAAATTTAAAAACACAAAAGAACGTGCTCTAAAAAGTACCCACGCCACAAATTTCCAAAATGAAAATCTGGGGCCTATTAGTAAGAAGAATTCAATTTCCCCCATGGCATCATCAAAATATTACTGCAGAATCATCTGTACGTGGGGGTTAGAGAACAGGGAGCGACTCAGTTTAATGTCTCTCGGGGGCTTTCAGACATATTTATTTCAAGAACCGTGTCACATTTGGAGAGCATACAGAACTGTGCTCCCGTCACTTTTTAAAAATTTTCCCATATCAGGTGGGTTGGGACCAGTTGAGAAGACTAACGGGTAATGAGTTATTTACACAGCTCCCAATTTTCCAAATCAGTGGTGGTGTCCGGGGAGGACTCTGGGGGACCGAAGCATCCAGGCGCACAAAATCCATCGGCTCCCCTTACCACCGTCCACGAAGCATATGCGATGTGGATAAAGCCCCCACCCCCACTGCCTGTCAGACCGCTATCTCTTGGCTTCTTCTATACAAGATTGAGGGGCCGCCTTTATCCAAATGATAGACTGTTTTATAAATTAAAACAGATTCAAAATGCTGCTGATTACAACATCCCCTCCCTTACAGGCGTCCTGATAATAGGCTTTCAGAAAGAAAAGGAGGGAATTTGAGCTGGTATGCTGGGAATTGCATGTAATTGATAGGCATTGGTAGCACATGTGGAAATCTACCGCAGGCATCAACACACACACACACAAAAATAGGGTGAGGATCACTGCTCCAAGTTCCTTTCAACTCTGTGGATCTTTGATTCTACATGTGCTTACCTATTTTCCTCCTATCACTCTGAGTCTCCTTCCCAAAGAAAAGATAACTGAGAAAAAAGAAAGAAAAAACTACAACCTGACTTTGATGCTTCTTCGGTGGACATCTTCTGGCTGGATGTTCCCTTTTACTGCTGAACAGTAAACGCTTTCCTTGTGTCTTTTGTTTTGTTTGTTTCAACACACTAACAAAAAGAGGCGTTTTTCAGAAACATTCGTGTTAGCAGTCACTGTCACTTTTCCCGCCACACTTCTTCAGCTCTCTCATTATTTGTCTAGTACTTGTGAGTTTCAGCTTCCTTCAGCCAATGCTTCCATGGTCTCAACACCAAAGTTTCCTACAATGTTTTGGACTCGAAGAATGAAATGATCCGGAAGAAGTGATTCTGAAACATCGGTGACATAAAGCAAATACTGAGCTCCAGTTGGCCTAGGCTCGATTACTCCCACTGTCCGTTATATTTTTGGGTTCCTGTCCCCTACAGTTTGCCTCCCGCTACATCACTTTGTCTCCCGCTGCATCCCATTGTCACCGTGATGATCTGTTTCATGAGTTCTCAATCCCACGACAAGTGATCAATTCTGTTGTTTTCTGGGGTAACTTCACTGAGGACCACTTAAATGGGAGGCACACGCTTAAAATTCCATGACTGCTGTAACCACTACTGTGAGCAGTTCTCAAAATCGTGAGATCTTAAGAAAAGACATTTGAACCCAAATTAACCACCTACGTGCTCTGGGTACAATAAGGGAAAGTACAACCCCCCAAGATAGGAGGACATAGCACCCATATTTTTCACTAAGCAGGCTCTTATCTTCAAAGTCGTTTCGTTTCCAACACTCAGTAACATTTATCGACTGATCACTGAGTGAAGCAAATGCTCACATCCCCTACACCAAATAAAAATTCCTTAAAATGTAAACAAAAGAGATCCGAACCAATTATAGCTTCCCACCCTTCCCACTCCAGCACTCTCCCTAAACCTGTCTATTGCCCTGTGATAGACCCAAAGTCTGTAAGTCAGTGCTTATGGGCAGATGAAAGGATCCATGTCGATTTGCAGTTGGGTGACCTGTTGCAAAGGGACAATTAAGCCTTCTGGAATTATGGATACATTCAGAATGTCTGACTTCTGTTTCTGGAATCTTCTCCCTTTGTGCCTGTAGGGAATCAAATTACCTGGAGAAACCAAAAGGAAACATAGTATATCCTGTAGGTCCTTAGAGGAGAAATGAGTTGATTGAGTTTTACCTGTGAACAAAATATCGAAAAGTCTGAACACTGGGGGACATCTCGCAAGTTCTAGAAAATAATGTCATGTGTCCTCAGTAATTTAAGATAACCAAAACTAAAATATGGTTTGTATTGTTTCCCTTTTTTTTTTCCATGCTAATGCATGCTCTGCTGGATGTCCCCATGACATTACTGTTAGGTCTGCAATCAGTTTATCTGGCTGAATTTCAAGGAAGATGGAGCACAGCATATAGTTTCCAGTTAACTCTGCAGCAAACAAAGGCTGTCAGCTTCAGATGGTCAATGCTGACTCTCATGCTCTAAGTTCACTTACATCCTTTTAGTTAAAACTTGGGATAAGAGATTAATCACTGCAATCACTAACCACAGGGAAACACTATAAGAAAGTGAAAAAAAATAAACTGACATAAATTTTATCAGGTTTTGAAGATAAACTCCACTTTTCTATTTATAGATGCCTTTATGTTGATAAATATCTTTGCAACCAGTTGTGCCAAGCCTTAGACAGTATCAAGATTGTGGTGTGGTTTTCTTTTTAAAAAATTTTTTAAACCTAAAACAAGTCTTCATGGTTCAAAATGATCTTAGCTGAAGTGCCCCAAAATGTTGAACTCATGTTTTACTCCGAAGGAGACATATTTGCTAAGTGAAGTATTTACCAATCTTCCAGTTTGATTGTTTTTAACTTTTCCTTTCTGTTTCACCAATTGCTTTTGCAAAAAGTGAAAAGGATGACCAAATATGATTGCTTTTATTCTTTTCGCCAGCAGGTAGTACCAGAAGGTGGAACCCAGGTGTTCACACGATTGAGTAGCCAAGAACAGTGGAAGCTTCCTGAAAGATAAGGTGGGCACAAGAAAGGTAGGCTGAGGGGATGAGAAGACAGCCACACCGAGGTCACGGCTTGCTTGTCAGAGGTCACAGATCAATAATCTGGGGATGATTCACTGCACTTATATTCCAGCATACGGAGATAAAAGGAAAGGTCATTCTTGGTAAGTGTTGGGGAAACTTGATGACCCACCTAAATTCCTTCAATGTTCCAACTCATTATGGTCTCTAGCTTAGCACCCACACTGGGAGTCTCCCTCACTCCCTCAATGGAATGTAAAGTCCAGCTGCTCCCCTAACAAAAGCTTATCTTCTACAGCAATCAAGAACACTTGCAATTACCAGTAGTCTGCCTGATGGGATTTGAGGGCTCTTTTTGAGCTGTGGAGAAGAAAAATCAGTAGCTAACGCAAAAGAAAATCACAGCAACTCGGATATAATTGGATATGAACTTTCTATGCCATAGCAAAAACTCTTCCTTTTTTCTCCCTCAAAGCCATTGCTAAATGTTATCCATGAGACGTGGTGGATACAAATGTCATTGATTCTGAAAATTTTGATCACAAGCCACTTAAAAAATACCATCCACTTTTGTGTTATAAATCACTTTTAAAAGACAATTCCTACGTGCAGATGGAAAGAATTCAAACAAGTATCTTTTTTTGATAGCAGAGTGGCAAGTAAGAATGTAATTTCTATTCAAGAGAACCTTCAGGAGCGTTAGCAACAGAATATGTTGAAACATAGAGTATGACTCTTGGCTCTGTGCAGCCTCACAACACTGTGTGGCAAAACTACAAATCTAGTCATTAAGAGTTGTGTAGCGTGAGCCGCCAGTGGTTTAATCAAAAAGGGCTCATTTAATACTGTGCCCAGTGTCAGAAATGATACAGAAATAAAATGTGTCTTCTCTCCCTTGTGCAAGATGAATGTGTGTGACATAACAGTGCACTGGGAGATTCCCCAGGAAGTTCCGCCAGGATAGGAAAAATCACTCCTTTCTCTGCTCTTATGAGAAACTTGGCTCTGCTAATGAGCAGTGAGAGAAGCACTCTTCAAAGTGGAGTGTGTACACGCCAGGGGGTATACAAGCAATCTTTTGGAATGCAGGGTGAAACCGGTTGAACCTCTGTTGGTATCTATTACCACATCCCTTCAAAATGTGTCTCTGTATGTGCTTTATGATGCATATGTTAGTACTGTCCATGCACATAATTTAAAAAATGAATAAATACAAATGATATGGAGTGACGCTCAAACCAATTTCGGAGACCACGTGCTTTGAGAAGAAAGAAAGAAAAAAAGTCATATTGATATCCCCAGCACCCCCAACACTAAGGAATCCCTTTGCCAGCAGCATCTTCTGGTTCAAGAGAAGATCTGAGAATAATATGTGACCTAACGGGTCAAGGAGAAGAAACGGTTCTTGTCTCTCAACTTTTCCTAGAGACAGGTGCTCTTGGGAGATAATTATTCTAACACAAATGATACTTTGGTCTACAAATGAGCTGAAGAAAAGCATCAATCTAATTCTGTGTTGGGTAGAACTTGGTGGGTCCTGTACAGACTATTAATTTCATGGAAAATAAGCAACAGGGGAAACAGATAAATCATTAGCAGAGTGGAGAACAGATCCATTGAGTTTCCTACCAATTTTCCTACTTTCTTTTTCTTGCAGAGAACAAAATGACAAAGTATTTGTGTCCCACTGTCTTTGATATCTCTGTTTATCTCATTAGATGAAAAATGCTTCTGAAACCACAAGGACATGTTCTATTTCAAGTTTCAAGAATTCAATCCCAAATGATTTATACAAGTTAACATTATGCATACAGAATTATGATCTTCACATTTCTGAAATTCCATCCCTTTAAATTTTATAAAAACAAAGCACTGTTACATTAATTTTCCTTTTGTATATTGCAGGCAATATATAATTAGAATTTGATTTCCATCAACAAGGCACATCTATTTGAAACGTAATGTTAATTGCTTTTAAGGAAAATTTTTAATTAAAAAAATTTAAAAAACTAAAGTGAAGGCCAGTGAGAACAGTTGGAACTTTGGATATAATTTCAATGACTAATCCCCATTCAAAATTAATTTCTCCAAAGCTCACCACATAATGTATTCACAAATCTCATCAATGTTTATTTATTAAAACCAGTGTTTTCAGTAACAGAAAGAAGCATTCTATAATGTTTCCAACTGAGTCTCCTTCCATCTGCCTTCCTATTTGAATGTTCTTCGAGTAGTTTAAACAGAAGAGTTGTACTTGAAACAGAAGGGCCGGCGACCCCCAAAGGGCAGAGTGCTCCATCACACTGCAATGTACTCTCTGTCACTTGCCTACCAGTGCTAGCAGCCCTCCCCAAGTGCCCTTTCCATAATTTACTAAACACACTTACTACATAACCCATTAGAAAATAACTCCACCACTTGACATGAGCTGTATGAAGACAGACGTTTGTATGTATGGATTCACTCCTGTGTCCCCTACACCTAGAACAATACCTGACACCCAATATCTATCTGTTGAGTGAATAAATCAGATGGATGAATGAATGAATGAATGAATGGATGGATGGATGAATGAATGAATGAACAACTGATCTTTTGGTCACCTCTTCTCATTTCCTGGCCTTCTTATGTAATCCATGCCAGGCTAGAACTCATAAACCAGGTAATTCAGGAAAGAAAGTAAAAACAGACCACAAGACCCTAGTTATCTAAATTTTTTAATGAGACGTGATTTCAACTGCTAGATACATGTGACTCATTTAAGAAATTCATACCACAGCCAGTGATGTCCAATGCCAAGACAAAGGTAATAGTGTTTCCCTAATACTGATGCCAAAATCAAATTGTTCATAGAATCACGATATTTTAAAGCTGCTCATTTTGCCCATTTTTTTCATAGTTTATGAAATGGAGATCAATAAGAGTTATGTAACCAGCCCGAGGTAGGTTAGTAGGAATGTCGAAAGTGCTTGAAGCATTTTTGGCCATCTCCCAAACAACAAATTATGATCCTATAATGTACTGATGGCTGTCGTTTTCTCCAAACTCCTCATGTCTTAATAATGTCAGCTCGTTAACTTCCCAGAAAGCCAAATTTACACTGTTATTATTACAACAATGTTAAATTTTAGAACTAGAAAATTCCCTAAAGAGTAGTCAGCTCTCCGACTACCGTAGACAATCAAACTGAAGGCCAACAAATGCCGGCCACTTCTTGGAGAATACATTGCAACTGGCCAGCAAAGCCCATGTCTTCTGGTTACAACCTAGAACCCTTTAGCGTTCTCCACAAAGGATTAGCTAAACACCATCAATATTACAAAGCTGATATTGCTTTCCTCTAAAACACCGAATTCATGATGAGAAAAATATAATTACTTTAACTAGTCTGGGGGTCGTATGGAAGTGCTGGGCTGGACCAACGCCGGAAAGACTGTAGAAGAAGGGATTTGGACAACAGATGGGAGACTCGATTCAGTGACCTCTAAAGTCCCTTCCACCTTTAAGATCGTCTGATTCTGGACTGCCCAAGACCTGGGCACCTCAGCTAGCCAGGGCACTTCTAGGGATGGGGAAAGTGCAGCATCCTGTGGGGGTCCCTCTCCTGTTGTTAGGTTAGACTCTGCCCTGCTATTCCGGGCATTCCTCTATATCCAATTTACATGCAATCAACTACTGTAGGCACAGGAAGAGTGTAAGGCAATGCAGCTCTCTCGTTTCCAAAGACAGACTATACTGCTTAGCTTTCAAAATTGCCTTGCCTAAATGAGCATTCCATAACTGAGCCTCCAATTCGGCGTTTGCAGTTTGTTCATGTACTACGCTACTATCAGGATTAATTATGCAGCATCTTCATGAGGTGAAATCAGATTTGGATGTGAGTTAGGAGAGGAAAGAGAAAGGCTTACTTCCCAAAGGAAGGTTTCTGTCCTTATCCCCCCCGCCCCCCCAGAAGCGCTGGAGTCCTTCCATACACAGACAGATTTCAGATGGCAGTCCCCAGCTGAGCTACCCAGGGGACGGAGGAAGTTGACATGTATGAGAAATGAGGAATATGCCAACTAACAAGACTCTGAAGGCCAAACCGTTATTAACCCCCTCGATGTAATTCCACTCCCCACTATAATTCAACACAAGTCCGTTCTCTGGCTTTCCGGAACAGCCACTAAATACTAAAATGTACTGATTTTAGACCTTTTCTTTTTGGCAATAATGACTCCAAGGGAAAGAAGCTATGGGTTGTTTTTTTTTTTTTTCATCTCAGAGAAAAAGAATTTATATTAAGAGTGGAGCCCTGAAAATTAGAAGGAAGCTTCACCCATAGGATGCTCACGTTAGATATTGTTGCATGGATGAGATTACCAAAAAAAAAAAAAAAAAAAAAAAGCAAACTTTTATTACATGCATGGGAGCCAGGTGTTGCACAGATTTCAACAAAAGCAGCCTTACACGGTCTCCTACACGGAAGACTCCACTCCAAATCCAGAAAGCTGCACTTTAAAGGGCTCGGAAGGTTCTCTCCTCCCCTCACCCTGGCGTGCCTGGACACTGAGGATGGTGTGGGGCGTGATCGAACCGGAAGGCTGGAAAAAAAGTAGCTGTCCTATCCGCGTCCAGCTGCCTCACCAGTGAATCCATACTCTCTGAGGTCGAATCAACACGAACCCTGCACTTTGGGGTTGGGAAGAAAATCTCGGGCCTCCTTAGCTGCCCATATGAGCCCGCCAGGCTGGGAAAACCTCACCGCTCCCGTCTAAATACCGACAGGAGCACAGTACAAGAAGCAGCCCCTCTCTGCCTCGGCTGAGGCTTGCACCACTTTTCTTCCAAAGGGATTTCTAGAAGGAAAGCACAACTTGAGAGGTGCCCGGCTGGGAAAGGTCGGGTCTTTCTTATTGTTACCCTCTGTAGGGGAGCCGCGGCAAGGAAATCTGCACAAGCGTTCCAAGTCAGGCAGGTGTACAAAGACAGCGAAGGACGAGGGGAGAGGGAAGGAAGAGGGGCAAAGGAGGCAAGGGGCTAAGCCCAGGCTTGAGGGAAGGACGCGAGAGCGGGATGAGCAGGGAAGAGGAGAGTCGTGGAGAGCGGGAGCGAGGGAACAGAAGAGGGAAGGAAGGAACGGGGGAGCAAGAAAGGATGGGAAAGGAAGCACGGAGGCGGCCGGGAAGGAGGGAANCCCCACTTTTCTCTCCTACCCTCCTCTCTCCCCTAACCCTGTCCCCACTTCCCCCTACTTTTCTTCAACTCTCCCTCTCTCTTTTCCCCACTCGTTTGGTCTCGCGACTCGCCGGCTCCGTGTCCCTTTATATCCCTGCCGTGGACTGGAAGCTTCTCTCCACCTACCCCCTGAGCACGCTGCCTCCCGTCCTCTCCCCTCCAACGACCTTAAAAGACATCCACCGAAATCAGGCTCAGTCTTGTCACTTGTCCAAGTGGATTTTGATCAGTGTCCCGTTTTGTACCCAGAAGCAAATCGCATCCCGATCTGGCGGCGTGGTGCTATTTAACTCTTTGGAATCGTGATCTGGAGCTGGAGACCCTGTGTCTCGACGCCTGAAGGATGCAGCCTCTTAGCCCCTTGACAGCTGTCTGTCAGTGCTCTCTTCCCTCTCACTCGTCCACTGCAGCCTCAGCATTCTCTCTGCTCCAGCCCCTCTTGGGGGGGNCGGAAAGATGGCCAGGGATCTTCTCCCACTTCCCCTGAGCCTGTTCTGAGAAGGACTTCTTCTCTGTTGACCACCTCTATCTCCAGGCAGACTGTTGGCCTCCTGGAATTTCTAGAAGAGCAGAGGATCAATAAACCCTTGCAATGGGCACCTGCTCTGTGAAGCGATTATTGCATTTGAATAAAGAAAGCCCCCAGTGATAAATCAATGATTTAAAATAAATGATTTTTCTCCCATCCAGATTTCTGGCATGGGATGGGAGGGTCAACAAGAAAGCAAAGCTGCACGACAAAGTCCACACGCGCCTCAGCTCCTTTCTGTTCTTCCTGGGCCCTCAGCAGCCTAGATGTTAAATAGGAGAATGACAGATTCACATTTCCTAAAATGAGGAAGTGTTAGAAGGCAGGGTGACTGGAAGATTCAACTGCTCATGTTGCGTAGTCATACTACAGAGGTGCCGCTGTGCCACGTTATGCCCTTGGGGGCATGTCAGAGACAGAAAACCATGCTGCGCGAGCCCAGGGATGCCAATTCTGTGTTCTTATGCTATAAAATATTAACGATCAAGAGATTATGAGGCATTCATTAGACGCTAAATGTCATTACTCCATGATTTAATGGGACTTATTAATTAGTGCCCCACATCAGTTGGTATTAATGGGATTTATATACTTCCTCGGGAACGATCTGTAAAGGTGGTATAAGAATCTGGCTGGGATTTATTTCCATAGCTGTTTGTGCTCAGCATCTTCAGAGCGTATATTTTCCAATGAAAACGGTGTATCTCTTCTGAACTGTTTAGTTCACAGATAGGTCACTTAAGCAAATCTTTCTGACATATCGGACCCTCGTGCCCATATCTGCTGACCTGACAGTGTGAATTATGGCTTGGGTTTTCTCACAGCTTCAGCAAGATCTATGGGGAGCTCTAGTCTAATTAAGGAAGACAAAGAATTATAATTTTAGTGTTTCTCTCACCTATAAGCTTTACCTTAACAGGAAACGCTAAGCTCATCAAAGGAGTCTTATCTGGATTTACACAAAGATGATGAGACTTAGAAGCTTTCTTTTATTTATACTCTATAATGTGTGTAAAATCCTCCATCTTTATGGATACATGGAGAGAAATACCTCTAACTGTGGGCCTACAGTTGACATCTGAAATTCACTCAAGTTGTCACATGTCCTTTTATTTAAAAAAAAAAAAAATGCCTCTTGAGAGAAAGCGATTACAAACCTTGCAAGCCCCAAGGGTGATCAGACCTTTAGCAAGCCCTCACCCCATTTTCATGCACAGATATCCTGCAAGAAATAAATATTCTGCCACGTTTCAGAGTCACCTGTTTATCTTCACACAAGAACCCTGTCCCCACCTGAAGTAGAAAGAAGGAAACCTCTTTTTCAGGCACTTTTTTTTGAACTTAAAAAGACTGTAATGTTCTGCTTTATGTTCCTAGACAGAACTCTTTGGTCACACCCTTCTTCGAAAATAGCATTATTTCTGAAGTTCATTTATGTCTATGGTTAAAACTAGTCTCAGCATATAATCCAAAGGTTATTCTATGATGGATTGCCCTTGATAGTATTTCATAAAAAATGTCACACATTACAAATATGGGCCAGGAGCATGTAATGAGAACTCTCTGCCAGTGCAGCATTAACGACATCAGCAGGGACGTGACATATGATGTGTACACAGGCTTTGCTACGGCAAATGCACATCACACCATCCGTGTTCTTAAAATTCTTTTGGGTGTTTCCAACAATGAAGTATCACCCGCTACCCCCCACTCTGTTAGGGCTGCGGGGGTACAGAGATGAATGAACAGTTTCCCTCTTCAAGATGCCCCCAGTCCAGTGGTAAGAGAATGACATCGACGGTTCCATGTGCTTAGCAGAACTAAGTACAAAGTGTCGTGGGAACGTGGACAATGAGGAAGCTGCCTGGGGAGTCAGGCAGGCTACTCAGAGAGAAGGTAACTTCTGAGTTAGTTCCGAAGGATGTGTTAAACTTTACCAAGAGGATTAGATCAGAGATACTGGCATTACAGTCAGAATATACCTCTTTGATTTATATATCTGCTTCACAAGCTTGGAGGCTTTAATATTTGGGGCCACTGTAAAATAAGAACTCTTTTCTACATTTTCAACTCGTAAAGCTGTCATGTTCTAACGCCTGACGCCAAGCTAGATGCTTGCAGATGACTAGAAGCAGAAGTGTAAGCCCGAATACAGTCCGTGGGTGAGGGCGTTCAGCCTGGCGGAGAGTCAGGGAGACAGGAGATCAGAGGTCCCACCAGAACAAGGTGGTGTGTCTCACCGGTGGCCATGTTATAACCTCAGCATTTTCAAACGTAACTGGTTTTTCATCTTTCTTAAGTTTCCTCTTTGCCATCTCAAGACCTGATATCCCCTGTGCATCCCTCGGAGAGCCACAATGTCCTAAAATGACAGGGACAGAGCGAGGGGATTGCCATGTGGGTATCTCACTGCATTATTGGATTCTGCATGTCCAAAAAAGCAAACTCCTATTTTCCTGTGGTCTGGCTGCCCCTCCCCACTTCTCCTTCCTTGGTATTGACAGATCATTCAAGTCCCTCCAGACTCAATATTTTAGGACTATCTTTCCCATTCACAAAAATTACAGGGATTTTTTCCTTTGAAACATCGTTTATCGCCAATCCTTCTTCTACATTTCTGCCACGTGCTGTCACTAAGCCTCTGTCCCCTCACATCTGGATTATTATCACAGCCTCCCTCTTGACCCCAGTTGTCAGGAGCAGCCCTGCCTGAAGTTACCCTGGATACTGTTGCCAAATGCCTCTTTCTCATATAAGACTTTGATTACATCCTTCTTCAGCTTCCAACTCTCCTTTTCAGGTTCGAGAGCATTATCCGCTGTATTACTCTAGAGTCCTTTATTCCCATAACATGTAAACATCCCAACTGATGTGTTGGCCATGTTTAAATATTTAGAAAACAAAATACTTTGTCTTCCGCAAACACACTTATCATAATATCTAGGTGCTTTGTGACCTTCATTGTATTTCTCTTCACAACTAGGAAGTTCTTCAGCGAATATTTCCTTATAAAATGCCTGTGCACATGCACACACACACACACACACAGATCTCCAATGATCAAAGAGCCATGGTAATGATTTATTGACATACCTATGCTAAGCTACCCATGCTAACCATGAACATTCTAAAAGGCTTTCACCCTTTTGCCCCAATGTTGAGACCAGAAGCAATAGCCTTCTTCATTTCGAATATTTGGATTCCACAGAATTTAGACCATGAAGTTCTAACTAAAACCGCCCACTGGCTTAATAAAGAATGGGGATTTTTTTCTTGTAATATCAGACTTTTTTTTTAGCATTTAACATAAGGATATAGTCAATGATGTTATTGATATGCAATATGTCATTGCTGCAATAACGGAGGTATCTTGTGTTAAAGTTTTGTCTCCCTAGAACAATTTTATTTTCATTCAACAACATATATTGAGTACCTCTAGGTCCAGCTGGATTATGCAGAGATGAGAAACCCAGGGCCTGGACCCTCAGGGAAGTTTAAGTCAGTGGAAGAGGAAGACAGAAATGCAAGGGGCTACAATGTAGGAAGGATTGTGTGGGGTGAGTGCTATCACAGAAGTTCACATAGGAAAATCAAGTACAGAGAAATTAACTTCCGTTGGGAAGAACATAGGGAGGCCAAGTAGAATAGACCGCGATCTCAGTTAGGCCTTGGAGGGAAAGGGATCTTTTCTGTATTCATGTCAACTCAGTCCAGGGCAAAACCAAAAGTAAATTTTAGAAGTGGCGCCTACCACAGTGCTCTTCCCTACCCCAGGCATGCGGTAAGTCATCTTGGCAGTGCCATTTTGTCACTAACTCAAACCCTGGAACCATAAAATACCACAAAACCCCCAAAATAGATGGTGCCTGATAAGTTTCTCATTTCAGTGACACACCACAGAATGTCACCAATTTTTTTCACATTCCTGGATTAAGCTGTTTCCTTTTTGGAGCCTTTAAACACATATGGTGGGAAAAACACACACACACACATTCAAAGAAACCCATAACCATGCTAAATCCCACTCAGAGTGTGATGTTTCAGCAGATGGTGGCTTATTAATTGCCATCCGTAACTGTATTCCCTGCCTTATCTGTGTATGTGGGTACCAGGTTTTGAAGTTGGGGTCTAATGCAGCTCACTTAGGCCACGTTCGGCAACCAGTGTGGAATTGGATATAGTTACGATATTCAGCCTCTCCCGTTCACAGCAGCCGCTGACGCTGTCCATGTGAACAGAAGAGCTAATGTTTCCAGGTGGTTCCCTCTCTCTTACCTTTGAACTTTCTCCCTCAGCTGTGTCTGCTTTAAGGCACCCGGATCTGGGAACCACACACACCACCTGTAAATTCCAGACCTACTGCTTCCTACCCACTAACCTTTAACCAGTTAGCTAACCTCTCCAGATCACCTGAGTTTCAAAAAACGGGGATATCAACATCTACCCCACAGGATCCATGATTCATGACTACCACGTGTTAAATAACATTGCTCCTACCTCCTCCCCCCACCCCACTGCCTTCTCCTCCCTATTCCATTCATGGAAACATATAAATAGGCTACAGAAAACCCATAACCTAATTATCTTAAGTTCACATCATTTATCTATCATAAATACAAGGGGCCAAATAAGTTATTAATGACATGATTTTTTCATATTATTTATATTATTCTTGGAGGAGAGGCAATCTACTGTTCTTATTTTTTCATGTAACACTGATTGAGCACATAGGGGCCAGGGAGAGAACATTCTAGGTAGAGGGAACAGCCAGTGCAAAGGCCCTGAGGCACGAAAGAGCTTCGTACCACTGAGGAACTGAAAAGAGACCACTGTAGCTAGAGAGCAGGAAGTGAGGCAGTGAGTGGCATGAGATTCGATTGCAGGGCTAGCCAAGGGCCAGATCATACCTCGTGTTGATGGCCATGCTATGGAGTTTGGATTTTAGTCCAAAGAAAGCCTTTGAAGGGTTTTAAGCAGGGGAGGAGCATGAGTTGATTTGTGTTTTAAATGTCACTCAGAAGACTATGGGAAAAATGAGCTGGGGCTGAGGGCGGCAGGTCCGAAAGCAAGGAAACCAGTCTGGAGTCTATTGCAATAATCCAGACAAGATGTTTGAGTAGTTTAGACTACAGACACAACCATAGACACAGGGAAGTGGGTAGAGGTTGAAGCCACAGATTTACTGGGAGTCCAGATGAGGGAAAGGAGAAATCAAGAACCGGGCACCCATTTCTGGTCTGTTCGAGCCCTGGTATCATGTAGGGGGGGGTGTCAGGGTACTTGGGGGAGAAGTAAAAATTCAGTTTTGGACTTGTTAGGTTGAAAATGCCATTTAGAAATCTCAGTGGGATATATGAGTCTGAGAGGAAGGGAAGCAGTCTGGAACAAAGATTTAGACTTTAGAGATGTCAGCACATAGGTGTTATACGTATGTTGATATTTAAATTCTCAGGATGAGATAAGATTGCTGAGGGGGAAATGTAGCTAGAAGAACTGAAAGGTTCAGATCAAGGCCTCCTCATAGAAACTCAAGCATGCCAAAACAATGCATGTTACTCAGCCAAGGCAGGGGAGTCCTATGATATCATGATGATACCCAGAAGGACAACACAGAGTCTGAGATGTGGAGTCAGAAAGACTTGGGCTCAAATTCTAGCGTGATTTTGTGTGGGGAAAAGGGATTTACATATAGCCTCTCCACACCTCTGTTTCCTCATGTGTGCAATGGGGATCTGAATAGTAATATTCTTCTTAGGGCTGATACTTACAGCAAATCCACAACGATCATAAAGCACTTAGCAACACCGTGAATGTAAAGGCTGACCTATAATAAGTGGTCCGATATTAATGGCAGCTGAGTCATTGTTGTTATTTATCATCTGCCCCAGTAACACTTCCTCACTGCTCACATCTGCAAGCCATGATCCTAGGTTCAGTACAGAACATCACTCTCCCAGGATGGTGCCCAGATGAAAAGCATGGAGGCCTATGGTGAGGCCCCTAAAAACATAAATCGTCTACAGCGGTGGTGGAATGAAAGACACTCAAAAGTACGAGAAACTATTATGCTCTTTCAATAGGTTCTTCTGTTATGAGCCCATAAAAGAGGTTTAATGCTATTTTGTGAATCGCCAAAATAAGCTGCCAGACAACAATAAGGTATCTCCGTTCCTCAAGGTCTTTAAATGGACTAGATAGAAAGGCCTCTATGACACTGCCCATAGCTACTGCATTTTATGGGTACAAATCATGCCCGAAGAAGACAGAGAATGTCTAGATCTTCCCCTCCCTATGGTGAATCCCCGAGAGGGCAAGGAGGCACCAAGCCTGCTGTGCGTAGCATCTGGATGAGAGAAGTAAGAGACAGACTCCTTATAAGGACAGAGAGAAGAGAGTCAAGACTCAAGGAGGACTCAAAACTCAGCCAAGATCTAGCTGCTAGAAGTCAGAAGAAAGCTCTCCATGGAGGATGAGAAAATCTTCCCGTTGTCCACATGAGCCAGTCAACATTCCCGATTCACACTCTCAAGCCCGGGAGCCTAAAATTGAGTTAGATGTCCCTGGAAATGGTGAATTCAACCCAGGTCTTCAGGCATGTGTCACCGCCTCAGAGAGGTCACCATCGTGGACCTGGCTTTTTTTTTTTTTTTTTTTACCTTCAGTTCTCGATTTGGATAAACCTCTTGAAAAATGGACTCCAGGGCATCATTAACCAGTATGTGAATAGCTATCCTGAATGAGATACTCCGAAGAGTACATAACAATGTATTGTATTCTTTACAGCTGTCCCCGTGCCAGGATTTCATCAGACACCGTAGAGCATAATCATCTGATGTGCACAGTGCTTGGAGAACCATCCTGTTCTTTTGGAAGGAGTAACCAGATTGGCAGGACTTGGCACACATCTCCCTACAGCCGCACCTGAGCCCCTTTAACGAATGGGTGCCACGTGGCATGGAGGGTCACTCAAGTGGAGAAGCAAATGGGAAGCTTGAGGACAAATTACCATCTCACCTCCGACTATTGGTATGGAGAGGTAGGACCTTGTCAGGGTCAGATTTATGAGGCTGATTAAAAAAGAGAAAGAGGAAATGCACCAATGGCCAAAAAGGAATCCAAGTAGATGGCTTTGATGTATGAGTTCCGTCCGCCTAATTTATTTGGCGTCCGCAATCTGTATGTGATCAAGAGCCTTGGACTGTGTGAGTGGCAAGTCAGGGAGGGGGTTGGCGGTGGGGGGTGGTGTCTCTTAGTGTTTTCCAGCCAGGTCACCATGTGCCCTTATGAATCCCGCTGAAACACAGACACAATAGAAAAGGATTCTCTCCTAAGAATTCTAGTATTTAGCTAAAAGAAATCTCTGAAGTTTTAAACACTGAACTTTAATCCCAGTGTCAAGGGGTTTTTTTCCGGATATTTCCGGATACTTTAGTTTCTCGATTTACTTTACTCTCTGGCTATTGTGGTCCTGAATTTTGTGAGAATGGTTTTTATTAGTTACTTTTTCCTCTCTCGTTCAGCACTTCACCCTTTTCTGTTCCATATCAGCCTTTTTTTTTTTTCTTTGAATGTTTGTTATTTATTTCTGAGATAGAGACAGCGTGAACAGGGGAGGGGCAGAGAGAGAGGGAGACACAGAATCCAAAGCAGGCTCCAGGCTCTGAGCCATCAGCACAGAGCCCGACGCGGGGCTCGAACCCATGAACCATGAGATCATGATCTGAGCCAAAGTCAGACGCTTAACCGACTGAGCCACCCAGGCGCCCCCATATCAGCCTTTTTTGCCAAGAAGCTCCTGTTCTCTGAGTCAATAAAATGAGAAATTAAAATGGCTCTTATGGCCATATTGTTAACTGGGTTTATAGAGCCCCTTCTAAATGTTGTATTTGGTAGCAATGACAGCAAACTAGATATGGAATCCTGAAAGGGAGGAGATCAACCCAGAATATAGCCAGCATCAGAACTAAGGCTGTCTAAGGTTCCTGAGTAGTAAAAGAAAGTTTGGGGAAGAGGAAATGCAGAAATTATTCTCAAGACAAAAAAATAATAATAATAAGAGGAGACAATAGCAAATAGTACACAATCAAGAAATATTATCTATGTAATAAATCTATAAATCTATAGGTAAAAGTTGTACAAAATAAGCAACATACAAAGCAGTAGGCACAGGTCATAAGGTTGGAACAATGATTCCCAAGCCTCCATCAGTGTGGGTTTGGATGTTTAAAGATTTGCACTTGATCTTAGCCAAAAGGCCGAGAAGCAATTGGGTGTTTAAAGATTCGAATGGCTCATGCTTAGGAGAATTGCCATGTCCACAATTCCGTGATCTTCTTGCCTACTCCTTTTTATCTATTATCATGGAGTTCCATAAAGACCTATAGAATAATAGTATGTAGCTAACATTTGTTGGTCACATACTATTTGTTAAATGCTTTCTAAGCCTTTTGTATGTTTTCCTGTATTATTTAATCCTTGTAGCAATCAGTAGTACTCATATTGGTATTATTATTATCTCCATTTTACAAATGAGGACACTGAAGCACAGAGAGAGTGAATAATTTCTCCAAGGTTATTCTCTTAGTAAGGGGCAGGGCCAGGATTAGAGCCTGCAGGGTGTGACTCCAAGGCCTGCACTCCTAACTGCTATTTGTATGGTTAATAGAGACATGACAGTGCTTTGGAACAAGTGATACCAATAGAGGAACAAGAAATGGGGTGATTCTACACATTGAGAGTAGAGCCAATGGGATTTGCTGACATGTATAATGTGTGGTGAGAGAAAGAAAGGGGCCGAGTGGAGCTGTCATCAACAGGCATGGAAAGGCTACGGCAAGTGCAGTTTGGAGCAAGGACAATATCAGGAGCCCAGCTTGGAGTCCACTAAGTCTGAGATGCCTACTAGATATCTAAGTGGAGACGCCCAGTGAGAAATTGGAAATACACATCCAGGGCTCAGGGGAGGAGTTCAAGCTAAAGATAAAAGTTGAGAGCCAACAAGATTCATATACCAATAGTACTTTAATCCATGGAACTGGATGATGCCACCCAGGGAGGGAGTGTTGATAGAAAAGAAAAGGAGGGGGTGTCTGGGTGGCTCAGTCAATTAAGCATTCAAGTTGATTTCTACTCAAGTCATGATCTCACAGTTGGTGAGTTCAAGCCCCACCTGGGACTCTGCACTGACAGTGGTGAGCCTGCTTGGGGTTTTCTCTCTCTCTCTCTCTCCCTCTCTCTCTGCCCCTCCCATGTCCTCCCTCCCTCCCTCTCTCTCTCTCTCTCTCTCTCGAACTATAGATTGAGTTCTAGAAGACTAGGAGCCACCAAAAGAGACTGAGGGAAGTAGCCAGGGAGACAGGAGAGTGTGGAGTCCTGGAAGACAAGTGAAGAAAGTTTCAAATAGGGGACAGTCATCAAGAACTCAAAGCTTCTGGTTGGTCAGGCAGGATGAGAAAAAGAATGGAACATTGGACTTCATGGAGGCCTTTGGTGACCTCAATAAGAACATTTTCAGCAGTTGAGGCACCTGGGTGGCTCAGTGGATTGAGCAACTGACTCAGTGCTGAGCATGGAGCCTGTTTAAGATTCTCTCTCTTGTGGGGCGCCTGGGTGGCTCAATTGGTTAAGCGTCCAACTTTGGCTCAGGTCATTATCTTGTGGTTCGTGAGTTTGAACCCTGCATCAGGTTCTGTGCTGACAGCTCAGAGCCTGGAGCCTGCTTCAGATTCTGTGTCTCCGTCTCTCTCTCTGCCCCTCCACCCACTCATGCTGTCTCTCTCTGTCTGAGAAATAAGTAAATATTTAAAAGATTCTCTCTCGGGATGAGCACTGGGTGTTATGTGGAAACTAACTTGACAATAAACTATTTGTAAAAGTAAGTAAGTAAATAAGTAAATAAATAAATAAATAAAAGATTCTCTCTTCGGCACCTGGGTGGCTCAGTCAGTTGGGCGTCCAACTTCAGTTCAGGTCATGAAATTGCAGTTCCCGAGTTCAAGCCCTGCATCAGGTTCTGTGCTGACAGCTCGGAGCCTGGAGCCTGCTTCAGATTCTGTGTCTCCCTTTCTCCTCCTCTCATGCTCTGTCTCTCTGTCACTCAAAAATAAATAAATATTAAAAAAAATTTTTTTAATGATTCTCTCTCTCTCTTTCTGCCCCTCCCCCGGCTCACACGCTGTATCTCTCTCACTCACTTTCTCTCAAGATAAATAAATAAACTTTTTTTTTTAAGTGCATTTTTAGCAGAGTGTTAGGGACATAAGCTTGACTGGAACACATTCAAGAGAGAATGGGGAGAGAGAAGTTGGGGTAGTGGATACAGATCACTTTTCCAAGGAATTTTGCCATGAAGTGAAGGAGAAAAAAATGGATGTTGGGAGAGGCAGAAGTGGAATTAGGAGAGGGTTTGTTTGTTTTATTGAAGATGAGAAGATAACCACATATTTGCATGCTGATGGGAATGACCCAGGAGGGATGGAGAAACTGATGCAGAAAAGAGAAGCAGAATGGTTGGAGCAAAGTCAGTGAATGGGTAAGAGGAGAAGAGTGGAGAGGCTGTCTTCAGCAGATGAATGCAGAGTTCATCTCTAGGAGCAGGGGAAGGAATTGAGGACATGATGACAGTTGCAGGAAGATGAGTGGGTGGAGATTGGTCCTTATGGAAGTTCTCTGCTGATCTATAATATGCTCAAAAAATGTTAATGTGTTCAGAGGAAGGAGAAATCTTATAAATAGAGATGGCCAAAGAAGTACTGATGAGGAAATTGGGACTTGAGCTTTGAAAGATCTATGGGAGTAAATTGGTGGAGAGGAAGAGAATACTTCAGGGAAGGAAAGCCACATGCACCCAGATATAGTAACAAACAAGCTATGTTTCTGGGACACCAAGCATCCTGATCCTGCTAGAATGGAAGGTTTGTGATGAAGAATTTAGGACAAATTTAGAAATACTGATTAGATTCAGACTGTAGAGCGTTTAAACAGCACTAAGATCTTAGGCAATGAAGAAAAGAATAATTGATGAAAAAAGGAAGATTAGGAATTAACTCTAGCGGTGATGGTGAAGTACGTACTGAGGACTTCAGATCACCAAGACCTGTGTGATGGGAGCCATGATGGCGGCATTGGACACAAAGGAAGAGATTCCAGAAGCATTATGAGTGAAGATGGTGAATATGCCAAACAAAGGGGGAAAAAAGAGACAAATGCTGGAGATTCAAGCCAAAATGACTAGAACAATGATGAATCTGTTGACTAAAATAAAGAAAGAATATTTAAATAAGCAAGTAGGTAAATAAATCAGGAGGGAGAATAGATTTGGAAGCATAAGCTCCGGCCATTTGAGTTTGAGAGGACAGAAGGATATCTGTATGGAAAAGTCCACCAGCTAACTAGACAAGTACATTTAGCAGGAGTGACTATGTTGCAAAGTCTGTCCACGCTGTGTAGCAAAGGAGAGCAGGGGTCCTGTCTGGAGGCCAGGGAGAAATGGAAGGCAAGGAACCAAGGTCTGGCAGTATGTTGTGGGTGAATCAGGAGAGCCACACAAGCCAATGATAGAGAGTTTCCAGAAAGGCCTGGAATCGCAGGAATATCCAGTAGTCGGTAGAAGGAAAAGTAAAGGCCTCAGTGACATGATCACCAGGGTATTCGGCAGGTTGGTGTCAATGGAGAGGATAAGGCAGGAAAAAAATTTCTGGGTTCTGAGGGGTGAATAAGAAGTTTAAGGGGAAAAAGGTAACAAATGTTGAATAATTCCTGGAGAACTGAGGGGGTCAAAGGAGGGAGAGGAATCATTGTATAACTAGAGGTCAGAAAGAATCAAGTTTTTGAAGGAAGAGAAAGCTCATGTATATTTAAGGAAAGACATGGCGGAGAGAACAAAGTTACCCCTAAAGTGGAAATTAAAGTAATAAAAACGAATAAAGAAAAAGTATGGTACCAGTGGTACACCTGGTGGCTCAGTCCAACTTCAGCGCAGATCATGATCTCATGGTTCCTGAGTTTGAGCCCCACATCGGACTCTGTGCTGACAGCTCAGAGACTGGAGCCTGCTTCGGATTCTGTGTCTCCCTCTCTGCCCCTCCCCTGCTCATGCTCTGTCTCTCTCTCTCTCTCTGAAAAATAAACATTAAAAAAAGTATATCATTAATATTATCATTGCTTGCCTGTAATAAAATTGCATTTGTCACAAACTGATTTGATGTCAAATAGGGATTTTTTACTTTAATTTTTTTCTTTAAATATATATATTTTAGTTTAGGGTTTTTTTCTTAAGCAGTTTATTGTCAACCTGGTTTCCATATAACACCCAGTGCTCATCCCAACAGGTGGCCTCCTCCTTGCCCATCAACCCTCTTTCCACAGAGCCAATGCAGGGCTCAAACCCAGGGACAGCGAGATCATGACCTGAGCTGAAGTCAGACACTTAACTGACTGAGCCACCCAGGCACCCCTGGGATTTTTTTTAAAAAATCTATGGATATCCCATTAGACCTGAGGGTGACAAGAAAAAGTAGGTCTAAGGGTAGAAGCTTCCTTTCTCTATCTCAGCAAGGATATAAACTTTGTGGTTGTGGTAAGAGAATAACTCCTCTCCTTGCTCCTGAACCTATGAATGTGGTACTCCACATGGCAAATGGGACTTTGCTGATGTGATTAAAGATCTTGAAATGGGGAGATTATCCTGGATTAGCTAAAATAGTCCAATCTAATCACATGCACTTTTAAACCAAAGAACCTTTCTTCGCTATCATCAGAGAGAGGTGCACAATGAGAGTTGGGTTAGAGAAATGTATTGTAGCTGGCTTTGAAGACAGAGGAAGTAGGCCACAAGCCAAAGAATGCAGGAAGACTCTGGAAGCTAAAAAAGGCAGGGAAATAGATTCTCCCCTAGAGCTTTTAGAAAGGAATACACTCCTGCCAATGCCTTGGCTTTAGCCGGGCCAGACTAATTCTGAACGTCTGACCTACAGAACTGTAAGATAATAAATTGTCTTGTTTTGAGTCCTTAAGGTGGTGGCAATCTCTTATAACAGCAACTGGAAATTAATAAAATTTCCTTTTTCAGACAGGTAGCCTACAGTTCCCCACATCCTCTCCTCCTTTACCCTTCTCCCTCTTTGATCACGCTCCAAGGGTCTACTGAATTCCAAAAGAGATGACAATTAAAATTCCTAACAGCTGGAGATTGAATGTCTGAGCCAATCCTCCTGCACTCCAGGCCACCATTTTCCTCAGGCATTTATTTTGGCTGAGCACTCCTTCCCTCGCCCAAAGTGCTACTCTAGCCGCCACCCAGGAATAGGAAAGGTTTGACAGTAATGGTAGCGGATGCTCCAGAAAGCAACAGAGAAACCCAAGTGCAAACAATTGTTTGTTACAGTCACAGTTACAGTCACAGATGTGTCCAGCAAGTTCTTCAGATTTATGTTAGAACCATGAACTTTTTCCTGTCTCAAACAGCCAGGAAGATTTTGTTTCCCTTTCAGCTTCATGTTGAATTCAATCATAATGGATTTCCACCTGGTGCTTAACAGAATAAAGCATGTGTAACTATTGCCCCAATTACTGAAACCCAAGTTATCAAGGCCCTAGCAGTTGCCTTTGAACTCTAAATATTGAGTCTGAAAAAAGGACCCAAGATTTTTGAGAATTACTTAGAAAGCAGTACATACTGAGTGAGCAGTATTGATCTGGAGGAAAAATTTACTGTACAGCAGGTAGAAAAGACATCAAGGTTAACCAGTAGAAATAAAAGGTGCTAAGTTAATAAACCCAGAGGAGTGTGGAGAGATCATGAATATTTTATGGAGAAACAGCCAAAATCAAAAAATACAAAAAGAAAATAGGAAGGAGTTTCATATGGTGAAAGATATTAACTACATTCATTGTGATGAACACTTCCTAACGTTTGTAATTGTCAAACTGCTGTGTTGTGCACGTGAAATAAAATTTTGTATGTCGACTATACTTCAATTAAAAAGAATAAAAACTTTTTTTAAAAAGCTATCATAAAAAAAGAAAATAGAAAGGAGAAGCTGAAGAAGGTTTATATTCTTTTTTTTTAAATATTTTTATTTATTTCTAGGAGAGAGAGAGACAGCGTGAGCAGGGGAGGGTCAGAGAGAGAGGGAGATACAGACTCCGAAATAGGCTCCAGGGCTCTGAGCTGGCAGTCAGCACAGAGCCCGACGCGGGGCTAGAACCTACGAACCGCGAGATCATGACCTAAGCGAAAGTCAGACGCTTAACCGACTAAGCCACCCAGGCGCCCCAGAAGGTTTATATTCTTAACACTATAGAAGTTGAAAGGTGTCAAGAACACAATTGGGGTTTAGTCATAGAGCACAGAGGGGTCAGCTGAATTCCACCTGCTCGGGCCTCTGTTGCCCTAGCATTGGGACTTTTTTGCCTTGTTAATGATGTTATGATAAGAAAACAATAAATTAGTTATTAGAAGCTGGATGACCTGTGCCTAATCAGCATCATTTTGAGGGGGGAGATCTGAGTAGGGGATTGGAGGAAGGGTGTTTGTGAGGCCATAAATGAGGCCATGAAAGAAAGAAATTGGTTATGTCTACAGGATTAAGTTAGACCTTTCCAGCCGAGAGAGCTCCTGGCCCTTGTTGCTTCTCTGGCTGAACGAACAAATGGATGTAAGTATTTTAAAAAAGATGTTTATGATAAACATTGTCTTACCAGTCCCATGTGGATGAAAATCTTCAACACATGGGACAGGAAGCAATTTGACCCCCCTCATGCTCTGTGACTTACCCCCATCTCACTAGCATTCAAGAGGGTGTGCCCACTCAAGAGGGTAGGTATCGAAGAGTCAGTGGCACTAATCACTCAGTGTCAAAACAAAACCAATGTTCAATAATACAGGTGAGCTAGTTTTTGATGTAGAATTGCTTAAGGGCACCACAACTTACAGCAAACAAATCCCTTCATCCTGATAATGTCTTTACATAAGTCATTCCTAAAAAATGAAAGAGGAGGGCTTTTTGCGCATTTTTCAGGAATCTTTTCTTTTTCTTTAAATTTTTTTAAATGTTTATTCATTTGTGAGAGAGAGAGACAGAGTGTTAGCAGGGGAGGGGCAGAGAGAGAGGGGGACACAGAATCTGAAGCAGGCTCCAGGCTCTGAGCTGTCAGCACAGAGCCTGACGCAGGGCCTGAAACTCAGGAACCGTGAGATCATGACCTGAGTGGAAGTCAGACGCTTAACTGATGGAGCCACCCAGGCATCCCTTCAGGGATCTTTTTTTTTTTAATATAATTTATTGTTAAATTGACTTCCTTTTATTTTTTTTTATGTTTTTATTCATTTACTTATTTCTGAGAGAGAGAGAGAGAAAGACAGCATGAGCAGGGGAGAGTCAGAGAGAGAGGGAGATACAGAATCTAAAACAGGCTCCAGGCTCTGAGCTGTTGGCACAGAGCCCGACGCGGGGCTCGAACTCACGAACCGTGAGATCATGACCTGAGCTGAAGCCAGACGCTTAACCAACTGAGCCACCCAGGTGCCCCTGTTAAATTGACTTCCATACAACACCCAGCGCTCATTCCAACAAGTTCCCTCCTCAATTCCCATCACCCACTTTCCCCTCTCCCACCCCCATCAACCCTCAGTTTGCTCTTTGTATCTGAGAGTCTCTTATGGTCTGTCTCCCTCCCTCTCTGTTTGTAACTATTATTTTCCCCTTCCCTTCCCCCATGGACTTCTGTTACATTTCTCAAGAACCACATATGAGTGAAAACATATGATATCTGTCTTTCTCTGACTGACTTATTTCACTCAGCATAATACCTTCCAGTTCCATCCACATTGCTGCGAATGGCCAGATTTCATTCTTTCTCATTCCCAAGTAGTATTCCATTGTATATATAAACCCCATCTTCTTGATCCATTCATCAGTTAATGGACACTTAGGAGCCTTCCATAATTTGGCTATTGTTGAAAGCACTGCTATAAACATTGGGGTATTTCACTCAACATAACACCCTCACGTTTCATCCATGTTGCTACAAATGGCCAGATTTCATTCTTTCTCATTCCCAAGTAGTATTCCATTGTATAGATAAACCACATCTTCTTGATCCATTCATCAGTTAATGGACACTTAGGAGCCTTCCATAATTTGGCTATTGTTGAGACTGCTGCTATGAACATTGGGGTACATGTGCCCCTATGCATCAGCACTCCTGTGTCCCCTGGGTAAATTCCTAGCAGTGCTATTGCTGGGTCATAGGGTAGTTTGATTTTTAATATTTTGAGAAGCCTCCACACTATTTTCCAGAGCAGCTGCACCAGTTTGCATTCCCACCAACAGCATAAGAGAGTTCTCATCCCTTCACATCCTCACCGGCATCTATAGCCTCCTGATTTGTTCATTTTAGCCACTCTGACCGGTGTGAGGTGGCATCTCAGTGTGGCTTTGGTTTGTATTTCCCTGATGATGAGTGACATTGAACATCATTTCATGTGTCTGGTGGTCATCTGGATGTCCTCTTTGGAAAAGTATCTATTCATGTCTTCTGCCCATTCCTTCACTGGATTGTTTGTTTTTCAGGGTGGAGTTTGGTGAGTTCTTTATAGATTTTGGATACTATCCCTTTATCCAATATGTCATTTGCAACTATCTTTTCCCATTCCATCAGTTGCCCTTTAGTTTTGTTGATTGTTTCCTTTGCAGTGTAGAAGCTTTTTATTTTGATGAGGTTCCAATAGTTCATTTTTACTTTTAATTCCCTTGCCTTCGGAGATGTGTAGAGGAGGAAATTGCTGTGGCTGAGGTCAAAGAGGTTATTACCTGCTTTCTCCTCTATGTTTTGATGGTTTCCTGTCTCACAGTCAGGTCTTTCAACCATTTTGAGTTTACATTTGTGTATGGTGTAAAAAGGTGGTCTTGTTTCATTCTTCTGCATGTTGCTGTCCAGTTCTCCCAGCACCATCTGTTAAAGAAGCTGTTTTTTTCCATTGGATACTCTTTCCTGCTTTGTCAAAGATTAGTTGGCCATACATTGGTGGGTCCAATTCTGGGTTCTCTATTCTATTCCATTGGTCTATGTGTCTGTTTTTGTGCCAATGCCATACAGCCTTATGATTACAGCTTTGTAGTAGAGGCTAAAGTCTTGGATTGTGATGCCTCTCACTTTGGTTTTCTTCTTCAATATTACTTTGGTTATTCAGGGTCTTTTGTGGTTCCATACAAATTTTAGGATTGTTTGTTCTAGCTCTGAGAAGAATGCCGGTGCAATTTTGATTGGGATTGCACTGAGTGTGTAGATCACTTCAGGTAGTTTTGACATTTTAACAATATTTATTCTTCCAATCCTTGTGCAAGGAATGTTTTTCCATTTCTTTGTGTCTTCAAGTTCCTTCATAAATTTTCTATATTTCATCATACAGACCTTTTACATCTTTGGTTAGGTTTATTCCTAGGTATTTTTTGGTTCTTGGTGCAACAGTAAATGGGATCAGTTTCTTTATTTCTCTTTTGCTGCTTCATTATTGGTGTATAAAAATACAACCGATTTCTGTACATTGATTTTGTACCCTGCGACTTTGCTGAATTCATGTATCAGTTCTAGCAGGCTTTTGGTGGCGTCTGTTGAGTTTTTCAGGTAGAGTATCATGTCGTCTGCGAAAAGTGAAAGTTTGACTTCTTCTTAGCTGATGTTAGGACTTTCAACACTATGTTAAACAACAGTGATGAGAGTGGACATCTGTCATGTTCCTGATCTCAGGGGGAAAGCTCTCAGTTTTTCCTCACTGAGGATGATATTTGTTGTGTGCTTTTCATAAATGACTTTTATGTTTAGGTATGTTCCTTCTATTCTGACTTTCTTGAGGGTTTTTATTAAGAAAGATGCTGTATATTGTCAAATGCTTTTTCTACATCTATTGACAGGATCATATGGTTCTTATCCTTTCTTTTATTAATGTGATATATCACATTGATTGATCTGCGAGTATTGAACCAGCTTCAGGGATCTTTTCTAACTAGACAAGGGAAGTGGCAGGTGTTCGGGGCTAGAGGGGCAATAATGTGATAAATGTTTTGCAACGTTAAAATCCTTTTTTGTTGACTCCACAGTACTTATAGTAAGGTTTATATTTTATCTTCCTGTACCTTGATGAAACGTAGGTAGTGAAAGGTGTGTGTATATTATCAACTTGCATACATTCGCACACTTTTATAAATATATATTATCTCTCAGTATGACAAATGAGTTAATATCTGTGTGTATGTATAAGGGGGCAAGGGGGCGTGGGGGTAGCTAGAAAATACCACCACTAAGAGCCCACTGCCACCTGGTAATTGTATAACATAATTGCAGGAAAAGTGAAAAAAATAAGCTATCTCATGTGACAAAGTAATCTAGTGGTCTTGGAAGAAAAAAAAATATATAAATAAACCTTTTCCCCCAAATAAGTAAATAAACAAATACCCATACTTACTAGTGCGAAATCAGTGATCTTCGATAATGTGTTACTATACATTATACAGAGCGATAGGTTATGTAGATCGAATTCTGTCAGCACTCCTGTTTGCCAGTTCTTTGCTGCCCTTTGAGGCTAACTTAAGTTATATCAGCCTATATTAAACGTGTCTTTTTATTCTGATGCTTTGATATCTGGGACTTTGTTGACCATGAAGAGACTGCTCCTCCAAGGGCTAACCTGTTCCTAGAGAAGAGTGAAAACCTCACCCACCTTCCTTCCATAGGCAGACCAAACAATCCAGAGCCGTACCTCTTTTATTGGGCTTTATTGGGTATATAGTGGGCTGAGCCACTATTTACCTGCCCTAATCACCCCAGAGCCAATTGCCAGATAACTAGAGACAGCTCCTCCACCCCAGAATTCACTGGAATTCATTCCTACTAGCCAATCCAAAGTCTCTTTCTCCTGCTTACTTGTTTCTTCAGGTGGAAACCGTAATAACAGCTCTGTTTTCCCCTTATTCCCTCTGCCTCCTGACTGATGCTGGTGCTTCTCCGTATACCCCCACCCCCATGGCATGGCATAGCCCTTCCCCTTGGGAACCCTCAGTAACAAATTATCCTCATCTCTTGCTCTACTGGCCTCACCATACTGAATAAAAACAAAATCTACATCTTCAAATACAGCCCTATGAAAAACACAAACAAGCAAACAAATAAAACAAAACAGAGCTTTAAAATGTGTAGGCTCATGAAAGCTGTGTTAATGAGCGAAACATTATGATTCAGGTGTTTGAGAGATGGTACTGATAAGACCAAGGTGATACTTCAATCGTAGGAAAAGTCAATTCTTTTGCTCTGACCTCAATTTGCCAAATATCCGCACTGCAAGTTCAGTGATTTAACAAATATTTATTTAGATCTGCCATGTACCAACTAGATCTGTATAAAACCATCTTTCTATTTAAATTCAAGTGAAATCCTTACACAAGCAGCTGAAATTACCACAACCGGGATAGAACAATTCACCTCTGGTGGGCCATGACCACCTGAGTTAGTACAGATGCACAGTGTTTAGGAGTGTCCTTACGTACCATCTGGGAAAGAGGGGCACACCAGACTGCTTTGGGTTCCTTCCAACTAATCTGTAATAATTAGTCCTCTTCATAAACATACAGCTTTTTACTTACACCTAAATATGCTAATAGAAAGGATGTCTTCACAACATAAGTATCTTTGAACATACCCATGGAGTTGTCCCAAAGTTAATTGGGGGTGGGGGGTAACATTGTTTCCTTGGTGTCATTTAAGTCATTGTATACTTTTATACTTAGAAAACTTCCCCAACCTGGCTTAGCAGTTTAGGAACCTGAGACCTAGAAAAATAGTGGTTTATCTACAACTAATGGCTGACTGGGGATAGAATCCCTATTGGATTCCCACTGCATTCTGCTCAAACTAGTTGTGTGGTTTAGAGCACATCAACTCACTTTCCTAAACCTCAATTACTCTTTCGGAAAATACGGATAATAGTACCCCTGCACAGCTTGTTGTATTATTCAAGATGTGAAAAGTGCTTTGTAAACTGTAAAGTAGGAAATGAAAAACGTATATTATTAATAGGATCATTAGGCTGACAGAATAAAAGGACCAGATCAATAGACGGCTTGGGTTTGTAGTTCTACCTTCTCTCAGAAGACAGAACCCATGTTCTAGAAAGACACTGGGATGCAATGCTCTGACCAGTAGCCTATGGCTAATGTAGAACCTCTGTTTGTAATTACGGACTTGTTCTTTTTGGCCACTGTGTAATCCCGGGATTACTTTGGGAATCTTGATTGAAAAGCTTTTAAATTATTTAATCTCCTTTTGCAAATATGTGTTTAGTTACAGAAGTAATACATGTTAATTGCCACCTTTCAGTATTGCAGAAATGCAGAGAGCTAAAGTGATCATGGCCCCCTCACCTTCCACAGCGCCAACCCCCAAAGACAGCACTGTCATACACATATTGTTGTTAAAACATAGAAATGGGATCGAGTCGTATGTATAGGTTATATACATGTGTATATGCCCTTTGGTGTGTTTTCTTCAGCAATCTATGGATTATGGACATGCAGAATGGCTAAAATCAAAAGCACAAGAAACAAGCGTTGGCAGGGATGTGAAGAGAAAGAAATGTTCATGCGCTGTTGGTGGGAATGCAAACTGGTGCAGCCATCATGGAAGACAGTATGGAGGTTCCTCAAAAAATTAAAAATAGAACTGTCATATGATTCAGTAATCCTATTACTGGGTATTTACCCAAAGAAAACAAAACACTAATTCAGGAGATATAGGCACCCCTATGCTTGCTGTAACAATATTTACAATAGCCAAATTATGGAAACAGCCCAAGTGTCCATTAATAGATGAATGGATAAAAAATAGGTGATACACACACACACACACACACACACACACACACACTGGAATACTATTCAGCCATAAAAAAAGAATAAAATCTTGCCATTTAAAACAACAGGGATGGATCTAAAGGATATAATGCTAAGTAAAATAAGTCAGTCAGAGAAAGACAAACACCATACGATCTCACTCCTATTTGTTTAAGAAACAAAACAAATGAACAAAGGGAAAAAAGTCGACAAACTAAGAAACAGACTCTTGACTACAGAGAACATACAGATGGTTACCAGAGAGAGTAGGGTGGGGGGATGGGTAAAATAGGGGATGGGGATTAAAAGTACCTATCTTGATGAGCAGTATAACACTGTGTGTTAACTATACTGGAATTACAATACAATAAAATAAAAATTTAAAAAATATATGATGGACATCTATTTTCACGTAAGGCTGCCTGACCGTTTTTCACAGCTGCGTAATACTCCACTACATGACTGTGTCATATTTTATGGCCCCCTCCCATCTAGGTTGTTTCCAGTTTGTCATGCCTATACATGATTCCATCATTCACTTCATGGTGTATGTATTTGTGGGCACTTGTTTGAGTATTTCTGTAGGATTGATCCTGCAAGTCAAAGGGTAGACCCTTTGGGAAGGCTCAGAGGACCCCGACTTTTATGTTTTCATTTTAAGTAACTGCCCTGACTTTCATCATTTTTTTCTACCAGCTATGCCTCCAGGCAGATGATTGTGCACAAGGCCGAGGCTGATGCAGTCTAGATGGTGCGGCACTAGAATAGAGTCCGTTGCATAAGAGAGGTTATCTGGTGTGCTCTGCAGAGTGACTCACCCTCACATCATGTGCCTCTCTCCCTGTCAAACTCCGCATTCCTGCCGACTCAAGGCATCTGTGTGTATAATGAAACTCTTGACAACACCAGCCTAGGGTTGCTTTAAATATACCAAGGAGGTCATGTCACAGTTAGTGAGCATTCATAAATAACTTCCTAATGAATAAAAACAAGAGGAGGCCGAAACTCCCATTCTGCAAGAAGGTCAGGCTCACCCTCTCTCCATTTGGAGATGGAATATGGATCTCTCATCAACCAGGCGAGGACCTGGCCTGCCAAGGCATGGTTCTACCCAAAGGCTGCTCCCAACCCAGCCTCCCTCAGCTCCCACAGTCCCAGCCTGTGCGTCTGAACTCCAGCTTCTGGGAAAATGCTGGAACAGATCCCAACTTTCGGAGTTATCTTCAGCTTTGAGACAATATTTTCCAGAGTCCAATTGTATTACTGAACATTCATGGACAAATTCCTAATGCCTCCAATTTTCCAGACCAACTGTAATTCACCTGTTACATTTGGGCTTGCAGCTATTTTATAGTTTTCCTAAATGGAAATGTTTCTTATGGTCCAAGTTCTCCCTGGTGTTCAAAAGCAAAATTGGTTTCCTATAAAAACTTGGCATCGGTATCATTAATTAACAGAAAGCAGAATGCCTCTGTGTGTTTACCTCCACAAAGTGTATCCATGCAATGCATTTCTTTCCCAGAGGCATAGTTTATTCTCATAGACCCCAAATTAAGAATGTATTAAAAAATATAAATGCACGTCTTTCACCAGCAGGGAAGTTTTGAGAAGTAGACTAATATGTTTCATGAAAGGACATCAGGCACAGGGGTGTGAACATTAAATAGAGCTTCTCACTATGAGAAAGTATATTATGTTAAATCATTCACTTTATCTGAGGCTACTTTTCTGTGGCTTGATCCAATTTGCCCGACAATGTAGGACAGTCAGTAGTTGTTCACTGGCCATCTTTATGTCTGATCCAACTCGTTAGTGATGCAAGGTGGGGGGTGTGTGTGTCTGTGTGTGTATGCATACACACTCGTGCATGTGTGATTTTATTCCTAGATATAACCATAAACTCTCATAGAACTTTAGAGCTTAAAGTTAGAATTCTTCGAGAAAGACTGGTGCTGGAAAGTAAGACCACCACAAAACTTCTCTGTGTGGTTTCTCTTCTGTTGGCACAATCTGAGTCATCAAGCAACTAAACCCATGAACCATATTAAAGTATTAGTCACATTTCTATATGCATGAGATGATTTAACATCATAATGACTTCTGGGTACGGCCCTGAAGTCTGGAGCCACACTTCATATTTTTGCCTCCGTGACTTTTATAACTAGGTGAGGGACGTGAGTAATAACGATAAACACTAGACTTTTGATAAACACTTGCTGGTGTTAATTAGAGTTGATCTCTCCCCTCTACTATTTATATTCTGTGATTGAGAACATAAAATATTTGAATTCAAAAATCCCACTCAGAATCATTCAGGCTTGTCACTCAGAAGAAGCAGGAGGCACGGTGGGACTCACAGTCGAAGGAAATGGCCTTGTTGGCAGCTCTCTTTTCTTTTCCCCTTCTGTTGAAATCAGGGCCTGAGCCAAACAGCGATGCCATGTGTCCAGGGAGCGCCGAGTAACATCAATTCTATTAAACTGAAAATGGGACAGAGCCCGGACTTCGGCAGGCAGGCAGGAGGCTTGCTGCGGCCTTGGCAGCAAAGGGCAGGCAGGAATGGGCATCGTGAAGCAGAGTGGAAGCCAGGCCAGCTGCAAACTGGATGTTTCTGAGTCCAGTCCAACAGGTGCACACTGTGAGCCAGGGGGAGGGGCCGCAGGGCCCGCAAGATGCGCGCTTCCTCCTGCCCGGCCTGCTGGGGCGCTGCCTGCCCTCGGTGCTCACCGGCCGTGCATTTCAGCTCCGTTTCGACCTGGGCACCTCGTCCATCTGGTTTTGTGGTACAATGACCCACCCCTTCACCTCCGGGCTTATGACATTTCTTCTTCCTCCTCATTTGAAGGTGCTTAAACCGCTTTTCTAGAATCGTGAGCATCATACCGCCCTCTCAAGCCTGTTTCAGGTCTTTCTCCCATAACTGCCCCCACCCCCACCCCCCAGGCAACAGAGCCTTCTGCCCAACATTCCCAGATTACACTTTGCCCTTGGCTCTGGCCTTAGAAAGAGTCAGACCCAGGCCCGAGGCACAACTGTCAGAGAACTCTGTGAAGTCAGCCCTGGTTCAGAGTTTGGGGACACACGGGAGCTTCAGCCCAAAGGGAAGAACCCAGCCGGGAGAGATTCTTAGGGAAGCATCAGCTGTGATGACAGGCAGGAGGTGGCTGCTGGGTACTGTGTGATAAGGTAGAGCTCAGGGCTAACCCCAAGCCCAGCGTTTGTGGCCATGTCATTGGGCCGCCAGACTGAAATGTGAACTAATTCCAAAGGTGAGGTCTCCTGCCATGATTGTGGAACTGAGGTGGACGTGAGGTTAAAATTGGGACTTTTTTTTTTTTAATGTGTATTTAGTTTTGAGAGACAGAGCACAAGCAGGGGAGGGGCAGAGAGAGAGGGAAACCTAGAATCTGTAGCAGGCTCCAGGCTCTGAGCTGTCAGCACAGAGCCTGATGCAGGGCTCGAACTCATGAACTGTGAGATCATGACCTGAGCCGAAGTTGGACACTTAACTGACTGAGCCACCCAGGCGCCCCAGCATTGGGACCATTTTAAAGCCAGCTTTAGGGAGTCAGGGAGGATGTAGCCAGAAGAAAAAAGATGACCACAAGAAGTAAGTGATAAGGCTACTTCTTAGAGGAGACACAGACTTTTTAAAATGACTGTTTCTAGTATCAGAAACACAGAGAGAAAGATCTTTTATTTCTGCTAACAACAATTATGTTTGAGAGAACTTTTAGGGAAAAGAAAGGTGGTATAGTTACCAGTTTTAAGTTTTCCAAACTTAAACAGAAAATAGTTATGATCGTAGCTATAAATGTACTCACAATCCAAGAGCATCTACTTATGATGGGCCCGCACCTTGCTGAAGGAAAAAGAATACATTTCCATTTCACAACTCACCAGTCCCAAGTTAGATGACAACTCTCTCAATAGAGGAGGTAATTCAAAGGCAGGATTCAGGCTAGGAGAGGCCTTCTGGTTATAAGGTAATATCTGAACTCACACACCCAGCTCAAAAGGTATCCTCCCAAAAGCGTAAGTCAGTGATTTCATTCTCTTCGCTGTATAATCTGATTTGCCACTATAAGTCAATGCAATAATCACAGTAGCGGATACTTAAATCTATGCTTCAAACCTGGATAATTGCCCAGAAGTAAAATGCATCCAAGGATCCGATATTCTGACATTTAATAAAAGTTTGAATTATATTTGCAGTCTGCTGTGATTTAATTTTCTTGAGTTCAATATTTAATAAAACAATAGAAAATTAGTACAAATATCTTGTGCTATTCGAAAACTACTGGATATGAACCAGGTTCTGGGTTGAGGCTGAAAGAGATTAGATCCCGACTTAGCCACGTAGTGGTTGTTTGACCAGCAAATTACTCAACCTAGTGATCCTTCAGTTTCTTGCACCAGCAAAGCAGGAATTATCATAAAATCTACTTACCATGGCTGCTGTGAGGATTAATGAATTATTACAGACAAAGAGTTTCGAGCACGGCTGGGCACACAGTGAACATTCCACGTAAGTTAACCAACTTTATTATTTTTTAAAGGGGAACAAGGCTACTCACCCTTCTGATTTGCTTGCTTGCTCCTTTGTTTCAAATAACTATACAAACACCTGCATGTTCTCCCAGTTTATTTCAAACATTCTCCCGAATAAACTCCCTTTAGAAAGAGATGAGTTGGGGGCGCCTGGGTGGTTCAGGTCAGTTAAGCCTCTGACTTCGGTTCAGGTCAAAATCTCCCGGTTAGTGAGTGCGGTTCGTGAGTTCGAGTTCGAGGAGGAGCCCTGTGTTGGGCTCTCCGCTGTCAGCACAGACCCTGCTTCAGATCCTCTGTCCTCCTCTTTCTCTGCCCCTCCCCCACTTGCGCTCTCTCTCTCTCTCTCTCTCTCTCTCTCTCTCTCTCTCAAAAATAAACATTTAAAAAATAATTTAAAAAAAGAGTTGGACTGATTGCAGACTTCAGCACGGGGAATCTGAGATTGTGTGCCCTGGGAATACCAGTAGTAACACATTTGAACCAAACAAGATGACTTTAGGACAACCTTAAAAACTGTCACAGGGGGCGCCTGGGAGGCTCAGTCAGTCAAGCATTCAACTTCAGCTCAGGTCATGATCCCACGGTTCGGTTCGTGGGTTCAAACCCTATGTGGGGCTCTGTGCTGGCAGCTAGCTCAGAGCCTGGAGCCTGCTTTGATTCTATGTCTCCCCCTCTCTCTGACCCTCCCCTACTCATGCTGTCTCTCTCTCTCAGAAATAAATAAAAAACATTTAAAAAAAACTGTCACAGACCTCTGAATTCCAAATGGAAGACAATTTTCACAAAGCTCAAGGAAAGAAAAACACAGTGAACAAAGTAACACAGCTTGGATTTCTGGTGGGTTGCTTAAATGAGGTTAGAAATGAACCATGGACTTGACCCTGAGTTAATAATGTATCCTTTCTTCATGCACACTGGCCCTATATTAGAGCAAAGTGCTTGTGAATATAATGCGAGCTAGGGACAGGTATTTTGCTTCATTTTTATATAAAATCTTGTTGAGGGCTTTTGTTTTTCTTTTTGCATCTCCAATTATTTAGGTAGAATAGGAGAAAGGGTAACAAGAACACATAATAATAGTAAATTCCATTTATGGAGAGTCTAAATGTACCCATCTCTATGCTAAGCACAACGTATTTAATCTGATAAGAAGTCTGGGCTATAGCTATTACTATTGTACTAGTTTCACAGATGGCGAAATGGAGCACAGAAAAGTTAAGTGGGGTTTTCGAGATCACACAGCTAAAGGGCAGCTGGCATCGCTTTATCCGATTCCTCTTAACCAGTGCACTGCATTAAACTCTCTTAAAGCTACAAAATATCAGAGACTAAAAGAACCTTACGTATTTTACAGTAAGGAAACTGAGACTAGAGGTGCAAAGTGCCAAGCCAAGTACCACCTGGTGCCTCAAAAGCAGAGCCTGGGCCTTGAACTTAAGATCCCTGACCATTCAGAATGCTTTCTCCTGTACCTAATCACTTCCTTTATAATAATAACAGTCCTATTCCAACTTCAGTAAACCTCTGTCAATCCCCTTACTGAATGCTAAAAAGAATTTCCCTTCCAAAAATGACTTATGCTTGATCAATTCTTTTATAATCCTAAAAAAAAAAAAAATGTACCACAAAATAAATCCTACAGGTTAGTAGTCTAAGCACTCATTTTCTGCTGTTGTTTCTCCTGCCTTTAAAACTGCCACTCGGGGCGTGCAGCCTGTCACGGGCTCTGTTCCAGGGATCCAGGCTGATGAAGGCGAAGAAAGGGAAGAAAAGACAAAGTCCAAATCTATTTTCACAATCAGATATGGCATTTGCCAGATGATTGCAAAGTAATGGATGTGAGTGACACCGATTACCTGATGAGGGCTAGCATCTTAACTAAGAGGCCCGTTGTGTCCAATCCATTTGTTAAAGAGGCCCACACTACTCCAGCCACATGATGATGAAGGCATTGTTCACCCAACCAGGCATTAGGATTGATGTTTAAAAAAAAAAAAGACGCCATATATGCAGAATGCAAATCTGATCACAGCAATGAAAATACTCTTTTTCGTTTACAAGGAGATGCTACCCCAGCATATGTGCCTGCCGCTTTACTCTATTAACGCCGTAGTGGGGGCAGGCCCCATGCTCACTCCCCTGTTAGAATCTAGGGGTGTCTTCCCAAGAGAGGAAGGGAGGAGGATCCAGTTTAGAGATATAGGGGAAAGGGCAATGGACACATGACCGATGCAGTCTCTTTAGAACCACCAGCAGAGTCTGCGACAGAAACATCCCCATTTAAAAAGCACCCCCTTTTCCCTTGGTTTATATGGCAAAACATGGATAACTCTTGAACCTGGGGGACAATTATTGGGGGTTTCTTATTCTATTTGATTTTTGTGAATTTGAAACCTTCACATCANGATCTCGCAGTTCGTGGGTTTGAGCCCCGCGTCGGGCTCTGTGCTGACTGCCAGCTCAGAGCCTGGAGCCTATTTCAGAGTCTGTGTCTCCCTCTCTCTGTGACCCTCCCCTGCTCACGCTGTCTCTCTCTCTCTCTCTCCTAGAAACAAATAAAAAAATATTTTAAAAAAAACCTTTTTTTTTTTTCTTAAAGTAATCCTTTCCTGGGGAATAAGCCTCGTAAAGCCTTGTCTCGGTGAAGACGCCCATCCAGGAAGCAGGGAATAACAGAGGGCACCGGACTTGAGCTCAGAAGCCCACTTGGGTTCAAGCCCACTTGAACCTCTAGCAGTCAAGCTACCTCTCTGGCCACACAGCCTTCCCTGACTCACAGTCTACTTTGTATTCTCCTCTCCATTTGCTCCCGTCATACTCCTGATAGTTCTCATCGTCTCCATTTCTTTTGCTTTCTTCCCCACTCCCCCAGGAAAACGAGAACTCCTTGAGAGAAGCGGTCACAAGCTTTCTGACGTTGAAGTACCAACATTAGCACAATGCAGACACGAAACCAGCACTCGATAAATACTTGCTCAGTCAAGGAAGAAAGCAACTGACATTGATTTAGTACATATTTATTACTACCCACCTCCTCCTGTTGTAAAGATTATGCGAGCTCACTTAGCACAGTGGCTGATGTGTAGTAAGCCTTTATTTAATGGTAGCTGCTTTAATAATTCTCCTTATCACTACTATCACTTTTATTTCCCACCTATCATCTGCTGTCTAATCATCACCTAAAATACAATGCTCAGGGAGTTCCCCATCACACCGCTACTAAGTAGCAGAATTCGAACCTAAGGCCATTTGTCTCCAAAATGCGTGCTCTTAGCAGGCTCTGCGTTATTCGGATTTATTTCTCACGTCACTGACAACTCTAACATAAATCAGTCTGTAGATGGACCTCCACGGAGCCAAAGGATCTCTGTTGTGGATTGTTATCCTCACCGATAGGATGTCAGATGCGAGACGCAGGACACCTGACACCTTCCGTGGCTGGAAGGAAGAGTCATCAGACTGTTCCAGGCTGCTTCAACTCAATTTAATCCCTGAGTGAACAGAAAAAAACAAACCGCAGTCACTGCAGTTCATATGGTTGAAATCAACGTATATTTCGCCTAAGTCAGCAGTTTTCGCCCCAAATATGCATTGGTGTTCGTTTACTGTGCATACACCCCTTTTCTTTACACTTAGTTTAATCATGACTATATTAAATCACGTGCATGCGGTTAGCCCGGCGGCCCCGGTTTGGATTAAATGTTATGAGAACACTGGACTGAAACAATTCCTTTTCCTTCATCTGCATTTGAATCTCCCTTTTCCTAAGGAGCTGTGAATGGCAGCAGCGACTCTCAACTCTCGTTGAGACAAAGTGTGAGGGCAGACGGGCAGAAGAGGCACAAGCCATCAGCTCTGTCTGCTGCTCTAACTTGTGATCTCAGACAAGCCATTGTAAGTCTTTTTGCTTCTGCTTGCCCAGCCATAAACGGAGATAACGCGTAGATGCAGTGAGATTGGGAACTCATATTTGCAAAGTACCCTGAAAACCTACATAAGACTTAACAAACAGGAATTTGTGATACAGGCAAATCACGCATTACGTTAAGAAGGTATCAAGAAAACATAGCTTATCTGAGCTTCGCTCTGGTGTGCCTTCCCAGCCCCCAGCTGAAATGCCAATGCCAGGGAGCCATAGCCAGCCATTCTCAATCAGAATGCACCCTCAGGGTCATTTTGGTTCCAAGAAATCCGCTCTGTCCTTCTTGCCATGTGTATTCCCTGTGAGCTCCGCCAGGGATCTAGGCTTGGACTTCCAGGAGCAACCCCGGGAACCTCCTTTTCTAAAACTATTTCCCAGATCATCAGATAAAATTGCAACTACATCAGACAACCCGGACTAAACTCACACTTGCAGCTTCTCCGGACCTTAGAGTAAAATTCCAAATGACCTCCCTGGCAGAGGAAGGGAAGCCCATAAAACAACAAAATGAATCACTGATGTGGCAATAAAAGGTTAAAGGCAGGAGTGTATCAGATCCTAAGGAGTTTGCCAACACCTCCAACTTTCAGTGTCTTCCCCTCCTTCCAAGCAGTTGGGACTTCCTTTAAAGAAGAGCACCATGAAGTGTTGGGGCGGGGGGGGACACCTGGGTGGCTCGGTTGGCTAAGCAAGCATCCGAGCATCCGACCTCTGCTAAGGTTATGATCGCATGGTTTATGGGTTCGAGCCCCATATCAGGCTCTGTGCTGACCATGTGGAGCCTGCTACAGATTCTCTCTCTTCCTATCTCTGCCATTTCCTTGCTCACTCTCCCCCCCCATCTTTCTCTCTCAAAATAAATAAATAAACTTGAAAAAAAAAAAGCAAAGAGCATCATGAAGGATCTTAAAGAGATCCTGAGAAATCAGATATTTCCCTTTACAACAGCAAGCCTTCCGGGGAGATAATAACGAGCTACCCTCCCACAAACTCCATACACACAAAATAATAAGTAGGAAAATAGTGAAGGAAACAGGAAATAGGAAAATCAAATAAGACTAAATACTCAAAAAGCAGAAGAGAGCGGCACCTAGGTGGCTCAGTCGGTTAAGCATCCGACCTCAGCTCAGGTCATGATCTCACAGATGGTGAGTGCGAGCCCCGCATCGGGCTCTGTACTGACAGCTCAGAGCCTGGAGTCTGCTTCAAATTCTGTGTCTCCCTCTCTCTCTGCGCCTCCCCCACTCGTACTCTGTCTCTCTCTCTCTGTCTCAAAGATAAATAAACATTAAAAAAAATTTTTTTAAAGAAAGCAAAAGAGGATTTCCAGTTGGTTTAACAACTCACCGACTCCCTACGTAAGTCTAGACATTGTAATCATAATGGAACACTGAGACAACTTCCCAAAGGCATCCGTAAACAGTTTCATCATGAACAAAGGGGAACAATAAGTCCAGATGCCCATAAGATATATGCACCCCTTCCTAAGTGTTAGGGGACCACTGCCAAATCCCTGCTGAGGAAAAATTTGTCTTACCCTTGTGTCCTGGGCAAGGGCTAAACATAACCAGTTGTGTAAGGAGTTGACTAGTTGAATGGACACCAAATTGAGTCCATCGAGCACATTGAGTTATCTTCAAGTAACCCCTTCATGTTATTAAGCTTCAGTTCAAGAATCCTAACCAGATATTGTTTATGGCAGCGAAAATCTGAACGTTTCAGGTCCTAAATGCCCCCTGACATCCACACTGGTGGACAGATCAGCCCGAATTGGAAACTGCACACTCATCATCACCGGAGAAAAGGTGTAAAACACCAGACACAAATGACCATATCCAGTCTTCATATTCCCTCAATGGTCTCTAAGACTGGTAGCTAGTCTGCCCCTCCCCACCTCCCCTGCATTGCCCCTCCCTACCTGTTCCCTACAAATAACACACCTATTCCCTTGTTTAGCAGTCATTTTGTTAAAGTAATATATATTAAATTATGAGCCTTAATCATTCCAGAATAATTTGCATTTTTAAAATAGAAGACCCATTAACTCCAACTGATCCTCAATGTAAAAGCTTTAATTAAGTGTAGATGATTTTAAAATACATATATTAGAACATCTTGGTCTTGAGGTGCAAGTTATTGAAGGCAAATCAAGTTACTTGAAACCAAAAGGGACACTGTTTCATTCTCCTCTCTTCTGTAGACCATTTTAACTGCTTCTTCATCCACATGGCATGCGGATAAAGTTGTCCCATGTTCTTGAGATTCTACCTTACAGTTCTAGAGAGATATTGCCCATCCCTAAAAACCATTTGTGATTGGTGGAGAGGAAATCGGACTGGCACGGCCTGGCTCCCTTCATGGCCAAAGATGTGGGGATGACATTGGTCAAACATGAATACTCAGGTCCTGTGTGTGAGTAGGGGGCTATGTTAGTTAATACCTTACAGTCCAGGTGGACATCCTAAAAACTATCTCCTGCAAGAGGTTTTCCTTCAGACCCTTTAAATCAGTTTTCCAAATGTTCCTGATCATCGGACCCTCACCTGAAGAGTCTGAATCCAAGGGTCTCATAGAGTCAGCCATTGTCTATTTTTAGTAAACACATCAGGTTAAGTTTATCATGAGGGAAGCTTGGGAAACCCTTGCTGACTCAGACCACAGAGGCCACCACCTATGCAGAAGGACATCTCTGAGCTGTGCGCATTGTCCAAATGTCTCAGCTTATGATTCTCAATGAGCTTACTCTCTCCTTAATCTGGTACCTTAGGCACCTTCTATCCTGAATCATTTCAAAGACTCTGGCGGTAATTGTGAAGAAGACTCAAAATTACCCAGACTGCAACTTTAATAAGAGATAGGAATCCATTCTTTCAATGATGGATGTAAAGCAAGGATTTAGGAAATAGAAACAGTGAGCTTTCCATAGAGTTCTCAGCCCTTCCTTAGAGATCAGGGTGATAAGAAAAACTTTGTTCCTTTGAAAACTTTAACTGCCCTGAGAGTAGATGAACTTGACATCTCTCGCATTCTCCCTTCACTCCAATGTCACCATTACGACTCACCTGGTTATTCTGGTCTCGGGCATTTTATCAAATAGCTTGGAAGATCAGTTTGCCTCTCCTAGAACATCACTGTAAAGGGTTTAAGGGACAGTGATGTAGAGCAAACTACAGGCTTAGCTTTACTTATTGTTTTAGGACTCAAATAATATTACCCTAAGGGAGGAAATGTGATGCTGTTTTATCTTTAGTTGGAGGCAATCAAATAAAAAAATGTCACTAGTTGCAGCTAGGTAAGGATCATTTAATGACAAGCACAGACATCTTTTTTCCTGTGTAAATTATGGCTGGATTTTTAAAAAGAAGCGTGTTGCAAAATAAGAAAAACAAAAGGCCAATGGATATATGAAAAACTATTCCACCTCAGTAAGAACACAAAAGAGCAATGACCTTAGTTTTTGCCTATCAAATCAGCAAAGGTAAAAAAGAATAATTCCAGGGCACCTGGGTGGCTAAGTTGGCTACACGTCTGACTCTTGATTTTGGCTCAAGCCATGATCTCATGGTTCATGGGATCGAGCCCCCTGTTGAGTTCTGCACTGACAGTGTGGAGCAGACTTGAGATTCTCTCTCCCTCTCTCTCTGCCCCTCCCTGCTAGCTTCTCTCTCTCTCTCTCTCAGAATAAATAAATAAACTTAAAAAAAGAAAACAAGAAAAAAAAAAAAAGAAAGAAAGAAAACAAGAATAATCCCCAGTTCTGGTGAGGGTTGGGAAGGAGTACTACCTCGCTGGTAGGAGTATGAATTTGTGCAGTTTTCCCAGAAGGTAATTTGAGTATGTAGTTTTAAAGCCTTTAAAAAGTGTATACTTCTTAACCTAGCAATTTTGTTTTTAAAGAATTTATCCTAGAGGCTGCCTAAGTGGCTCAGTTGGCTAAGCATCTGACTTCAGCTCAGGTCATGATCTCATGATTCTGGAGTTTGATCCCCTCATGGGGGGTTCTCTACTGTCAGCGCAGAACCTGCTTAGGATCCTCTGTCCCCTCTCTCTCTCTGCCCTCCCTGGCTTGCACTGTCTCTCTCTGTCTCTCTCAAAAATAAGTAAAATAAAACTTAGAAACAAAAAAGAATTTATCCTAAAAAAATAATTAAGACCAGGCACATTGATTTTTGACAAGATTGTTCATAACAACATTCATGGCAAATATTTGGGGGAAAGAATACATAGCAATAGTAAATGGTTGATCAAATTGAGACAGATTTTACACTATCAGTAAAACTGATGAGGTACAATAATATTCATAGATAGGGAAGTATGTTGGCAAAATATTAAGTGAAAAAAAAGTAGTTATAGTAAGCATGGTCTCATTTTATATTAAACAATTGTAGTAGATATATTTGGGCCATGTTGCCTAGTCCACAATCCACTGTTCGGAATTAACTCCCACCCCAAATTGCTACCAAAAGGGGTGGCCTTTTTAAATGGTGGCCCTGTTTTAATCACTTAACTTTCACTGATTAGTATGACAAACCAATTAAGAGCCTGGAATTCTCTTACTAGCAAGCTAGAAATAAGAGACACAAAGACCTTGCGACGTGATTGCTGACGTGTGAACTGAAGGGTACTATCAAATCAGGGCTTGAGCGGCCATCTTAGTTCCCCTGCAAATGGAGGGGGAAGCAGAGAGACTCGCCTGCAGAAAGGAAAGGAATAAAACAGGGAAACAGAGATTCTGTGTTTGATGACTTTGATGGGTAGAAGGAGGGGTTTCGTTATCTCCCTCCTCTCCCCACTTTAAAGTAAGTCCTCTTTCGTTGAGCTCTCTTGAGTCACTAAGAATAAACCTCCATGGAGGGTACCTGGGTGGCTTAGTCCGTTAACCATCCGACTCTTGGTTTCCACTCAGTTCATGATCTCACAGTTCATAGGTTGGAGCCCTACTTTGGCTCTGTGCTGACAGTGCAGAGCCTGCTTGGGGTTCTCTCTCTCTTCCCCTCCCCACCCCCTCAAAATAAGTAAATAAACTTTTAAAAATTAAAAAAGAAGAATAAACCTCTAAATTTAACATATTATTTCTGAAAGATGGAATTTCAGATAATTTTTTGGGTCTCAGTTTTGTTTTTCTGTCTTTTTTTTTTTTTATTGTAACCTACGAAAGCCTACCCACCAGCCAGGATTACGTCATTAACTGAGCGACTATTGAAAGTTATTCCATTGTCTAGATTCTGAAGCAGGAAATTCCAGGCTTTCTGAAAAGGATAAAGAAAACTCATGTGGACAAGACCAACAGAACTCCACCTTACAGATAAATGGCTCAAAACCTAAGTAAGAAAGACAAGGGGGCGCCTGGGTGGCTAAGTCAGTTGAGTGTCCAACTCTTGATTTTGGTTTAGGTTATGATCCCAAGGTCATGGGATCAACCCTGAGTTAGGCTCTGTGCTGAGCATAGAGCGTGCTTAAGATTCTCTCTCTTTTTCTGTCCTTCTCCCCTGCTCATGCTCTCTCTCTGTGTCTCTCAAAATTTAAATAAATAAATAAATAAATAAATAAATGGAAAGAAAGAAAGAAAGAAAGAAAGAAAGAAAGAAAGACAGAAAGACAGAAAGAAAGAAAGAAAGAAAGACAAAATAATAACCTGTACTTATAAAACCAACAAGTACCAGCCTAGATGTGAATCTGGGTTCCACTATATAGTGTGTGGGAGTTTGTACAAATTGCTTACTGGTTCTGTATCTCAGTTTCCTTATCTGTAAAATGGGATTCATTTCTATACTGTCCATCAGGCTGTTGAAGGGTTAAAATGAGTTGAGCCATGTAAAGTTCTCCGTACAGTGCCTAGAACATAAAATAAGCACTTGTTGAAGCTCCCAGAGGCCTCTTTAAGGTAAGAGGATTTCTCCCCTACGAAGAGCTAGAATCCACCCCGGGCCTGTAGTTCTAAAACTTCAGTGTGTCTTTGAATCCCCCGGAGATGTTGCCAAAATGCTAATTCCATTCAGTAGGTCTAGGGTGAGACCTGAGAATTTGTATTTCTGACTAGTCCCACTAAACCAAAGCAACTGGTTTGCCACGCTGGTATCATGAGCCATTCTGCCTCCAGGAAAACCTTATACACAAAAGCTCTCCATACCTGTTATCAAGATGCAAAGATTCATCCATTAACTAGGAAGCTTTAAGAGTGGAGCCTTTTGGTTACCTAGATGTCCTAGTTAAATTGGGGTCAATCAGTACCACGTTTTCAGTTTCAGCTCCTGGAACAGCCGTTTCTAAAATATATTATTAGTTCACTTTTTGGCTTTGGTAAGTACAGGACGTAATTTAATCTTCCTTTGATGATTTGTGAGGCACTTCTGGCTTTTGCAGCGCCTCGGGTCATTATTTAGAACATTCATTTTCATTGCCTGGTTCCAAAGGCACAGGAGTTAGAGGATAAGAAATTGGCCTGAATTTGTTCAGACTTGGAGCATCAGCCAAACCCTCTTGAAGAGTTTTACGTATCTCTCCTAACTCTGGAACAAGTATCTTCTCTTGCCATAAACTGAGATGATGGACACTATTCTGGTCAAGTGAAGGGCCCCATTGCGCTCTCTGCGTAGCTGAGTTATACACAATGCTACATGATAGTCCCATGCCAGAGATATACCCAGGGGCTCCCTTAGATAGGCTGCCCTGGCCTTCTGTGGAGAGTGCTAAAGGGACCTTCCCAAGCCATTTTGCCTCACCACTTACCCAAATGCTTCCTTCCTCCTCAGTCTTGTCTTCACAAAGAATTAGGGCAGCTTCCAAGTCATTTCTCAAATAAACACTCGGTCTCCCTTTGACATATTTAAGTCAGGCACCATTTCTCCTGAGCGTTTCTCTGATCCTGAATCTTTTGGAACGTCTCCTAGTCTCAGCCCATGTGACAAGTGCTCCCCTTAGAGCCTGAGACATCACATCTGATCCTCCCTTCGATTCTGGCCATCAATAGACGTGAATGTAAATGTTTGTTTAGATAGCCTTGCACACTGCCCATACCAATCTGAAATAAGCACAAATCCAACCCCAGAAGCTTTGAAGAATGATATAGACCAGTTGTACGCAATAGAAATATAATTGTGAGCCACGAAGGTAACTTTAAATTTTCTAATAGTTACATGTCTTAAAAAAATAAACAAAAAGAAGCCGGTAAAATTAATTTTGATAATGTACTTTGATCCAATATGTTAAGAACATTATCATTTCAACAATGTTGTAAAAAGGTATCAATGACACAGGTACTTTACATTCTCTTTTTCGTATACATTTTCAAAATCCCAGGCACATTTCAATTTGGACCAGCCACACTTGAACGGCTCCTTGTCTGCATATGGCTCCTGGCTCCCACACTGGAAAGAGCAGAATGTAGAGATTTAGTGATTTTCATAAGGGAGCAGGGGGAGAGGGTTTTCCACAGCATATCATAAAGTCTACACCCTTAAAATCTTTTTTACACCATTCTGTCCACCCAAGGCAATGGCTCAGAATCTCTCCCCACACCTACCCCATCCCCTCGTTTCCTCCTTTTCCCTCCCCACTCATAACTTGCCACTCCAGCCCTAGCGCCTTTGACATTGAAAACTCTCCTATGACCGCTTTTTCTTTTTCTAAGAATTCGCCCTCCTGGAAAGGTAGTGAATAAAACTATTTTGTTTGCTTATTCAGGGTTCACAGTTGAGTTGGCATCAGCTTGCCAGTAGCCTAGGTTTCTCGTGGGGGCCACGCCTGGGTAAGCACTGGAGCCCCCCAGCGGGGAGCAGATGAGCCACTCTTCAGATGCGTGGGGACTTTACCAAGGCAACAGAGTTTGACTGCGGTGAAAATGCTCCAGCCGCCCAGCCCGCTTTTCAGAGCTGCCCTTGGGAAGGCTGCCAGCCCTGCTGCTCTGTCGGAGGGTTAACGGGCAAGAGAAAGGATTCTGCTCCCAGGCCAACACCGGTCCCTCTCTACAATATCCCAGAGTCTGGGCAATGAGAGGGTAGGGGAACATGGATGCAAAGCAGCCCTCTCTGGACCCCAGTTTTATTATATTCAGCTGCAAGGGCTACAGAATTCATCGTGATCTGTATATACAGCTTTTCTGTCAACACCCATTGGATCTACTCTTTGCTTCTCTAAGACTCAGATGCGCCATCTCCCGAAGACACGCAGGTTGAGTTACAGCTTCCATTGTTGGGAATGGATTTGTTCATGTTCAGTTCTATCCCCCCCTAAGATTCCTTATGAAACTCACAGTTCTAAATCATTACATTTGCTCATAAGATTAGATGCTCTCTGTGGAATATAGACACACACAATAACATCCAGATAAGCAGTCTTGATCTTCTTAAGACATGTTGGATCCCATTGAATGACCCATCAGTATCACCATATCCACATGAAAGATATGATTGGACCATGCAAGACCTACCCCCAAAATGACCCAAATGCTCACAGGAATCAGAATTCACTTGGACTCCTCAAGGTCATTTAGATCAGGAGAGGCCTAAAGCTAATCTATTGGAACCCAACAGTTTTTTTAAACCAATGCACTACTGGCAGAAATGGGTCATCCAGGGAGAGAGTGGATTTGAACCGCATTCACATCAGCACCTTTCGCCTCGTATCCACCGCTCAGAGAAACCTTGGCCTTCAGAGACACCTGACTACGGTAGATACACCCTCTATATCTAAACATTAAAAATATCTAAGAAATATAGATTGTTCTTTTCATTTTTCCCCAGCTGAATCGAGTCATTCTAACATGGAATGGCTTTTTAATATCTTTGACACAGGCCTCCTCCTAAGCCTGCCAATAATATAATGCATTAGTTGGCTGGTGAATTTTCTCATTTCTTTTCTCAACTCAGCAGCCAGAACTGCTTCTCCCTAGTTGGCAGAAATTGAGGATGCCCACTTTTGCTGACTTCTGTGCCTGTTCATTGCCGGAAATCCGTAATATTTAAGATTTTTAAAAATTTCTCATCATTTGGGGGGAGGCTATTTGCTGTGACCAGAAAGCCAGTGTTTCCTAAATTTACTCTATGGTTAAAAGGTCCCTAAGACAGGTCTCTGCTTCCCTCTGCAATCCTCAAGAAATATTTGTCAAGTTAGAAAAATTATGCAAGAATTCTATATACAATCCAATCACCTGGAAGATGTTTTGTTGCTGTTGATAAGTATAGGAGCGTGCCCTTCTGTGTGTGGTATAGGGCTAGTTCATTTATGATACTTCACTCTGCTGATCTAGATGAGTGATAATTTCAGAAAAGTTTAAGCCCGTTGCAGGACAGCAGAAAAGGTGTCAATGAACTGGACTCGGCCACTAGTTAATTAGGTTCTTAGAAAGTCACTTAATCTCCATAAATCACATTTATCTTTGTCTGTTAAAATAGGAGATTAGATTAGATCAGTGGCATATGCAAGTGATGAATCACTGGACTGTACTCCTGAAGCCAAGACTACACTGTATGTTAACTAACTTGAGAATGAATAAATAAATAAATACGGTTGGATCAGGGATCCCCAATGTGCAAGTCTCACTTTGGACGTCTGCAGATCTCTGGGCTCTCCCAATCCATGTGTACACCTAGAAGGCCATAGATGAAATAAATGACATGTTACACTCATATAGATACAGTTATGTGTTTCAAACCTATGTAATTACTGTTCTGAATAATAAAGCTTAAATTCATGTAAGTGATTATTGAATTCAGAGGGGCATATTGTCATTGTGCACCTTCTGGTCCATGGATGCTACAATAGGTATTGTACGCTGGATGCTACTTAAAACATAAATCTGACTGAATGAGAAACCCAGATATGCTGAAGTCAAAAAGGGATTCTCTCACTTGAAAAGGCTTGAGAACCTCTGTGGTATAATGATATGTGAGGTCTCTCGTGGCAGTAGAATTCTAGGGCTAAACATTTCTATTTTGACGGGGAGTTCTTCCATGCTCTAACTCAAAGACAAGTAAGGGAAATAACCGAGCATGGGGCAGATTTCGAGAAACCGTCAACTTGCACCATGTAGGCCAGACCTCCCTTGGTCACACTGCACTCTAATTAACTGCAAAATCTCCTGCAGAAGAGAGGAAAATTCCAGACGGGGGCTATTACTGTCTTAGAAGATTTCTTGAGACTTTTTTTTTTCCTTCTCTTTTCTGTTTAACTATCAACTCACTTCTGGCTCTGTGTTTCTGGAATAGTCCATCTATATTAACTATGGCAGCCAAACATAAAGCAAGTATGTTAATTATAGCCAAAGAATTTTAACTTGAAACCAAGAAGTCTTTTCAAAATAGGCATATGCAAATATTAAGCAAATTATACCCAAATCACAAACCACTTCTTCTGGGAATCTTAATTATTTTTTTCACCTTAATATAAGCCTTAGGATAAACCTGATAGTGAGAATTATTCCAAGGATGTAAGACTACATAATCATTTATGGAAGAGGCCAAGTTTAATGATTATAAAAATAAAAGGTTATAATATCTTTAAAAAATTTTAATTCCAATATAATTAACATACAGTGTTATATTAGTTTCAGGTGCACAGTATAGTAATTCAACAGTTCTATACATTATTCAGTGCTCATCACAGTGTACTTTTAATCTCTTTCACCTATTTAACCCAGCCCATGCACCTCCCCTCTGGTAACCTTTAGTTTATTCTCTATGGTTAGGAGTCTGTTTTCTGGTTTGTCTCTTTTTTTCTTCATTTGTTTTGTTTTTTAAATTCTACATATGCGTGAAATCATATGGCATTTGTCTTTCTCTGACTGACTCATTTCATTTAGCATCACACTTTCTAGATCCATCAATGTTGTTGCAAATGAAAAGATTCCATTCTTTTTATGGCTGATTAACATTATATAGATAGTGGTATGAACATTTTAATATTGGTTCTTCCAATCCTTGAGCATGGACTAACTTTCCATTTATTTGTGTTGTCTTTAATTTCCTTCATTAGAGTTTTATAGTTTTCAGAGTATAGGTCTTTCACCTTCTTGGTTAACTTTATTCCTAGGTATTTCTTCTTTTTGGTGCAATTATAAATGGGATTGTTTTCTTAATTTCTCCTTTCTGCTACTTCGTTATTAGTGTATAGAAATGCAACAGATTTCTGTGTATTGATTTTATATCCTGTGACCTTACTGAATTCATTTATCAGTTCTAGTAGTTTTTTGGTGGAGTCTTTAGGGTTTTCTGGATATTGTGTCACGTCATCTACAAATGGTCAAAGTTTTACTTCTTTCTTACCCATCTGGATGCCTTTTATTTCTTTTTCTTATCTGACTGCTGTGGCTAGAACTTCCAGTACTATGTTAAATAAAAGTGATAAGAAAGGACATGCTACCCTTGTTCCTGATTTTAGGGGAAAAGCTCTCAGGTTTTCACGATTGAGTATGATGTTAGCTGTGGGTTTTTTCACTTACAGCCGTTATTATGTTAAGGTATATTCCCTTTAAACCTACTTCATTAAGGATTTTTATCATGGATGGATGTTGAACTTCGTCAATGCTTTTTCTGCATCTATTGAAATGATCATATGGTTTTTATCCTTTCTCTTGTTGATGGATGTATCACACTGATTAATTTGAACATTGAACCACCCTTGGAATAACTCCCACTTGATCAATGGTGAATGATTTTCTAATGTATTGTTGGATTCAGTGTGCTAATACTTTGTTGAGGATTTTTGCATCTGTCTTCATCAAGATGTTGGCCTGTAGTTCTTTTCTGGCATGTCTTTATCTGGTTTTGGTATCAGGGTAATGCTAGCCCCATAAATCGAATTTGGAAGTTTTCTTCCCATCTTCTATTTTTTTGGTACAGTTTCAGGGAAAGAAGCATTAACTCTTTTTTAAATGTTTGGTAGAATTTCCCTGTGAAGTCATCTGGGCCTGGACTTTTGGGAGTTCTTTGATTACTGATTAAATTTCATTGCTGATGATCAGCCTATTCAAATTTTCTATTTCTTCCTGTTTCAGTTTAGGGAGGATATGAATATCTCTTAAAGAGATAAGAAAGGGACAACTTACTTATTATGAGTTCCTTGAAGGGTGGACAATCTTATTTATCTTTGTATCTCTGAATACTAGCATTCATTTATGGTTGTTGTTATAGATTAATATAAATAGTGAATTTCCTGAATATAAAAAAGAAAGTAATAGAATTAGTAGAGGATCTTGATAGCCCCACTACCAAAGAGGATAGAATTAGAAATTATCAGTGACAGTCTATGAAGTTAATATGAATGATACAGAATTAAACTATATTTATGTGAATGCATCTTCTAAGAGCTTAGGGAAAAAAAAAACAGAAAATAAGCCAACAGAACTACCAGAATGTATCAGTGTAAGTGATAGGTAATAATTTTTCTGCTATCTTAGCAAAAGGACTTCTTGGGGACCGATGTATCAGATTATATGTGGAGCTAGCAAACTACTGTGACAATATGAAGTGACTAAAAATGTCAGAGGAATGACCTGCAGGGATGATGTCTCCAATCTAAAGATGCCAGAGAGTAGTAGGCAGTAAAACTCTTAGAAAAAGAATGAAGCAAAATGATTAAAAAGAGAGGTAGAGCAAGATGCTCAGTAAATTCATGGGGCACCTAGGTGGCTCAGTGGATTGAGTGTTTGACTCTTGATATCAGCTCAGGTCATGCCCAGGGTTGTGGGATCAAGCTCTGCAATGCGTTCTGAACTGAGAGAAGAGCCTGCTTAAGACTTTCTCTCTCACTCTCCTTCTGCCCCTCTCCTCCACTTGTGCTCTCTCTCTCTCTAAAAAATAAAAGATAAATTTTAAATCAATTTAAAAACAATACTCAGGAAATACAGGGCTTAGGCAAAAACAAAACAGGTGACTTAGAACATTTCAAAAGAGAGGCAGCCTTGATGAGCTTGTGACATGTGACTAAGCAGTTAACATGAACACAAAGAGAAACTCCAACCAAAGAAAGAATTATCTACAAGAATAATAAAAGTGGAAATAATTTTTTTTTGTAAACCCAATCCTAGGCACTTTACTTTCTCATCTTATTCCATTTTCTCAATTCTTCCAGGAAGGTATGTGCAACATGACACCATTTCAAAGATGGGATTGGAGAAGTTTGCCTAACTGACCCAACCAGAAAATGGCAGAGCCCGCTTTCAAAGACATGACTCTTTGCCCTCATCGATGTTCAACATTACATGGCTTCCATTAGGGATCCTAATGGCAACCAAAGGAGCAAGGGATTTAAGGAGCAGGAGGAGAGTGCCTTTGACTGTGCAAAGTTAGGTGTTGACTTCTACTAAATCCATGAGAAAAGCCTAGCTGCACATAGAAGGGAGGTGAAATGGTCCACCCATGAAACATCATCTGCGCATCATTTTGAAAGGAAGAGAAGGAAGGCATTAGTAGCAGAGGCCATGACATTGCAAGACACTGTTGGCAAGACTTTTGCACAAATTCTGCTGCAATGGCTTGACAGGAGCAGCCCAACGCATGACATGTACAACCTGGCAGTCTGCCCTGGACTAGGCAGGAAAGAGCTAACAGTTTGGGTGAACTTAAGAGAAGTCACGAAGGGAGGGTGCAAAAGAAATTTAATAGATTTTGAGCAGAGAAAAAGCGTTTTGCTCAGACAACACAAATCACATACACACAAACTAGACGATAACACAAAGCAGTGTAATATCAAGGAGCATGGGAAATATTACATGTGATATAGACTGTAAGAAATATAGGAAATCAGATCCTGGTGCTAGACACCATGTGTTCATTTTACCATAATTTTTTAAAAGATCGGTCTAGACCAAAATTTGAAAAGTATTTTTAATTAGAATGCAATTGAGCAAACAAAAACCAGTGAGGTTTCGTTGAGTAATAGAGGAAGTACTAGACCAAAAGTTTAGGGATTTAATATAATATTTTTAAACAAATACCTTGACATTTCTAAAACATCATTTCCTCACTGGTAAACAGGCTATAATAATAATAGGAGGCTCAGAGGACCTTTGTGAACATTAAATGCAATGATATTTGTGAAAATTGCCAGTACTATTCGGTCTTCATCATCATTATTATTATTATGATGATTCCTGCCCCGGTCCTCCTTAGCACTGTGACCTTAAACAGCAGTAAAATGGAAGTGGAGATGGTGAGTTAGACTAGATTATCCCTTTAAATTCCCCCATTGTCTGCTTATACAAATCATTACTTTCTCTTCAAAATTATGTAGGTGTATTTTGTAATAGATAAGCAATTAAATTGTGTAAGAACACAGCATCCCAGTGGGTAGAAAGAGAAATTAAACTAACAAGAGAGCAAAGTTGCTTATCTAATCTCATACATTTGTTTTCATAATATATTTTATTTCACCAGTATATCCAAAATATTACCATTCTACCATGTAATAAATATAAAAATGAGTAAAGATTTGTTTACCTTTCTTTTTTTATTGAAGTATAGTTGACACATGAGGTTACATTAGTTTCAAGTATACAGCATACTTGTATGTTGCCCACATTCTCTGTGCCTTCACTCGCATGACATTCATTCCCTAACTGGAAACCTGTACTCCCCAATCCCTTCACCCATTTTGCCCATTCCTCTGCCTCCCTCCCCTCTAGCAACCATCAGTTTGTTCTTTGTATTTTCAGGTCTATTTCTGCATTTTATTTGTTTACTTCTTTATCCATTTGTTTTCTGCACATATCATTTCAAAAGTGCCTCCACCAAGTGTTTTTCTAACTAATATGTAACTGAAATTGCACTTACTCCCAAGAGAGACAACCCGGCGTCACATTTCATGTCCTGGAGCTCTGGGTGATGCACACATCTCTGACATCCACATCTGTGTCCTCTTGATCCAACAACCAGCAGTTTAAATGATCACTGTAATGATCCCCGACACCTCCTTGACGTAGTAAGGAAAGGAAAGAAAACAGCATATCTTCAATTAAAAGTCCTTTTGGAAAGACCAGCATACCGTGTAGAATAACTTACATCTTGGCAGTGGAACCAATCTGACCGAGCAGGCTTTTCCCTGTAGACAGATCACCCCAGTTCATTCTTCTCCAAGGCATGCCTGAAATGAATACAGAACAAAAATTCTTCTGGAGGTCCCGCCCCTTAGCGTCCCTTTTTTGTATGGTGTTATTACAAGGACCTGGGATTGCCTTAGAAACCTAACAATCTCAAGCACTCTGGAGTTGTCGTTTCTCTAGCAATTCAATACTTTTTTTTAAATGTTTATTTAGTTTTGAGAGGGGGGAGGGGCAGAGAGAGAGGGGGACAGGGATTCAAAGCAGGCAGTGTAGAACCCGATGGGAGGCTCGAACTCATGACCCAAAGTCAGACACTTAACCAGTCAAGCCACTCAGGTGCCCCAATTCAATTATTTTTAAACCCTAGCCGTCTAGTGATTTGAGCCCACTTCTGTAAGTGAAAACCAGAAATCTTGTCTTATCCTGTCCTTGATTACAGACCAGACTTTTTTGCATATCTGTCCCTTAGCAGCAGGTCTTAGCTCTCAGCTAAATGACTCCCCAGCTAAATGATAGCTAATCAGTGCTGTGCCCAAGCTGAGGCCATTGGACGACTGTTTACTAGAGAATGAATTATTACTTCACCACCAGCAAATGCTCAGCAGGACAGTTTGGAAGAAAGGCTTAAAGGATCAGGCTTCCAGATTTCTCAAATTCCTCCTGAGTCCCATCACGGCCCCTGCTATCTCCCATCTCTCCACTTCAGCCACCACTAACTTCAGCTCAGGGCAGGGTTATTGGCTTTTGACGTTCCATGAGGTACGTGATTATCTGGCCCACAGCGGTCTTACATCACCACTCACAGCCAAGTAGGGGAAGGGCATCTCTTAACAAAGTTACAAACTATTTCCTTCCTTCTTTCAAAGGGATCAGTTTATGTTGAAGCTTTTTCTTTTCATGAAAGATATGTAAGAAGCAGAAAGCATCCTAAAATTTTGATAACTCTTCTAAAGTTCCAGTCTCAGCAGATATGTGGTCTGAGTCCAAAGAAACAACAGGTGACCCTTCAGCGATACATTTCAGAAGAGCATAACAAAGATTGTCAAGTTTCCTGCTCTTAATATGGGAGGGAGTGTGGGGGTCCTCTCCATCCTGTGCCGCACTTAGACCCATCCAAATCCTCTTGGTAGAGTCTGTCCCTAACAATGGCTTATTCCTAACACCAATCCTATGCCTCTTTTTAGTTATAAAGGACTAAAAACCAATTCAGACTATCTTAAGAAAAACAAAGGAAATTTATTGGTTTGTGTGAGTAAGACTTCAAGCACAACTAGATCAAAGATCTCAAACTATTCACCTGGACCATTTTTGGTTCCTCATTCTCTTCCCATCAGCTTGATCTCTCTCTGTCTCTCAGACCTGCTTGTTTGTGTTCTGTTTGCTTCTTTCGTTTTATTTATGGTGGCTTCATTCTGTTTTACTCTAGATGGACAGTTCACATGACAGGAAAGATGGCCACTGGCATCCCAACCCTACATCCATATAGCTCACAGACCATACATGTGATTTAATTCAAGGACCCTGATTGGCCCTGTTTGGATTATATATCCACCCAGTCCAATCATTGTGGACAGGTTATCACATTCAACCAGGCCTAGGTATGTACTCACTTCGAAGTGATAATTGCACCAAAAATACATGGGTTGGGGGGTAGAAATGTTCCTCAATCAGAAAACAAAAACAAAAACGTGACACTGAGCAGAAAAGTACAACAGATATCCATGCATCATTATGACATGCTTATCTTCTATGCTTGAGGGCATTTCCAATATTCATGGGATGATCAAATGCACTATCCAGCTACCTTTTTTGAAAAAGGTACTTGAAGAAGAATTCCAGCTAACCAAAATTAAGATGTAAGAAAGAAGATGCCCAAATACTAAAAAATACTGGTATATTTCTTTCCTCAGTTTTGGAGGAAACTGTTTTGACCCTAGGCTTGGGAATTAAGTTTTATCTGTGCTTTCAGATAGATCTCGCCATCATTCTAGGGTGACTTTTCCTCCCTTTGTGGTGGTTGTTGTTGTTGCAACTATGCTTCTTCTAGGCACCTTTCCCAATTCCTAGAAATCTGATTCTCAGGTCACAACCTTCATCATACATTTCAGATGGCAGTTCTTAATTGAATTTGACCAGTTAAATATCATAGCTCGTACATAGCTATTAAGGTGGCTCAAATCCAAAAATACCAACAACACCAAACACTGACATGTATGTGAGGCAACAGAAACTCTCATTCATTAGTGGTGGGAATGCAAAATGTCACAGCCAATTTGGGAGATGGATTGGCAGTTACTTACTAGGTTAAACATAATTTCACCATATCATCCAGCATTCATACTTCTGGGTATTTACCCAAATGAGTTGAAAACTTCTGTTTATAGCAGTTTTACTCATAATTACCAAAACCTGGAAGCACTCAAGATGTTCTTCAATAGGTGAATGGATAAACAAATTGTGGTACATCCATACAATGGAATATTATACAGCAACAGAAAGAAATGAGCTATGTTTCTGATTCCCTAACACAACCTTCTGAAACAGCTACACACAGAGAAATACAAGTCATTGACACCTTGACCAGGATAGCCCAGTGAGCTCCTTGTTTTCTGCTATTTCATTAAATTCAGGATAACTCTAGCATCCCAAGGACTACCCAGATTCGGGCCTGACCAGAACAAGCTTGGAGGACCAATACTTACAGCTACTTTCAGGAAGATAAAATGGATTTTAGGGTAATTTGAAAAAGAAAAGACAATCCTGAAATTTAGAGATTCTGAGGAAAGAGTCACCTTTAGGTAATATGCCCAAGTTACAGAGAATCGTGGGAGAAGGACAAAATTAGCCTAGTTCAAGGGAACTCCTGATCAAGAATCAGTCAAGATGTATAGATTATCCTGGGGCGCCTGGGTGGCTCAGTCGGTTAGGCGTCCAACTTCGGCTCAGGTCATGATCTCTCAGTTCGTGAGTTCAAGCCCTGCGTCGGGCTCTGTACTGACACCTCAGACCCTGGAGCCTGCTTCAAACTCAGTGTCTCCCCCTCTCTCTGCCGCTCCCCTGCTCTCTCTGTCTCAAAAATAAATTTTTTTAGATGTATAGACTATCTCACGAGCACCACTAAAAATATTTTTGTCTCGATATAGCTACAGCTTCTAAGAAATACTGTTAGTCAGTGTTTCATTTCTCTCCAGCCTGGTATCTTTCTTTTAGTTATCCTTTAGCTATCCTTTGTTATTGATTTATTCCTTGATTGGGCTGTGCTTAAAGTATGTGGTCTGTAGATTCCCAGTTCTTGAAATTTATTGAGACTTGTTTTATAGTCTAGTACCTGGACAATTTTTGTAAATGTTGCATGACATTGTTGCATGCAGGAATCTATATATTTCATGAAATAAAACTTCTTAATGATCTATGAAGCCATGAAAAGACATAGAAGAACCATAAATGCCTATTGCTCAGCAAAAGAAACCTGTCTGAAAAGGCTACATATTGAATGATTCCAACCATACAACATTCTGAAAAAGGCGAATCTATAGAGACAGTAAAAGGATCAGTGATTGCCAGCAGTTTGGGGTAGAGGAGGAAGGACGAATTAGTTGAGCACAGAGACTTTTGGGACAATGAAACTCGTCTGTATGTTACTGTAACGTGGATACATGACATTGTACATTTGTCAAAACCCCTAGAATGTACAAACACAAAGAGTAAATCCTAATTTAAACTATGGACTTCAGGTAATAGTAATGTAACAACATTGATTCATCATTTGTAACAAATATACCGTATCAGTGTAAGGTGTTAATAATAGGGAAAACTGAGGCAGGTATATGAAAATTCTCTGTACTTTTTATTCACTATTTTTGTAAACTTAAAACTACTCTAAAAAAATAAAGTCTAGGAAATTAAAAAAAAAAAAAACATAGGTGGCTGAAGTATCTTGTGGTGTCAGAAATAAGGATGTGCTCTAAAACAAAATATGGTTATGTCAAAAAGACCCAGGAGGGGTGCCTGGGTGGCTCAGTCAGTTAAGAGTCCGACTGTTGATTTCGGCTCAGGTCATGATCTCATGGTTTGTGAGTTTGGCCCCAAGTCCAGCTCCACGCTGATAGCAGAGAACTTGCTTGGGATTCTCTCTCTCCCTCTCTCTCTGCCCTCCGACCCCTTTCAAAATACATAAATAAACTTTAAAATAAAATAAAGGACACAGGAGTCAATCTAAAAGAGCTGCCAGTAGCCAAAGCTAGATAAAGTTTCAACACAAAATAAATGATGATAATATAAGGTTATAATCTGAAGAATAAAATAAATATTCACAAGTCCATATTGATGTATATAAATAATTAAGTAAGTAAACAAAGAAAGGGCAATTCTTCCTTACAGAAGAATTCCAATTTAGAAATATATAAGGAATCAGGGGCATAGAAAAATCACTATTAGAACACTACAGTAACAAGGCGCTTGGGTGGCTCAGTCAGTTAAGTGTTCAACATCAGCTCAGGTGAGTTCTCACAGATAGTGAGTGTGAGCCCACGTCGGGCTCTATGCTGACAGCTCAGAGCCTGGAACCTGCTTCAGATTCTGTGTCTCCATCTCTCTCTGCCCATCTCCTGCTAGCACTCTGTCTCTCTGTCTCTGTCTCTCTCTCTCTCTCTCACTCTCTCTCTCTCAATAAATTAACATAAAAAAAATTCTGCAGTAATAATTGCTACAGACCAGATCTTCCAGTGAATGCTTAAATTAGTGGGTGAAAGTTTGAAGAGATACAGGATATTTATATAGTCTCAAAATATTGTCCAGAAGCTATTTACTAATTACAATGGGGAAAACAGTAACTGTACAGCAGAGAAGCCTGGCAGATACCACCTTAAACCAGTGATCAAGGTTAACATCCCTAGTAATGAAATACATTGACTCATTTACCCACCAATGTGGTACACTTAGAAGGGTATATAACCCCTATAAGATCCTTCCCAAACTGCATAATCACAATCTAATCTGAGAAAACATGAGGAAATCCCAAACTGAAGGACGTTCCATAAACTATCTGATCAGACTCTTCAAAAGTATCAAAGTCATGGAAGACCAGGAAAGGCTGAGGCACTGTCCCATATTAAAGAAGACCAAATGCAATGATCGTGGCTGGCTCCTGAGACAGGAAAGAGATGTAGTGGGAAAACTGATGAAATTTGCATAAAGTCTGAAGTTTATAGTACAATATTAACATCAGTTTCCTCATTTTGATCATTGTAACATGGTTATGTAAGATGTGAGCATTAGGAAAAGTTGGACGAAAGGTATATGAAAAGTCTCTGTACTAGTGTTGTAACTTTTCTGTAAGCCTCGGCTTCTTTCAAAACAAAACGTTAGGGGCACTTGCCTGGCTGGGTCAGTGAACCCTGCGACTCTTGATCTTGGGGTTGTGAGTTCGAGCCCCACATTGGATGTAGAGATTACTTAAGAATAAAATCTTTGTCGGGGTGCCTGGGTGGCTCAGTTAGGTAAATGTCCAACTTCGGCTCAGGTCATGATCTCACAGTTTGTGGGTTCGAGCCCCGTGTCAGGCTCTGTGCTGACAACTCAGAGCCTGGAGCCTGCTTTGGATTCTGTGTGTGTGTGTGTCTCTCTCTGCCCTTCATCTGTTCACACTCTGTCTCTCAAAATAAATAAATGTTTAAAAAAAAGAAAAAAATCTGTCAGGGCCTGGGTGGCCCAGTTGGCTAAGCATCAACTTCTTGGTTTCGGCTCAGGTCATGATCTCACAGTTTGCAGGTTTGAGCCCCACATCGGACTCTGCATTGACAGCGCAGAGCCTGCTTGGGATCCACTCTCTCCCTTTCTCCCTGCCCCTCCCTTGCTCATGCTCTCTCCCTCTCTCAATATAAATAAATGAACTTAAAAAAAATCAATTTAAAAGTAAAATCTTTGCTAAAAACAAACAAAAAAAAAACTATACAAAATAAAAACTTGAAAACAATAGTTGGTGTTGTTTCTGTGCAGATGATTGTTACCAGTGCCTAAATTGTTCATGGGACTGGGAAAGGCTGCAACTAAAGTCTGTGCCTTTCCTCAAAGACAGAGTCAGGTAGAAAACCACAGTTACATTCATTGGTGAGAAATCTGAAGAATTTCTGTATTTTAAACATTAATACCAAATGGCCCTAATACTCTGCATGTCTGGAGAGTACCTACAAAGTGCCTGGCCCTTAGTAGGGCTAAAACAAAGATAGCTCTTGTAATGGCTGCTACTTATATAATGTCATATTATGTCACTTGGTTTTCGAACTTCAGGTGACATATATTTGTCTTTGTACTTTACTGTACTTTTCAGATTTGCTGTAATACTTTTATTATAGAACCAATGGGCTTCTAGAAAAGAGTCATACCGTATGTTTGTAATTTTTGTAAAAGAAATATTCCACATCCAGTCATATCACTTCCCTCCCTTGCTACCTCCTCATTGCCCTCAGGAAAAGGTCCTGAGTCCGTAACACACACACACAAAAGGATTTCCAGAACCTGGCCTTTATTCCCTCTTCAGCCTCATTTCTCATTCACAACATCACAATCCAACCATAATTGATTTCTTTCAGTTACTGAAAAATGTCACTTTCTGTCTCTGCCAAGTCTTTCTATTCTGCCTCTTTCTTGGAACACTCTTCTCCACCTTTCTGCACAGGCTAACACCTCCTGATCCCTCAGCTCTCACTTGTTTGTGCAGTCATTCGCTGATTCCATTCATTCCACAGAATTTTATTAAGCTTCTACTTTATGCCAGGACTCTGGGGAAATACAGTGAACAAACTAGTTCCCTCTATCATCAAGGTCCTTGTGGAAATCAGACAACACATCCACACTGGGTAATCTGAGGGGAATTTAACACAGGGATAATTCAAGAAGGTGTGGGCAGGGTGTAGAGAAAACAGGGGATGGTCACAGGGAGCACCACTGGGCACATTGGGTAAAGGGAAGAAGTGGTTTGGAGCCTGGTGAGAGAGGTTGTGGAGAGGCCACCCAGCAGGATCTGTGACTTTCAGTCAAGGCCAACAGCCATCCCGATGTGACCCAGAGGAATAAATTCCCCAGCTCATTCCTCCCTTGTCCTAATCAACTGCTGGGGCTCCACATTAACAAAACCCAACCTGAAGCCAGAGGCAAGCACTATTAATGCAGATGATATAAGCCAGTCTGCTGGCTCAGCGTGTAGGATGGAGAAGGCCGTGCATGGGTCTAAAGGAGCTAATGGAAGACATTCAGCACAAACCTTTCTCTATATTCTAGTGGAGGGAGACAAACGGCATAATAACGGCTAAGAGTCAGCAAGCCCAAAATAAGTGCCAGGCACATCCTAAGCACACATAACTCACTTTATCCTCACAACAACTAATGAACTCAGATTAACAGGTGAGGAAACTGAGGCACAAAGAGGAACTGGAGGGATCAAAGCTCTGTCTTCTTGGTCAGTTGCATTTTTGTTTTTGTTTTTGTTTTCCTTTCCTGCTGCAGACCATCCCGGGAGCTAGAGCATCAACCATCACAATTTCCCACAATTTCCCAGGACTGCCACTTTTCCCGGGATGTGGCATATTCAATACTAAAACCAGGGCAGTCCCAGGCAACTAAGATAGTTGGTCACCCTATCTGTGGCTTTTTTTTAAAGCCTATATGAAATCCATGTTCCCCTCCAGGCTCCTACCCACTTCCTTCACATACATGACAATCAAACCTTCTAGACAGAGGGACAGATCAATCCTTATAAAATTCAAGAAGAGAAAAGAAATGTACCTAAGAGAACTTATTTGAAAAAAAAAAAAAAAAAGATAAAGTCACATTTAAACTGTAAATAAACCACAGCAATGTTTTTGGAAATTACAAAGTAATATTTGGGGAAGATGAAGAAAAGAGGGCAAAACGAATATTATGGATAAAGGACAGAGGGTTTATTTTTTTTTTTTTGAGTAGTAAGATAAAGCACCAAGACGAATGTTCCTGGGGATAAACTGAAATACAGTTGCCAACTCATGTGGGGGGAAAAAAAGTCAAAATAATTGGATCAAAAAAGACACATTATAGAAAAAAGCCACCGGGGTGGCTTAGTCGGTTAAGTGCTCAACTTCGGCTCAGGTCATGATCTCGCAGTTTGTGGTTTCAGGCCCCGTGTCGGGCTCTGTGCTGACAGCTAGCTCAGAGCCTGGGGCCTGTTTCAGAGTCTGTGCCTCCTTCTCTCTCTAACCCTCTCCTGCTTACGCTGTCTCTCTCTCTCTCAGAAATAGATAAAACATTAAAAAAAATTTAAAAAGGAAAAAGAAAAGGAGGAACTAGGGGAGGGGAAAATAATATTAGCATATTCTGTTACACCAAATTAATATGTAATTATAAGCATTGAAGCATTCATGCTACATAAACGCCTTTTGCGAATGAGATTATAGATTTGCTTGCAAACAGTAAGCATGCTAAATAAACATAAGGTGCTATTATTTAAACAACAACAATGACAACTAACAGATGACATTGGCAACTGTCCCTACAGAAGCCTCCAGCCTCCAGGGAGATCCTCTCTATAAGAAATGTACACTGCTCACAGTACTCTCACATCTAGATGGGGGTTAGCAAATGAGAAATAAACATTCCTCTCTGAGTTATCCCATGAATTGAAGTTGGTTGGCTGGCTGGACAGTGGCATGGTGGATTTCAGGATGGATGTTAAGGGGACAAAATCCTTGGGCTTATGATTCTTGGACAAAATCTCTCTGTGGGACCAGGATAGGGCCTTAGCCCAAGTAGATGACCCTCCAGCTCTGGTACTTATAACTGTGAGCACATCTGCTGTCCACTCAAGTGCCCCCCTCCCCTTCATCCACAGAGCTGATGAAGCACAGGGCCCGCAGGGAAAACTGAAGTCACTCTGTGTTTAGATCAGTTCCGTAGGACACAGCAAAATCCGAAATGGATTGTGACCTGCTGATAATCTTTCACAGCGAACTAAGTGATCATTGATTAAAAATAGCTTTGAACATGTATCACACATCTATTTCAGGCCTCGTTTTATTTGGAATGCAGATAGCGCTGGAAGCCAGAGCTACAGGAGCAGCAGCTGGAAATCTACTCAGACATTCTAGCCAATTCACGTCAAGCCCAGTTGGCAAAATTAATGCCATTCTGCGGTCTCAGGGAAGGAGTGATGGTTAATTATGCCCCACTGCCCAGTGGTTTCTATTATGGACACATCTGGACTGAAAGGCTCATTTGAAATCCCCAGTTTCACTGCTTCCCAGAGTCTAAACCAAGTTTAAAAATTGATTTGTGAGGCTGGGAGTGTAGTGCATACGAGCCGCCTTGCCCACAGACCCCAGGTAGGCTCTAATGAAAGTCTGTCCTGGTTTCAAAGGCTCTTTCATGCCTTGGGTACCCATATTTTCATCGGTGTTTCCTACCAGTTCCTAAAATGCAGTATTTGGACAGGTTTCTCAGTAAATAATAAATATAACACACACGCCCATCTCTGCACCTCCGGGCTAAGGAGTCTAGTTTCCAGGGCGCCCTCAACCACTGCAGGCTGTGATGTTTTCATCTCTCTGATAGAAAGGCAGGCTGGGACCTTGTCTGTTTCGAACAGAAAGCCTTCTAAGGAATGTCTCTGCCCTGCATCAAGGGACACAGCCTTTGTTCCAAGGAAAACTTCCCTCTAAATGATTGCTGGGTCTGTTTCTGTAGCAGGAATGGTTGAATGGAAACGGCACTGTCGGAGGTGCCATCTTTGAGAAGAGAATTAAAACAGATCATCAGTCAAATCCAGGGTGGCTCTTCAAATCCTACAGGGCCTTAACTTCAGCAAACAGGTCACTTCCTATTGCACTTAGATCTCAAATAACACAGGTCCCTTTGCTCCATTCCAACCTCCTGTGAGACCACCGGTGTTCACAGAGCAGAGAGCAGCATGAGGCCAAGCAGGAGCCCCAAGGGGGAGATGCACCTCAGTGAGTCGGGCATCTCTGCAGGAGGTGACATCAGAAGCTCTGAGCAGCTGTGTTCCCTTACCCGCACCCTCCCTTGAGCTGCCTGATGAATACGGTTCATTTTGAATTTGTTCCTTTACGTCAAACCTTTCAAGCCTTCACCCTTAATAAATAGTAAAAGCTCTTAGGAGGGGGCAGTCATGCCTTCTCAGTCACTTACACCTGATGGTGGCCGAGTTTCCAGACTTCTCCTGACAGCAGGGATTCTGATAGAGGAAGAAAAGTGAGGGTGAGCATGACTGCACCCTAACGGAAAGCAGCATGATTAAGGATATTGAAAATCGGCTCCTCTGGAGACCTATTGATATGTTTGCCAGGAACTAACCTCGCTCAGTCTGTCCTAATTCGCATAAACAACTTGGTCGATGGATCAGCTTCATAGAAATCCGTCTTTCACGAGAATGAGGAAAATCCATCAGCTGACGGACGTGAAAATTACAGAGAGCAATGTATAAGCTTAATGTTAAACCAGTTTCTGAGCTGCCCGGCTGCCTAACAACGCGCCAGTGAATGTAGGCGATGGAGCCAGTCCACCCCTGGGAAGCATTTAAACAGCATCTGCATCTGTTCCTGACCATGGAGCCACAGAGGCCATGTTTGGCTTAGGCAAGTGTGAGAACCAGACAAGCTGAAGGTCCATTCCAGTCTAAGGTCCTTATGGTTTATTCTGTCTCACAGAGACACGTGATTCTTACCAAGGATGCTGAGGTCAGTGTGACATCACAATGGCCAAAGCAGAAACACAGATTTAGGAGATCAGGCCACAGCTCCTCTGTGCCTCTTTGAACTGCCTGGGGACGAAAGAGGAGACTTCAAACTTATCTGGCTGGCCTAGACACGGAGGTCCTTCAGAGGCAGGGTCACCATGAAGGACCCTTGACTCACAGCCTCACCCTGGGCTTCCCAAAGCCTATAGGATAAGAGGTGGTAACTACAGGGTGGGCCTCTTGTGTTTTGCTTACCATGAAACCAATGCTAAGACTATGAATGGTTCTTCCAGCCAGAGCTAAAGAACGAAGTCAGGGAAGGGGATGACAGCTTGGAGTCGAATTTGGAAGCTAAGTGGCATCCAGATTTGCTCAACACTAAGGTTAAGGGTGGAGGCCGGATTCAGAGTCTAATGGAACAGCAAGTGCTTTGGAGGCAAACAGATCTGCATTCAAATTCCACTTCTACTACAAGATTTTTGGCAATTGTCGCATTTTCCGAGCCTCAGTTTTCTCATCGGTAGAATGGGAAGCTAATAATGCTTCCTTTAAGGAATCGTACGAGAATTAAATTAGAGTGTGGGGGGAAAATGACAAAAGGAAGAGCTGGGCTCAGAGTGGGCATCATGCTTTCTTTCTTTTTTTTAATGTTGTATTTATTTCTGAGAGAGAGAGAGACAAGCAGGGGAGGGTCAGAGAGAGAGGGAGACACAGAATCTGAAGCAGGCTCCAGGCTCTGAGCTAGCTGTCAGCACAGAGCCCGACACGGGGCTCAAACCCACGAACCATGAGATCATGGCCTGAGCCAAAGTCGGACACTTAACCAACTGAGCCACCCAGGCGCCCCGGGCATCCTGCTTTCTAATTGTCCTGCTTTCTACTCCCTTTGCACCACAGTCCTCCCCTCTGGCCGCAGAATTGAATCACTGGGGGAATTTTTTAAACCATTCCTATGTCTGAGCCTCCCCTGCCCCAGAGATTCTGATGCAGCTGATCCAGGATAGATGCAGTTGTCAGTATTTTCAAATATTTAAAAAAATCTCCTCGGGAGACTCTAATAAGTTCCCGAGGTTAGAACCCTTGTCCAAGTATGTCAGAATAAGTATCATCCTTGGATTTGAAATTTTCTATTATGGTTAGGCAAATATTTTACTTTTCAGAGGCTTAATTTATTTATTTAAGAAGAAGAGTAATATTCCAATGTTATAGAATTCCTTTGAATATATAATGAGATGTATTTCATAAAGCTCCCAAAAGAAGTAACTGACTGTTAATAGATACTCAATAAACACATTTCTCTCTCTTTTCTTTTTTTTCAAAGTTTGTTTATTTATTTATTTATTTCAAAGAGAGAATCTTAGGCAGGCTCTGCACTGTCAGCACAGAGCCTGATGTAGGGCTCAATCGAATGACTGTGAGATCATGACCTGAGCCAAAACTAAGACTTGGACCCTTAACCGACTGAGCCCCTCTCCCTTTCTTTCCTTGTCATTAATCTAGGAATACATGTGTTAAATATTAATAAATAAATAAGGCCAATAGACATGATATAAGACTAATAAGACAGTTTTGAAATTAAGATAATTACTAACTCCCTTAGGCAAGAGTATCTTACCTATCTTCTACTAAGATAGGGGTGGCAAATACGGCGTTCATTTACCCCATTCCTCCCTTCCATGCGCATGGCAGACATCACTAATCAATTATAGCACTCTTTCCTACTGAGCCCCAAAGACGCATCAAAGTCCTTTACCATACAGCTCTCTCAAGCCTATACTAACAATTAACCAGAGCTGGCATTTGTTTTGAAAGAAATTTGCCAGCCCCGTCTTAGATCATGAGCCGCCTCAAGCCTGCAAATGAAGCAAATTGCAGAGATGATTAAGTGTACTTACTTCCTGTAAGTGGAGAGCATGTGGCCAGAAATAAAGGCAGACCCTGAGAGTGCTCAGCTTTGGGCACCCTGATCTATATTAAGCTAAAAATCTCTGCTTTCTGGGGGCGCCTGGGTGGATCAGGAGGTTAAATGTCCGACTTCAGCTCAGGTCATGATCTCACAGTCCGTGAGTTCGAGCCCTGCATCAGGTTCTGTGCCAAAAGCTCAGAGCCTGGAGCCTGCTTCAGATTCTGTGTCTTCCTCTCTCTCAGTTCCTCCCCCACTCATGCTCTCTCTCTCTCTTCCTCTCTCTCTCTAACATAAATAAAACATTAAAAAAATATTTTTTAATCTATGCTTTCTGGTGAGTGCAAGGAATGCAGTGGGGGGAACGAGTAAACACCACGCTAGAAATGAAAGAGCCAGTGCCTGCATGGTGCCTGCATGGTGCCTGGTGCACTCAAGGTGCACTTACCTCCCACAATTTCCAGAAAGTGCTATCAGAGTGGTTTCTAAAAGCCAGATTATTTCTTTGACTTTGCAATGTGAAACTAACTATTGCAGTGTTTCTCCCCTAAGGTGATAGGCAAGGGCTCTGACGAGAAGGCACCCATGAAGCTCAACTCAGCAGGGGAAAGGCTGAGAAACGTGCCTGCAGGCTTGTCACAGCTGAGACCTCACAGTCGCCAAGGACATGTGCAGACGGCGGGGATCCTCCTCTGCTGTGCCCACCCAAGGACAGCCAGCTCTTCAGCAAATGGAGCCTTCTGCTGATAGCCATTATGACTGATTAACCCTTCCTAGACCACAAGCGTGTTCACTTGTTAGAGCGTGGCCTCAGCCCCTGCTGGGCAGCACTGTGACGACTCGCAGCTGGTTCCACAGCGGGTGTGGGTTGGAATCCTGATAGCCTGGTGTCAAATCTTTTACTTAGGACCTTAACTAAAACTGTAACTTACTACACTCAATCTTTCCCGTCTATCACAAGTGCTTCCCTTTGTGAAAACGCAGTACCAGGTGCTGGGAAATAGAACGAAAGCACATGGAACAGAGAGCAAGGTTTGTTCTTTTTCTTTTTTTTTTTTTAACCCCCAAAACATTCACTGTGCTCCTTTCCCTTCCACCCCCGCAATGGAGAAGTCAGCATGGCGACTGAAGTCACAGGGCAGTGGCCGTGTTTGGGAAGCCACACAGAGGCATGGACAGGGACCCCACCCCCCACCCCCCCAGCACAAGCCTCCAGGGAAGGGAGTGGGGAGACACCAGGCGGGAAGGGTGTGGGATGCGGAACTGAGCAGGAGAGACAGCTGGTGTGGTTGGGAGACTGAGCAAATAGGTAAATACACTGAGGATCACACGAGCCAAAATTCTCATTGCCAGAGAAGATATTTATAAACATTGAAACAGGAAGTTTAGAAAGAGCCCTGAGGTGTTGGACTGGAATTGAGGTAGCAGTATGAACTTATGTTTTTATTATTATTATTGTGTGTGCGTGTATAAATATATACAGACACACAGGTAGATACAGCAATAGTCACAGATGAAAATGTGTACACATATGCATATCAACATATCCACATACACATATAATATATGGTATATGTTTCCTATCTCTGTCCACCGAGTTAGTGAGCCTAAAAGCAATGCACCTCACTACCAATTAACACATTGAGTGCCTAAATCCTGTTTCCTAAATGTCCTTTATTTTTTAAGCCAGTTTTATTAATTAACTGGTTAGTTTGTTTCTTTAGATTTTTGTGGTGGATTTTTTTAGATTTATTTATTTTTTTTTTTTTAATGTTTTTTTATTTTTTATTTTTATTTTTTTTATTTCTAGGAGAGAGAGAGACAGCGTGAGCAGGGAAGGGTCAGAGAGAGAGGGAGTCACAGACTGAAACAGCCTCCAGGCTCTGAGCTGGCAGTCAGCACAGAGCCCGACGCGGGGCTCGAACCCACGAACCGCGAGATCATGACCTAAGCGAAAGTCGGACGCTTAACCGACTAAGCCACCCAGGCGCCCCTAGATTTATTTATTTTTGAGAGAGAGCGGGAGAGGGGCAGAGAGAGAGGAAGACAGAGGATTCAAAGCAGGCTCTGCTCTATCTCGTGAATTGGGAGACCATGACCTGAGCTGAAGTCAGATGCTTAACTGACTGAGCCACCCAAACGCCCCTTTATTTTGATTTTTAAGTCAGCTCTACACCCAACATGAGGCTCGAACTCATACCCCTGAGGTCAAGAGTTGTATACTTGGCCAACTGAGCCAGCCAGGTGCTCCCTAAATGTCCTTTATTAAAAGAAACTAGAGGAGCAGCTTGGCAACTCAGTCAATTGAGTGTCAACTCTTGATTTGGGCTCAGGTCATGATCCCAGGGTCATGGGATTGAGTCCCTTTTTGAGCTCCACAATTAGCATGAAGCCTGCTTGAGATTCTCCCTCTCTCCCGCTGCCCCTCCCCACCCTCTCTCTCTCTCTCTAAAATTTTAAAAGAAGAAGAAGAAACTAGATGTCCTTGGGGAAATGGTGGATTCCAGGACTGCAACAGAGAAAGTGCAAGTTGAACCTGAAACATCATTTATGCCAGAAAATAAGGAAATGCTTGTAAACGATGGGGACACGGTAAACGGAGCCAGGAGTCAGAGTGACAGGGTCAAATCTGGGGCAAACAAATGCTTAAACTAAGGATAGTAATAATGGATTACAACCCACTGAATAAAACTGGAATCCATGTATGCATACTCATATGCATGATGAATGAATGGTTGAGGGAAAGGAAAAGCCTCTAATAGAATGCCAACTAATAAAAATGGAAAAAATGATGGAAATAAACACTTACCATCTGTCAACCTTCATATATGTGGTTGAGTCCGTCGTTAAGGCCAGTAGTTAGAAGTTTAATAAGGAATAGAACATTGACTAATCTAGAAATTAGTGTTTTTTAGTTCCCATAAAACACTAATCAATTATAAATGCCAAAATGTTGAATTTAAGGTGGAGAGACTCAACAGACAACAACATGATCAAGCAATCAAGGTTAGTGGTGGGAAGAGGTGACAGCATGTGCCTCCTGATGTGAGGCACAGAGAAGGACAAGCATCATTTCTGTAGAACTACTTCCCAGAATGCATAACCTCAGTGTGTGGATATCTATCTATCATCTATCTATCTATCTATCTATCTATCTATCTATCTATCTATCTATCATGACTAAGTAATTACATTCCTAGGTATTTTCCCAAGAGAAACGAAAGTATGTCCACACAAATACTTACACAAGAATATTGAGAGAAGCTTTCATCATAATAGCTATAAATCAGAAAGATCTTAGTAGGAAAATAGAATGTCCTGTATTTATACAATGTAATACTACTGAATAATAAGAAGGAACAATTAACACAAGCAGTAACACAGATGAATCTCAAAAACACTATGCTGAGTGAATGAAGCGTTATACAAAAGACATATTGTATTATTCCATTTATATGAAGTTCTAGAACAGTTATCAATGGTGGGGGGAAAAAATCGGAGCAGTAGTTGGGTAGGGGGAGATTGATACAGAGGTGGGAAGCGCCCCAGGCAAGAAGCATGAGGGAACTCTCCAGTACGGTAAAGTGTTCTTCAGATAGAGGTTTGAATTAAACAAATGTAGGTATTCGCTAAAAGTTTTCAAACGGTACACTTAAGATCTGTGCATGTTTGTGTATCAATTTTACCTCAAAAGGAAAGAAAAAGCACTGTAAACAAATATGAAACTAGAGCTATTGATGTGCATACTGAAGTATTTAGGGGAAAGTATGTTGAATGCATCCCCGAGATGAGGTGGATCACTGGATGCATAGAGACAAATAGATATACGATAAAGCAAAGGTAGCAAAATATTACCTCTCCAATCTAGCTGGTAGATGTATGAGTAATCCCTGTAAATTTATGTTATCTTTTCTATACATTTGAAAATTCCCACAGTAAAATGCTGAAAATACATATTTTTTATTTGTTTAGTGTTTATTTATTTATTTTGAGAGACAGCATGCATGCAAGTAGGGGAGGGGCAGAGAGAGAGGAGAGAGAGAATCCCAAGAAGACACCATGCTGCCAGCACAGAGCCCAATGTGGGGGCTGAACCCACAAATTCGTGAGATCATGACTTGTGTGGAAATCAAGAGTTGGATGTTTAACCAACTGAGCTACTCAGACGCCCCTGAAAATGTACTTTTTGAAAAACTTGCTGTGTGGGTTGCCTGGGTGGCTCAGTTGGTTAGGCATCTGGCTTAGGCTCAGTTATGATTTCATGGTTCCTGGCTTTGAGCCTCGCATCGGGCTCACTGCTGTCAACTCAGAGCCCACTTGGGATCCTCTGTCCCCCTCTCTTTCTGTCCATCCCTCTCTCATGCTCTCTCTCTCTCTCTCAAAAATAAATAAACATTTTTTAAAAACTTGCTGTGGACTAAAACAAGAGGAATGGTGTCACGATGGTGAAAGAGCATAACGCAAAGATTTGGATGAGCTGAAAACCCTGGGCAAGAGACACTGGCGTAGGTCTCCCTAGTGGGTATGCCAAAAGAAATGAGATAAGGAACGCCTGTGGGTCTGTTCTTCCCATCACTCCATGTTGCCATCACTCAGAATCCCCACCTGTCTGACCACTGACTGATAGAATACTCTAAAACACCAAATCGACCAGGTCATTTTTATCTTGTCTTTCTCTGAACGTGTTACCAGTTAACCACATTGCATGAAAACAGCTTGTTTGATGTAACGGAATGTCGTTTCATTTCTGTTCTGGATCAGTAATTCCAGGGAGTGTGCATCCCAATGGGATACATTACTTTTTGTTGCTAGTGTATTATACTGGCAATGAATAATATATCACAGTTAATATTCCGCTACGTGTTTTGTGCCTGTTGTAACCCTGGACAACTTTCCACGTCGGTGCATATAAATCGCATCATCTGTAAAATGGAAACATGATAGTCATGAAGAGTAATTTAGTTAATACTTATAAATAACCTAGAACAATGTCTGGCATATAGTAATTGTTTAGTGAATATGAACTATGGTTATTCCATTGTACAGGTGTTCCATAATTTGCATAATTTATTGATGGGCATCTAGGTTGTTGCCGATTTTTCCCTATTACAGATAATATGGAATTAAACAATCTTATACATGTATCTTGATACATATAAATATTACTAGGAGAAACTCCTAGAAGTGGAACTACTAGATCACAGAAAATGTATTGTGTGCCAGTCATGTATCTATCGCTCTCAGCCAAAGCCCATCCTCCGATCCTCTGCTTTATACCCTGGTGTGGGAATCTATAAACTGCCTTTCCCAGACTGCTTTGCTTGCTGACCCCTTTTCGGTTTCTTCCAGGAAAATATTGCCCAATCAGGGGCTCCTGGGTGGCTCAGTTGGTTAACCCTCTGACTTCGGCTCAGGTCATTATCTCACGGTTCATGGGTTCGAGCCCCACATCAGGCTCTGTGCTGAGAGCTCAGAGCTTGGAGCCTCTTTCAGATTCTGTCTCTGTCTCCCCTGCTCATTCTCTCTCTCTCTCACTCAAAATAAACATTAAAAAAAAATTTTTTAAGATATTGCCTAATCAACCAAGTGAATCAATCAAATTGCATCAATTTGAATTCCCACCAACAGCATATAAAAGGGCCTCTTTCTGTACTTGTAAACGGTTGCTGCTGCTGCTGCTGCTGGAGGAGTTTAATACAACCGTAGGGCCCTAATCCACACCTTTCGAGCGAGAATGTAGAGGGGTGGGGCCTGGGCATCTATGTTTTCTAAGAGCATCACAAGTGATCTGCACAGACAACTATGAACACTGTTCTAGATCTTTGATTCCCAAAGTGTGCTCCCTAGATCACACCTGGGAGCCTGTTAGAAATGCAGAATTTCAAAAGCTGCATGTTAACAAGATCCCCATGGAATCCGCATGCACATTAAAGTTTAAGAAGTGCTGCTCTATAAAGGATGCTATCAGACGAACAGCAACACATCAGGTTTTGTGGGACCTAAAGCTTATATAATTTGGGAAACCTTCTTTACCAAAAGTGAATACAAAATTACAAACTGAATATTTATTTACAATGGAGGAATAGGTCACAATAAAATACTAACTTCTACAAGCTGGAAATTTCACAAACATCACAAAATCCAGGAGGGAAAATGACAAAACATGTTTACTATTGAGCTGATAACACACATCTATAATATGTTTCTAAATTTTTAGCCATCGTATTATACAATTAACAATTTGTCCTATAATCTTTTTATCTATACAGAGGTAATTCAGTCTCCGAGAAATGTTTTCCTTAAGACTGATAATTTAGAAAAGGGTTTTTTTCAGCTTCCAACTTGTTACAGTGTCATGTCAAATCTTCAGAGTTGTGTCAGATCTGGGATAAGCTCTCTCCAGTGTCTTTCAGCTGTGATCTAGGAGAGTCATGGCAGGTCATGTTTCTTCTGCAGTCGCTAATTTTAAATACTTTGCATCAATGACACTTGTTAACCTTTCCGTAGTCCGTGTCTTTGTGTGAACCATGACTTCCATCTTTCTTCTGCCTTTCTTATTTCTTTTTATAAATTAAAAAAAAAATTTAATGTTTCTTAATTTTTGAGAGAGAGTCACAGAGCAGGAGTAGGAGAGGAGCAGAGAGAGAGGGAGACACAGAATCTGAAGCAGGCTCCAGGCTCAGGGCTCTCAGCATAGAGCCCGACGTGGGGCTCGATCCCACAAACCACAAGAGCATGACCTGAGCCAAAGTCGGATGCTTAACTGACTGAGCCACCCAGGCTCCTGTTTCTTCTGCTTTTCTATTTCTTGTCCTGGAATGTCCCAATTCATGTAAATTTCCATCTTCTGTTATTGTTTTATCGATATTTTCTTTACCATCATGCTCCTGTTTGTCTTTATGCTTTTGACCATCAAGATTTTTCGCTTCTGTTGTGATAAAATAAGAGTTTTCCACATTTCGAAGTTCCTGCTGGCCTCCTTCCTTTTCCAGGAGGATACATCCCTCCCCTCATATCTGAATTTTAGTATAATCAACCATCCCAAAAACTGATACAAATGAATGTGAAATTAAAGCATCTGCGGGAGTACATCAAATACATTTTTAGATTGTGTCTACAGGGTAACCAAATTACTCTTCTAACTACATCAATTGCCTTGCTGATGAATATAGGAGTTCTGTCACCAGAACCTTTGTTTCTTTGGGGCTTTTTGATGCACTGTATCAATACTACATGCTATTTCTGAAACCAGCAGAATTCATCTAGACAAGATGAGTCAGTTATGCTAAGACGTATTTTGAGAGGCATGAAACCTGCAACATCACAGACTTACTACTTGAAGTCCCAGTATTACGGTTTTTATTCCTACAAACACAGGCTTTCTGGTAAATTCTATTTTGAGCACTTGTAATTTAAAAAAGAGAGAGAAAACAGTATGTTTATAATGGTATATGCTGCACTACTGAATATATTCTTGATGGAAGAATATTTCCTTTTTTTTTTTTTTTCCTTTTTTGGCTTCATTGAGAACTGAATCCTCTATTTACTTTTACATGTTTGATGACTGAAAGAATTTTCAACAGACCAGCTTCTGGCTCTGCAACATTTTTTTTTATGTTTTATTTATTTTTGAGAAAGAGAGAGAGATGGCATGAGCAAAGGAGGGACAGAGAGAGAGGGAGACATAGTTTCCGAGACAGGCTTCAGGCTCTAAGCTGTCAGCACAGAGCCTGACGCGGGGCTCGAACCCACAAATTGTGAGATCATGACTTGAAGTCAGACGCTTAACCAACTGAACCACCGAGGTGCCCCTGGCTCTGTACATTTTAAGCATTGTTTTCCTCCCACTCCCCACAGTGCCAAGTATTGTAGGAAAAGTTTATTCTATGACACCAGCTATGGCTTTGCATCTTCATGCCACAGTAGCAACTAAACCAGTGCAGCAGGTGGTAGAAATATTCCTGGAGGCCACACCGACACCAGAACGGCAAACTATAGTGTAACTCTATCCAGAAGTAACTATAGACTGCATAAAGACATATCATTAAACTCAAACTCAACATTTGCCCGATTCAACTTCCGTTTATCTGGATCCCAGAAATGCCTGGCCAACACCTGGGGTATTGTAATGAAGGTGGGGAGTAGAAAGAGGCAGCTGTCTTAACCAATTTCAGTCAAGACGTCTTACTTTTAAAACTTTATAAAAATAGATAGCCACGTAGAGGCCTTTGATGGGGCCCCTCCTAGGGCTTTTGAAGGAGCTATACAAGCAAAGAGCCCTGAAGCTGAAGCTTCATTAAGTTCATGGTCAATCTGTCCTTGCAGAGGAGCACATAAGATCAAAATGAGAGAAATATCTTCACAGATCACTAGTAGAGCCCCCTTGTCATGAAGATTGGGAAACTGAGGCCCTCCGAGGTTGCCTCACTTCTCCATGACCACACTTCTGGTTAGTAACAGTTAGTAACCAGAGAATCTGGACTCCAAGTCCAGGGCTCTTTCTCTAGAGTGCATGTAGCTTTGTGGGGTTGCCCCTGAAGGTCTTCAGACTTTGAGAGCTAAATTTATGCTCTGTGTGTATTGAACGAAATAAAGTGTTAGAAGAGGTATCACTCCAGATTTCACATAGGCCAAATACCAAATAAATACCCCTGACCCTGTGATCAGCCTCACAGCATCTCACAAGGTACTTGCCAAAAGGGGTAGTTTGCCCGTCTGTTGGATCTCACGTGACAAAGAAAAAAAATCTCCTTGACAAGTCATAGTCACAATACATTTGTTGACGAGATGTCATTTGATAGCCAAAATAGGCATTCTCTACCCCCAAAGAAAGAAGGATTACTGAATGCTGACACTAATGCTAGTGTTAGTCTATTACAAGTGTTTCATGCTGTGGCTTTATTCTGATTTGTGCCTTGAGATAAAGATTTAATATCCCTCATTTAAATTACAGTATCTATTGGGTTTTTATGGGCTGCAGTATGTTCCTATACTAACATTTCAATGCAGGCATTTCCACCCTGAAGATTTATTTGGTCTGACAATTCACACGCATCACACAATGAAAACAGCTTAAACATCAGCTCTGTGGGCCATATTCCATTGCCCTTATGCAAAAATTATCGATTGAATGCCCCCCCTCTGTGGCAGGCACTGTAATAGGAGAGGCATGTGACATTGGAGAAGGGATACAGAGATGGACGAGGTGAGATGTTGGCCTTCATGGAATCCCTAGACAAGTGTCTCCCACCTGGCAGCCCGATGGTTACAGTGCAATATGGTAGAGTCTGAGAACATAGAGGAAGGGAACAGACATTTGGGCAGGGAGAGGGAGATTCAAGAAGGCTTTGGAGAGCTGACACCTGGGTTAATTCTCAAAAGACAACGCCTTCCAAAGAGAGAAGAGGAAGGCCATCCAAAGTAGATAGGCCAACAATGTGCAAAGGGCTGGACATGTGGAGGAGAACGTTCAGGAGACAGCCAGCAGTTTCTCTGGGCTACAGCCCAGGGTGCCTGGGAACAGCGAGGGGGCAGCTGGAGAAAAGTTGAAAAAAGTTGAAGAGTGTCATATCGGCCCAAGAAGGCTTTGTGTGCCCTGCTAAGGAGTTTGGACTCATTTCTGTAGAAAAGAGTAAGATTTGGGCAATGTAGTGACATAATCAGATCTGTGTTTAGAAAAACCAAGTAGAGGAGGCATGAGTCACAATGCTGTGTGGCAAAGGGCCTGAGCTTATGGGCATCAAATCCCGATGATCGAAGAACAGCCTCCACCGGCAAAGAATCTCACGAGGTACCTTCTGACAACCGTCTCACGTGGACGTCTGAAACTGGAAACATCAGGGCTGAGTAACCAGCCTAGAGGANAGATCATTTCCATAAACAAATAAGACATGTGCACAGATGACCTATATCTGATCCCGTCCTCTCATTCCAGCCTAGTGATGCCATGCATCATCCACTTTGTGTTTTTTGTTGTTTTTTTTTTATCATCAATGAGGCTGGATCTAAGTAGGCCAATAAGTCTGAACCTTAGAGATAATGATGACGTAAGAAGCTTGGGACCTAAAACCCCTCCCTTAGGCCAAATAGGAAAACACAGAAATGCACTGGCCCAGGCTCAGGCCACCAAGCACCCAGTAATACCCTGCATGCAGAGTTCACTGGTAAAAGCTGGATCGGAGGAAAAATGGTTAAAGTATAGGACAGATGGGGGGCTTCCGTTTCCTTCCCAAATCTACACCTTGGGGCCTGAGCCCTTGGCATGCCTAGGGTGAATGTGCCCTTAGAACTGACTACCAGTCTGCTCTCTCAGCCTTCGGAAGGAATGAGGTCTACGGTGGGGATCAGGAAAAGAGACTTTCCTGCTCCTTCCTCTGTAGAAGAGAGAAAGAGGGGAACAGAGCCCTTAGCTCTTGAGTCCAGGCAGTGAAAGCCTAAGAAGAACCCAAAGGTCTTGCCTTAGTCACAGCTATCGTCGTCAGTCAGTGGTCAAAGAGGTCCGAGCAAAAGAATGGGGAAAGACAGTAACGATCCCCTTTATGGGGAGAGGGCCAGACATGTTTGGGGGAAGGCAGTTTGCCAAATAAGATACAGAATTCACAGTTAAATTTGGATTTCAGACAAACAGCACATCATCTCGTAGTATAAGAACATCCCAAATAGTGCATGGGGACACGCACCAAAAGATGTGTCCTGTGAAACTAGACGTCCTATACTTTTATGTGATAAATCGGACAATCCCAGTGACAGACTCTTCCTTTCTGGCCTAGGTATTCACAGCCCCACATCTGAACTCGAAGCCCAGAGTTCTAGACACAGAGAACTTTACAAGCACGTGTACTGTCAGCTTAAATTTCTTCAGGATGAGGGGCGCCTGAGTGGCTTAGTCGGTTAAGCGTCCGACTTTCGCTTAGGTCATGATCTCGCGGTTCGTGGGTTCGAGCCCCGCGTCGGGCTCTGTGCTGACTGCCAGCTCAGAGCCTGGAGCCTGTTTCAGTCTGTGACTCCCTCTCTCTCTGACCCTCCCCTGCTCACACTGTCTCTCTCTCTCTCTCCTAGAAATAAATAAAACATTTAAAAAAAAAAATTTCCTCAGGATGAGAGCAAGGAGACACAGAGAATTGTAGTAATTGGCCCAAGTCGTGCTGCTGATTAATGGCAGACCAGGGAATAAAACACATCTGTAGATCCTACTATCGTGTTCTTTCTCTTCGGCCACCCTAAGTCCCCTTTGTCCCCTCCGTCCCTTGGCTCACCAGCTACTGAATTAGATGAAAATTCTCTCAGGGCAGAGAGAATTATTTTTTAATACCTTCTCCCAACGCCTAACACAATGCTTTATGAGCCCTGGCAGCGCCATCGATATTGTGGAGTGGCAGGCCGTGTGGCGAAATTACCTGGATCACTGCCACCTCTCTCCACTCCACTCACACCTTCTGCGTTCTCCCTGTGAAGCCGTCTTGAGGGCTGCTGGGAAGTTGGCACAGCCTCCAGGCAGGTGTGAAAACGGTCCTAGCCCTCCGGAGAGGCCGTGAAGTATTTTCTGGAAAACACACAGCCTTTGGGAAAAATCCTCTCTACTGAGGTAAAGGGGTTCAAGGAAAACACAGCTGAGCCCTGCTAGCTTCTGTGGAAGGCAGTCGTATTTTAATCAGGAACTTCCTCTTCCTCCACAGCAAACCTTTGCCCAGAGCTGCCAGCCAGGAACCAGCTGGACTTCGAGGATTTCTCTCTCCTTTCCCTTGCCTCCCTCTTGTGGACAAGCGGGCACGCAGTTACTACAATGGACATGAGGAGGCGAGGAGCCCATAAACAGCCGCACAGACTGATCCATGTCTCTTGTCCAGCCAGCCCTTGACAACTTGGCCAAGTGGGGTGACCTTCCCTGCCCTCCGTTACTTCTCACAAACCACACCACATTGCCGTCTCCGTGCTCCCAGCGCCCTGATCGCCTTTCCTCTCCTCACCCTCTCCCAGCCTCCGTCTCCATGTTCCTGACTTCCCTCCGCCATAACCCAACCGAGACTTAGGCTTGTTGGAATCCCTATGCCCGGAGCAAGCAAGTCCTTACTCTTCTAGGAAACAAGTTGCTTCTTCACACAATCTATTTTTTTAAGGTTTTATTTTTAAGCAATCTCTACACTCAACATGAGGTTTGAACTCAACCCAGAGATCAAGAGTCACATGTGCTACCAGCTGAGCCAGCCAGGCGCCCCAAACACAGTCCTAAGCAGGATGTTGAGATGCTTCATGAGGATAATAATAGCATTAATTTAGCGCTTTACAAGTATATGCTCCTTTTACTAAGGACTTGAAACCCATTGTCTCATTTACATTCATGATCTTTGCAGCAAACCAGTGAGGTACATATTGTGTTTGTACCCATTGTACAGGTGAGGACACCGAGGTTAGGAAACACTGAATAATGCACAGAAGCTGGCAGAACTGGGACTCAGATTCGGAAAATCGGACACTAGACTCTAGAAAGCCCTGCCCAGTCAGACTTTCTGCAGTAATGGAAATGTTCTACATTGTCCAGTATATGGGAGGCACCAGCCACAAGTAGCTACTGACAACTTGAAATATGATTACAGCAACTAAATTTTAGGTTTTATTTAATTTCAACTTAAGTAGTCACAGATGACTAGCGGCTCCTTCAGTGAACAGTACAGCTTAGAATATAACCCCTTAGTCATTCCAGTTACTTACGTTCCTCTTCCCTATGCATATACTTACATGCTTACCCTGGATGGGTCAGGGAGACCTTTGGTTCACATCATTCCCTTGGCCCTCACCCCACAGAGTAGACTCTGCCTAGAACACTGATAATTGCCTTATGTCTTCTTTGATGCAATAAGGCCAGGAGAAGCGAACTGATGATGTAAGAGATGGGGGCTCTTCTCCCTTTGCTACCGGTGACAAGTGGCTTACTTCCACTGGGCCTCAGTTTCTGCCTCTTCATGAAGATAGAGCTGTACCCCATGATCTCCAAGATGGCGTCCAATTTTTTTTTTTTAATATTTTTTTATTTATTTCTAGGAGAGAGAGAGAGACAGCGTGAGCAGGGGAGGGTCAGAGAGAGAGGGAGATACAGACTCTGAAATTGGCTCCAGGCTCTGAGCTGGCAGTCAGCACAGAGCCCGATGCGGGGCTCGAACCCACGAACCGCGAGATCATGGCCTAGGCGAAAGTCAGACGCTTAACCGACTAAGCCACCCAGGCGTCCCGATGGCGTCCAATTTTAACATTCTGCAGTTGGAAAGCCCTTCGCAGACCCCCCTCTCTGGTTCTCAAGGGCGGCGCATTTTAAAACAAGAGCCCCAAGTGATGAGTCTGGCACCAACAGTGATTACCTGAAGAAACAGTCAGCAAGCATGCTTGATTGTGCACATCCGACACCCCGCAATATAGGGGGTTCTTTTTTTAGAACCCTAATCAGAGATTCCATTTGCATAATTAACATCTTTAGGAATAATTACAAATGACACATCTGTTCACTATCACCCCCTCCTCGGCAAACTATGTGTTATAAACACAGTTGCTTCAGCTCTGTAAACACTTGGGGCCTGTCCTTTGCTTTTTGTGTTAGTCACTTACCACCTTAGTGAGAACCCTGCGGGCCTTATCCCTGCGTGGTTCCATCCCTTCAGCCAGTGCTGCTCAAACAAGTTTGGGACCTGCTTGCAATACCTACCCATTTTGACTGGCCGCAGATTATGAGTTCTTGATCTTGGCTCCCTGGACAAAGGCTTTAGAGCAGTCATGAAATTTTATGAAATTCTGGGTGTATATAGTTACACATGTACATTCTGCGGAGAGGGCTCATGGCTTCCAGTAGCATTTCAATGGGTGTCCCCTGATCCAAACAATAGTGAAGAATCACATACTATTTGATTCCGTTCATATGGAAACCCAGAAGCAGGAAAGTAGATTAGCTGTTTCTTCAGGTCGAGATGGAAGAGGGGGGCAGAATGGTGGGAAGTGGGGGTAGGTAACAGCAGAAGGATATGACGTTTCATCTTGAGGTGATAAAAGTATTCTAAAATTGACTATGGTGGTTACACCTATCTCTGAATATACTAAAAACCACTGGATTGTACACTTTAAATAGGGTATGCATTATATTATAATGTACGGTATGTGAATTTCGACTCACTAAAGCTGTTTTTAAAAAAAATAGTTAAGGGGCACCTGGGTGACACAGTCGGTTAAGCATCAACTTCGACTCAGGTCATGATCTCATGGTTCGTGAGTTCAAGCCCTGTGCTAGGCTCTGTACTGACAGCTCAGAGCCTGCAGACTGTTTCGGACTCTGTGTCTCCCTCTCTCTCTGCCCCTTCACATTCATGCTCTGTCTCTCTCTCAAAATAAATAAACTTTAAAAAAATAGTTAAGATTCCTGCTTAGAGAAAGGGGCCATAGACTGTGAGCGCCCTTAATGACACTGGGCCCTTTCTGTTCCCAGAAAGCCTTGGGTGGTACCAAGCATAGTTCTTTTTTGGAAGTGAAGGTCAGTTTTATGTGGTGCCTCCCATGGGATATGATTTAATGGTATCAGGAAGGCCCCCTAGGCCAATGTTTCTCAAACCTTAATGAGCACATGCGTTAATTGGTGATCTTGTTAAAATGCAGATTCTGATTCAGTAGTTTTGGGGTGGGCCCAAGATTCTCCCGGCGGCCCAGTGAACACACTACGAGTAATAAGGCACTAGACCAAAACCATGTCAGCATCTTGTCGCCTCTCCTTATCGTCATGACATCTAACTACTTACGACAATACTTAATTTCCTGAGATATATACAGCCCTGGGTGCACTTTATTCCTGACTAGGACTATCTCCCCAACTAATTTCTCGGTTGTCTTGCTCCAGTGAACTAAGCTGAACAACATAGAATCCTCAAGGGCCCCCTTTATCTTCCTTTCAAGACAAAGCCAGGTACAGGCCCGGTCCGTTCATCAGTTCTATTTCCCCACAGCCCCATACTGGCCCAATTTCGCCCTTAGAATGAGGTTGTCTCTCACAAAAGGCAGACCTAGCTCAACTAGAACTTGGAAAAAAGAAGTCATTCCATCTCTGTTTCCTAAATGTAAACTTCCTTTCACTCATCCCACTAAATGTTTTGCTTCCCCAGCACTGGATAAAGAAGCATGGGACCCAGAAGCTTATTTTGAACCAAAGGGGTATTCGTATGAAGGGAGAAGGCTGTGGGCAGTCCATCTGAAGCAGGTTTCCTCCGCAACCAACAAGGACCCCTTCACTAATCTTATTCAAGTAGAACAACATCAGGGATGCTATAGCAAGGATTGAGTGATTTAGTAAATTGAAAAATATGGCCATAATATTGTGTGACAACTCTCCTCAAGGGGTGGAGTCTGTTTCTCTGCCTTGAATCTGGGCTGGCCATTATGACTTGTTTTCACCAATGGAATGTGGTAGAAGTTCCAGAGCCCAGCCCTCAGGAAGCTTTGCAACCTCCTCCCTCTTGAAACTGCCTTGAGAACACCACATAAGGAAGCCAGTCTGGCCACTAAGAGGCCATGTGGAGAAGAATGGTCCCAGCGCAGCCAACAGCTGGGACCATTTCCCAGAACACAAATGAGGCCATCTTGGATCCCCCCATTCAATACAGCCACATAAGTGAGATTAAAAAACAAACAGCAGAGGAGCCACTCAGCCACCCGAGAAGTGTGGAAACTAATAAATCACTGTTGTTTTCAGTCACTACATTTTGAGATGGTTTGTTAGGCAATCGTAGATAACTAAACTAGGTGGGATGCTGGAATAGATCATCTAGAGATGATCCTCAAATGTGACTCTGTGTTTTAAGTAATGGGGGGGGGTTGAAGAGGGAGTTGATTAAGCTCCGATCAAGCCTTTTCTTCTGTGTATCTACAGCTCTATTCTACATTCACACGTCTGGTTACTGCACGTGCTTTTGTTGCTGATCTGCCATGTGAGAAAAAACAGTGAATGCCCCCCACCGCAAAAGGCCTCTTCACGTGTTTAATGACACTACACTTACATAACTATACAAAACTAGTACAACAGTGTGTCTTGCTTGAAGTGCAGCAAGGTTGTATGTATGCAAGGTGCTAGAGTCCCATCCCATCTCCCCCCTGCCATGAAGGGCTATGCCTGTGGGCTTCGGGATTTAGATGGGCCAACACAGGATTTAGGGGACCAACATGGGGTGCCTCAGAGAAGAGACGGGAAAGCAAGGTGACAATGGCAAGGATGGGGAAGTCTTCTCCACACCCTGACTTCAAACCCGTTGCAAAGGACTAATTTTGAACCTCAAAAAAAAAAAAAAAAAAAAAAAAAGGAATGATACCAGAGCTGAAGGAAGAATTTGAGGAAATCTAGGCACACACGTGCTGCTTTAGAGCCCAGGAGATGGAGCTGGGGACAGGGTCTCTCTGCCCTTCCTCACCCTGCCCCAACTCTGACATGCATGCAAAGCAGCTTTGACCTCCCTCAGAAGGGAAGACTACGGGGGTGCTTACTCGGGCCCCATCGTCACCGAGAGCCCAGACATCCGATACAAGGGTAAGGGCCCCTGACAAAGGAGTTGACACACAAAATGAGCTGCCAAGAGGTGCCAACACTTTGGGCACCTCCTTGAGATAACTAGGGGAGCCTCTGGGGAGAAGGAGAGGAGGTCCAGCGTGAGCAGCTGGGGCTCCACCTGCAGCATCAAAGGGAATGTGTCCAAACATGCACACACAGGCTGGTTTACGCAGTGGGAGTAAGATCTTTTCAATTTCTCCTCCTGATTTGTCAGAGGCTCCCACGACCTGCACAGATGTTCTGATATCACCCAGGTGCTTTGTACCTCCTTCCTTTTTCAGGAGCCGGCTTTCTACAGCAGTTTTAGGTGAGGTGCAAAACGAAGCTAACTTCCCAAGCTGGGTATATATTTCAACTAAGTTTGAAGATAAAGCTATGGAATGCAAGTGTGGAGCTCAGAGGAGCAACTTTGGACTTCTCTTCCAGCTACCTCCCTATTGTCTATTTATGGCAGAATATATAGAGATGTCATATATAGATATAAAGAGAATATAGAAAAATGCTAATCCAGGCACTAGTTTACCTCAAGTAGGATACAGATGGCATTATATTCTTATTTCAAGAAGGGAAATACAACCATATGTATTAAGGACCAGGTTACAGAGAAGAAACCCAATTGACCTGATTCAACTAGCTTTTTTGTTACGTCTTGTCATATTGGATTCCTATAGCTTGTTCCTTTTTTAATCCAACCATTAGGGGCAAGCCATATAAACTATTTTTAAGTGCCCAGTTCACAAATTTGGTAATTTGGTAATAGCTAATGATATTGAAGCAAGGCTTACCTTGTAACCCCACAATTCCATTCTTAGGTTACATATTCTGAAAAGAAAATCTCGTACCTAGGCCTGAGAAGGCCTCAGCAGGAATACGTATCCACGCATGGTTTGTAGTAGGGAAAAGCATGTTTATCAATAGGGGAGAGTGAAATAATTTGGAAAGCAATACAATGCCAAGGTTAAAATAATTGGGCTAAATGTATTGGTATCAGTATGGATAAATTGCAATATAATGTCCAGTACAAAAGATGTTAAAAGGATACTTAGAGAAAACCCACAAGGGTTACTATTAAAAGCCCATCCCCAAAGAGGACTACATATTCTTTCTGTATATATATCTACCTAGTGAAAGTAATTTTAATGAACAAGAAAGATAAATTCGATTATTGTGACATCAGTTCTCTCTGGAAAGAAAAAGAATAACACGGCAGAGTGAAACTAGGGAGATGTGGCTGTGCTGCAACATTTTATTTCTAAGCAAGGAAGAAGGAAGAAGGAAAGAAGGTAACCAGTGCTAATATGGCAAAATGGCAAATCTCAATAGTTAGTACATGAATATCGGTTATAGTCTTTTTACAGTTTCCTGGTATATTTAAATTATTTTCTTTTTTTAAATTTAAAGATGACCCACAGCTGACCAGCAAAGGGACTTCACCCCTTCCACTGTGGTGCCTATTCTAAAGGAACTTCCTGGGTTTGCTAATGACCAAGGTACAAGAAAGCACGTCCTCAGATTAAACGTCACTACTCATCTCTTCTCTCCCCATACAAACTATTTTTCTTCGCTATTCTATACATGCATCGCCTTTAATTTCTGCCCGATGACACTAGCCCCGGGAGACAGGATGAGAGGAAAAGAGGGTGGAAACACAAAACCAAACCCTTGTAAGACACAAAGAAACACTTACTCTGTTAGAGCCCACTTTGGAATACCCTGTGTTTCTGTCACCCGGGGCATTCTGATTCATTCAGAGCATCTCCTCCAGATACAAGTCATTTAGCCAGGCGACAGGAGGAACAATTACTGCTGGCTTAAAAGATTGGTTGATTTCTCCTGCGCCTATTTGCCTGCAGTTCTGGCTCTCTGACAAATCAAGTCAGATCAATTTGTACCCTAAAGAGTAAATGGGAGGATGTGATTATTTTCTGGTTCAATAGAAAAGCATTTCATTTCAAAGGGCTGCTGCATAGCACTTCTTTTGAGATTTGGTAGGAACAGGTCAAGTCCATAGAGAGTAAATGATGGATTCTCAGGAGGACAGCCGGGCTTTGCTTCTCGCCTAAGCTTTGGGAACGGAAGCAGGATGTGGAGGTGAACAGAAAGTGTTCTCGTCTGAGAGACAAGGCTCTACATATCCCACTGCCCTCGTCAGTTTGGGCTACCATAACAAAATACTATAGACTGAGTGGCTTACCAATAGCAGAAACTTATTTTCTCACAGTTCTGGAGGCTGGGAGTCTAAGATCAGGGTGCCCACAAGGCCAGGTCCTGATAAGGGCACTCTTCTGGGTTCCAGATGGCTGACTTCTTATTGTATGGCAGAAAAGAGAGCTAGGTAGCATTCTGGGCTCTATAAGAAGGCCACTAATCCCATTCCTGAGGGCCTCACCCTCATGACCTAATCACCTCCCAAAGACTCCCCCATCAGATATCATCACATTGGGATTAGGGTTTCAACATAAAAATTTTGGAGGGACCCAAACTTTCAATCCATCACACTCATGTTTAAGGAAAGTGTTCTTTGCCTCCTCAAAAGGAGTGGGTGTTTAAGAGTTAAAAAAAAACATAAAACAAACAAACAAAAATAGCCTAAGATTCAAGAGGATGGAAATCTAATTCTACTGCAGCCAAACCAAGACCAAGAAAATTACCCCTGAAACAGAACCAAACATGCAGAAATAAACTTCTGAAGAACAAGAGGGGAAACAGGTGGGAAAGTACTCAACCAGTTTGGTCCTTGACACCTTGATGCCCTTTACTTGCCTGCTAAGAGATTTGTTTGCTGAGGTGCAGTGTTAGGGGGAGAAGCCAAGTGAGAAAAGCCTTGGGTAGTTCTGGGTTCCTGTGACTGTGGGCTTCCCCTGCTCTCTGCCTTCTCAGATGTTATCTGACACTTGAACTCAATCTTCAAGGTCAGATTCACTCCTGCACATTTTCCATTGCCTCACTCCACAACCATTTTAGCTGACATGTAAGCATTGGAATAATGTGTTGGAAACATGTGGGCTTTGGGGGCAGGCTGCTTGGGTTCAGTTCCCAGCCCTGTGGTTTATGACTCGTGAAACTTTGACAAACGACGTCAGCTTTGATTCCCTCATCTGTAACACAAGAGCAGTAATAGCACCGTCCCACAGGGTTGTTATTAAAGGACACGGTGGGTATAAAGCTCTTAACACAGACGCTGCTATAGATGAAGAAGCACTCTACAGATGTTCATTATGATTACTGCTGTTATTATCTACTGCCTTGGATATGCGATGCTGTTTGGTTTCCTATGAAAGACTTAGAGATTGTTAAATCCAAATTTTAGTGAGAATAGATCTATTACATGAGCATCAGGTCAATCAGTGTTAGTGGGCCTCTATCCTTAAGGGTGAGCTATAGGCTTCCTCTGAGTCATTCCCATCTGTCATGCAATTGTCAACCTTTCTTATACTGATCTCCATGGCAATCAGCTATTTACCCTGGCTCCCCATCTCTATAACCCTCTACATGAGGTTAATTTGCACTGTAGTGCATGAGCACCATAGTGTAGCAACGTACAAGGAGTAAGAAGGCAGGGGTTCTGTCTCCTTCCATGGCAATAACCAGTTGTGTATGGGAGAGATTGATTTATCAGGTCTGACTTTTGGTTTTCCTCGTCTATAAAGGGACGATCGTCTTTCATGTTCTATTCACTTCACCAGGTTATGGAAAACTGAAAAAACGAATGTAAAGGTATGTTGACTTCTAAAGAGCAAGGGTGAAATATAAGAGACCATTGCTGGCTGGTTGTCTTTATTCTGCCATCTGAATGTCCTTCAATGATGAACCCAACAGAGTCCAACATGGGACCACCATGTAGGAAGTCCATCTACATAATTCTACGTCAACAGGCCTCATATTGTAAAACGCATATTGTAACAACCAGGGACTTCATACGTATTATTGATAATGGTGGGTGCCTGAACAAAATGTAAAACTTTTCAATATGAATTATAATGTCTGTCTGTAAGCTGGTCATTGCTGCCACATACTACATAACTTAGCAACTTAAAAGTCTCCCATCCTAAAACTAGAAACTGACCAAGCACAGTTTCTGCTAGGCATATAATATTTGTGCCTGATTCAAAATTTTTTATTTTTATAAAGGAATGCTAAGGGACAAATACATTTTTGGTTTACTTCTTTTCATTTTAAAAATACGATTAAGGAGCACCTGGGTGGCTCAGTCGGTTAGGCGTCTGACTCTTGATTTCGGTTCAGGTCATGATCTCAAGGTTCATGAGTTTGAGCCCCATATTGGGCTGTGCTGATAACATGGAGTCTGCTTGGGATTCTCTCTCTCCCTCTCTCTCTCTCTCTCTCTCTCTCTCTACCCCTTCCCTGTACATGCCCTTTCTCTCTGTCTCTCAAATAAACTTAAAAAATACAATTGTAAAGTATTAACTGACTTTGTGTTTTCTGACTATGTGTTGCAAGTCTCTAGACTGTAGCCAAGCCCATTAAAACTGTTGTTTGCAACAGAAAATGGCTATGAGCATTTTCTCTGGGTTTCTGTTAGGACTGGGCTAACACCTATTGCTATTGTTATCCACTGTGCCGTCCCAACAGAAATGATGCTCACGAGGTAAATTGCAAATAGTTTATTTGCAACAAGCATTTCCTGCTGCTAAAGACTTTTGAGCACCCTGCTTCATATCCTTGAGCAATTTGGAAATGATTAATCACCACTCCTGCTTAAAGAATGCAAATATAGGCAACTAGGGAAAACGCATTTATTGATATTAATGGGATTTATTTCAGATTTTTTTTTAAGTGTGCGTTCCCCATAGTTATGGTAAGACCAGAACTCTCAGGCCCTTTGTTCCCAGGAAATTACTGTGCCCTTATCTTCCTGCATTTGCTCATACTGTTCCCTTAGCCTGGATGCCACCGTTCCTCCACTATTTCTATACCTGTCGACATCCTTTCATACAGCACTTAGGCTGTGGTGTTTCCTTCACACCGCAGCCCCAGGCCAACTCCTATTCATCTGAGCTGCAGGAACCATGCGCCTCCATTTCTGCAGCGATTATTTTGCTTTGCTTTTTAACTCCTTGTCTCACGCAGAATATTATGTTTTCCTGAAGGACTGTGAACCATATCATTCAGATTTGTATCTCTCTCTCTCTCAATACACAGGCATATACCACACCTACGTGACACTTTACACATAGTAAACGCACAATAAATACCAGCTGACAGAATCCCAACAGCCATCATGTACTCATTCAAGAAGCATCTACTATGTACTTCCTACGTGCAATGTTATGCAGACTGTGCAATTCGAAGGGGATAACACGGATGAATAAGACACAGTCTGATGGAGGAGGCAACCATGCCAATAAAAATTACAACACATCGTGATAAACGCTCGGATCCAAATGTACAAAATCATATGGGTGCCCGAGGAAGGGAGAGACTAACTGTATCTGGGGAGGTCCAGACAGGCTTCACGGAAGAGGCAGGCTTTGGTCTTCAACTAAGAGCATGAGAGGAATTCACCTAGTAGTAGGGGTGTGGTAGGTTTGGAAGGCATTAAAGGAAAAGGGAATCATTTATGAAAATATCATAGTAGGGTGGAAAGAGTAACAGGGGACCGGGACTGGATCCTGGGCATGCAGGAGTGGATGCAGAGGGATGGGCCGGAGAGCGATGGAGCCAGATTGCAGAATGTGGTCTGTGCCTGCCTAGGGAGTTCACCTTGACCTTGATGCAGCAGGCAGGAGACCTGTCCCGGGTTTTGCAGCAGGAGAGGAAGTGGGCCAGAGCTGGGTTTCCGAATGATCGTGCTGGTGGTGGCTGGCGGCTCATTCGGCCATAGCTTTTGGCCCTTGTTTTCATTTCCTGCCCCCAGCTCTGGTGCTTCACGGCTCGCTGGGGGAATTTAGAACAGATGATGGTGAGTTCCCCGGAACTGTTAATTCCCTTTAATGGAATTTTTTCAGTCCAAAGCAGTCACATTCTCAGAATATAAATTTACTTCTGCATACCTTCACGTAGACAATCACAGTAAAATAAATGTTGTTAATTAGTGTTGGTCTCAAAGACTAACAGCATTTAATCCCCGCCCCGCCCCCACCAGTGAAATAGCATTGCCTTTATAAGGAGTCAGAAAGGAAGGGAATGGGGCAAGTAAAATGTATGAATAAAGCAATCACAGTAGTTTAATTAAGTGAAACCCTACCAGCTGCTGTGAATGTGACCCCACAGACTTACTTTGTTTGTATTTCAAATCATCCTTTCCAAAGAAAGGGAAGCAGCATGTCTGGTAAGAATCTTCCTATACTTGTATGCCACCCCACTCCCCAATACACACATTTTTAGGCAAGCCTGAGCTAAACAGAATCATTTTTCAGTCCAACAGTAAGAGACAGTGGGAGCAGTTCCCAGTGACCCTCTGAGCCTGCAGCTACTCCAAAGCCTCCAAAACTAGGAAGGCGGGGGGGTGGGAAGAATGCTCTAATTCTAGTTGGTTCCACCACTTTTTTTAGTCTTAAAGAGCAGGGAGGGGCCTTCCTCTGAGCGAACAACACTAGTTTCTCAAATACCACGCTCTGTTTGGGGGGGACCATAACCTTTAGCAGCCCAGAATGTGAAGATCTCATTCCAAATAGCCACTGTTTCCTTCTTCCAGTCCTTTGAGGAAAAACAATTAGCCTGTTCATTGCAGCTGTTGACTCATCCTTAGCCAGTGAGAGCAACAGTTCAAGTTTGGGCTTGGGAAGCGGGCCTCCCAGGTTCTGATCTTTGATCTGCAACTTTCTGTGTGATTTGGGGCATGCTACTTACCCTCTCTGGGCCTTCAGCCCCTCCTCTGTAAAGAAAGTGAAGAAAGCATCCAACTCACAAGTTGTGAGGATGAAGTAAAATAATGGATGTGTCTGGTACAGAATAAGGACCTTGTAAATGTTAGCATCATCAGCAAGTGTCAACAAAGCCTTATTATCTACTGCCTCGTATCAAGGAATACAAATTAGTGTAGATTGGCTCATCACACTCCTTTAGAAATAGAATTGTAGAGGGGCACCTGGGTGGCTCAGTCGGTTAAGCACCCGACTTCAGCTCAGGTCATGATCTCACGGTTCATGGGTTTGAGCCCCGGATTGGGCTCTTTGCTGACAGCTAGCTCAGAGCCTGGAGCCTGTTTCAGATTCTGTGTCTCCCTCTCTCTCTGACCCTCCCCTGCTCACGCTGTCTCTCTCTCTCTCTCTCAGAAATAAATAAATTTAAAAAATTTTTTAAAAAAGAAATAGAATTGTAGAGTCTCGGTTGTCAGAAAGTCAAAGAACACCAAATCAAACATTTCTTTTTTTTATTAAGTTCATTTATTTTGAGAGAGACAGAGAATCCTAAGCAAGCTCTGTACTGCCAGCACAGAGCCTGATGAGGGGTCCACCCACGAAACTGTGAGATCATGACCTGAGCCAAAACCAAGAGTTGGATGCCTAACCGACTGAGCCACCCAGGCGCCCCACCAAATCCAACAATCCTACTCTTCAAAGTGAAGTTCAGTGATCTGCCCTTGAGCCCTGCCTCTTTTGCAGTCAAACTAGGACCAGTGCTCGTCCTCAGTTCTAGTTAACTGTCTCCTGAGAACCAATCAGGTTCTCCCTGTGAAGGTGACCAGCTTAGGAAAGGGAGACACACATTTGCCTGGGTGGTTCAGTCAGTTGAGTGTCTAACACTCAGGTCATGATTCCAGGGTCATGAGATTGATATCCATGTCAGTCCCCAATGCTGAACATGGAGCCTGCTTAAGATTCTCTCTCCCTCTCTCTCCCTGTGGCCCTCTTCCCATGCATGTTGTCTCTATAAAAAAAAAAAAACAATAATAAAATAAAATAAAAAACAAAAAGGAAATGAAGAAGAAAGGAAGGGTCTGCCCCCTTTTGTCAACAATGGAAATCTGTTTTTCTAGAGAACTAGATCTTCTTGGTTCAGAGGACAGTGTCTCAAAATGGATCCTTAGTAAGAAAGGAAAAAACGGAAAGTAAAGATGAACCATAATGAACCGTATTTCAAGGAAAAAAAGCAAAAGGTAGCCGATAAAAGCCACAGTCAGGATGCAGGCTGGCCAGATTCATTTTCCCTCAGGGCCCCATCCTAGCTGAGAACTGGGAATGAGGCTGGAGCCCCCCTCAGGTGCTCAGAGGAACAACTTTCCTGTTCTGGGGCAAAAAGACATAAACATCCTGTGTGTACACCTCCGAGGGCTGCATGGAATCGGAGACCCTCCCTTCAGATGTGAAGAAGTAACACCATATGAGAGAGATAGAGATGGAAAGGACAGAAGAAAAAATACAGCCACCAGCCAGCTACTTTCAGAATAATTAAAGGATTCTTATATTGTGAGTCACAGGCAGCCCAGAAACACAGTCGGGAAGTACACAGCAATATTTCAAGGCCCAAGAATTTGCTTTGCATAAATAGCCATCACTGACCCTTTGAAACAAAATGATATTTTCCTGAAATCTAGTGCTGCACTAAACGGGTTATATGTGCCTTCCTGCCATAACTTCTGTTAAAGTTGCATATTGGCAATATGGTCTTTGCTCTCTCAGTCAGTGGGTTAAACCTTGAAACATGTGGAAGATATACCTTCCCTTTTTAATACTAATAGTTCAGCGGACAAACTCCATCTGATGGTGCGAGGTAATGAACATGTTCTCTGGACCTGATCCTTCTCCCGGACTTGGCAAATTAAAGATCTCACTTCTCTTCTTCCATTCTGTGCTATGACAACATAATAACGCAAATATCTTGCCTTACTCCCAACACAGCATTAAGGCTCCGGCCAATCTTAGACTGCACTTAGAACCAGTCATCAGAAACAGATCCAGAGCAAGATGAATGGGCCAGGTGCCTTAAGCCCCTAGAAACTGGGTTTGGGGCCCATCAGACAGATTTGCTCAAATTAATGAGACTGATCCTACAGACACCAGATATGTATCAAGGGCCAGAGAGGTTGCCCGCCACCTAGTTCTCGTCCAATAGCTCTACTTGTTTCTGTTGCCAATCCATGCCTAAGTTATTCTTGCAGCTGGATCAAGATCACTGAACCTGAAAACACACGGTCCAGATGCCCCATGATGAAACTTGACAGCAAGTGTGGGATCTCCTTCCTCAACAGGGCTGTGGATATAGATACCTTCAGCTTAAAATCAACTAGCTATGTATGAATATACCTGTTGTTCATTCTCACCCCTATCAATAGCATACTTTTTTTTTTAATTTTTTAATGTTTTTTATTTAGTTCTGAGAGAGAGAGACAGCATGAGCAGGGGAGGGTCAGAGAGAGAGGGAGATACAGAATCCGAAGCAGGCTCCAGGCTCTGAGCTGGCTGTCAGCACAGAGCCCGACGCGGGGTTCGAACCTACGCACCGTGAGATCATGACCTGAGCCAAAGTCGGGCGCTTAACCGACTGAGCCACCCAGGTGCCCCTAGCATACTTTTCCATATCTACCCCTAGTGCTTCTCCTGCTACCTAACTAAGCATGCTAAGCAGGGCAAAGTGTAGTAGACCAAACTTCATAGTAGATGGAATCTTACTGAGAGACCCCTGCCTTTCTCTTTGAGCACCTGCCGTGATTTGGGCCCTGCCAGTTACCTCCGCTGCTCCATAGTTAACAGGATACCACAACCTGAGCTCCCCAGCTAGAACTGCCATGTCCGTGCTCTTATGCCCTCCATCTTTCTGGAGCCATGTTCTTTCTTCGGAGTTACCTCCTCTCCCCTCTTTTTTCAGGGCCTTTGTTTCCAGCAAGCTAATGAATCTTAGTTAATTTAAATGCCAGAAAGGGATTCTGGTAGCTTTTCACTTTATGTCCTTCACTTTTGTAAAACAAAGCAGTTATGGAAGAGTGGAACCAGTATCTCATCTAAAATGGTCTTCTAAAAGTAGCAGAGCTGAGCATGAGCACATGAGCTCATGTCATGTCATAACTGAGTGTGGTGTCCCACTCTTGATTCCAGCTCAGGTCATGATCTCAGGGTTTGTGAGACTGAGACCCACATCGGGCTCTGAGCTAACAGCGTGGAGCCTGCTTGAGATTCTCTCTCTCCCCGTCTCTGTCTGCCCCTCCCCCACTCTTGCACACACACTCTCTCAAAGTAAATAAACAAACTTAAAATGAAATAAACGTAGCAGAGCTGAGATTCCAAGTGGTCTGACTCTAGGTCCAGTTCTCTCACCATTGTGAATGGATGTGGTCCCACTCGGAGATAGTTTTCTTAAAGATATGCCAGTTCTTTTAGGTCTGATGTCCTCAGTCTGTGTCTAATAATACCTTATTCTGAGGTCTACAATTAAGCAAGAAAGATCTGATAAGTCTTCACAACACTGTCTGGTGGAATTCTTGGTTCTCCCCAGGAGATCTATGATGTAAAATAGCGCATTGCTTCAAGTGCCTTTATCCTGAAGGTCACTCTACTGTAATGATTCTGAACAAGGATCATCATTAATATCTTCCTGTGTATACTTCTCTAGATCATATCCCAGGATTCAATAGGCCTGAGGACTTCTGAGGACAGGACATGTCCAGCCAACTGAGCAGAACATTTCCCAGACTGTCAAATGAAGTTGTAAGATACCAGGACAATTTGAATAAATAATCAGGGACAAATAATTCCTGGCTCCCTGAGCCAGGATGGCAGGACAGGATCATACGGCTTTCTCCCCAGCTCCTCGAGGCATTCTGTTAGCCCACAGGGTCCCAACAGCCAGATGCCAGGCTGATAATGTTGAGAATGCTGCCCTTTGTTTTCGTTGGAAAGAAGTTTGGCAGCTTGGCAAGAGCAGTGGCATGAAAGAGAAAGCAGAAGCTGGCTTAAGATGGTTTGGGGGAATTTATCAGTAAGAGAGACACCAGCTTATGTCTTGGAACAAGTTGTTTTGGTTTTCATGTCCCTTCAGTATACAAAGTACTAATGAATTACTTCTTAGGAGGAGTAAAAGACTGCTGTAGCGAGTGACAAGGAAACCATTCTGTGTTTCTTTTGTCCTTTTCCATCCCCACTTCTGACTTTCTTCGACTTCTCTTTCAATTAAAGACAGGAAAATTATTTCATGAACCTCAAAGAGCCACGTCAAAGAAGATAGATCCAAATGCTTTGTGCAAAGTCTCCTGCAATGACTATGCAAAATGTAAGAATTCTAGGTAAACTGTCCAGAAACCAGGGCAAGGAGAGAGTCTGGGGGCATCAGGATTCACTACCAGCTAAAATCCTAAGAGCCAAGAGGCCGAGAGAGTAGCACAAAGTGGGAGCTGGGGTGGAAAGTGTGTCTGTGGGTTGCTGTGGTCATGAGCAAGCAGAAGGTCTAAGAATTGAAAGGTCAGATGTGACAGGAAGGAGTGAGCAGCTCCCTTGGGTCAGGGCACTTAAGGGTCAGGAGCCAAGAGGTCGGGTCCATCCAAGGAGTCAAGACCCTTCCAAGTGTGCCTCACCCCATGTCAAAGCCTCCGTTCCACTTTACTTAGCAATCCTGCCTTGGGAGAGGCCAACCTGGGAGTTAAGCCAGTGAGCAAGGGGATATTTCTGATAAAGACAGAACAGGAAACAAAAAAAATCGTTGAACTCCAGAAGCAGACCAGACATTTAACATACTCCGTTTTCACAACTCTTTGAGAGCTAATGTATGTCACGTTTTCCGGTTGCCTCACACCTTTTGTGCATTTTGCTACATTTGTAGAGTTCCCTGCCTTCTGAGAGCTCTGCCTCCCTAAAGTCAAGTCAGAAGATTTGCTTCCCCAGAGACCCTGGCAGCTAGAACACAAGCATGAAGCCTAGGATCTGCCACTAGATTGTGCCCAGGCAACGGTTTAGTCAGAGATGATGAACCAGGGGCGCCTGGGTGGCTCAGTCGGTAAAGCATCCAATTTCAGCTCAGGTCATGATCTCACGGTTCATCGGCTGGATCCCCGCATCGGGCTCTGTGCTGATAGCCTGGAGCCTGGAGCCTGCTTCAGATTCTGTGTCTCCTTCTTTCTGCCCCTCGCCCACTCATACTCTGTCTTAAAAAAAAATTGTTTAGTAAATAAATAAAATAAAAAAGAAGTGATGAACCAGAGCAGGGAGGCGATGCTGGGACCCATCTGCTGACAAGGGTGGTGGCGGAGGCAACCAGTTTTACGGGGGTACCAGTTGTTGTAAGGTCAACTCCCGACCCAGAAGTATCCATGCTGGCAGAGTTGCAAGAAAGTGTGAGTTCCTGGCAGCCATCCTGTGCTCTGAGGGAAAGCAGTGTCGGAAGCTCCTTTATTGGGTCACCCTGCAGCATAGTTTCAGACATTGACCCCAGAAGCTTAGCTCCAAGCCTGCCTCTCTAGCTCTCCCAGCTGCTCTGGGAACTACCCAGCATCCTTTCTGCTTAATCAGCTAGAGTTAGCGGCTGTTGCTTAGGATTAAGAGCCCTGCGTGTCTGGAGATAAGGATTACTACTCTCCCTTCTTACTGAGTCAAGACCCAAGTTGAACAATGATAAGACACTAAAATGAAAAGAAGCCTTGCCCAAGGACATACAACTCATTAAGTAGTGGAGTCAGACTCTGAACCCAAGACTGTCTGACCACAAAGCTGGTATTGCTTCCAATTGGTGAACCAGAAAAAGATCAAAGAAAGAGTACCTATGTGGGGCAGGGTAGAGAATGGACCTGGTAACATCCTCTGAATCTAGGTACCTTAGTAGTTGGGACACCGTTTTCATCTTTGCTTGGACTCCGTTACTTTTCTGTCTTAACTGTGTGCCAATAAGCATATGGGTGGTGCTAAAGATAAACTATTTCCACTGATAAAATATTTTCCTCTGATTCCCACTGCTACCTTCAAATATTGCTGTTCACAGTGTCAAGGGGTGGGACCACTGTGTGTGGATTGCTGAGGGGGTGGCCAACTGTTTGGGGTTTGTTTACCATTGCTTTTGATGAGTCACAGAGAGTTATGCATTATTCATAAACGTTAGGTTTGAAGAAAGTTCCCTTGTACAAGTTCTGCTCATTGGCTCCTCCAATCCAGGATTGAAATAAATAGCAGCAGGTAATGAAGTAGATAGCCCAAGCTGAGCTTTCACACTGCGTGAACTTCTGCCCAGAGAACCAGAAAGAGAGGGAGGAAGAGAGAGTTTTAATTCAGACTCCCTCTATGTATACTAAAAATGAAAACAAGGCTTATTGATAGAGACGTAACAAATTAACAATCATCTCTTAGGCACCTGAAAATTCCAATATCCCTTAAGGTGAAAAAATGAAAAGGGAAAAAGGTGTCAGGCAAATGCTAGGAATTATAGCAGGTTCCAACCGAAATGTGGAGAAGCAGAAATCCGTCTTAGACCCCAAACCCCCATTCTGTCCTTCTTTATCCCTAAGGTGCTCTCAACCACACCCGCTTCTCAAACACCTGGATTAAGTTCTCTCTCTTTCTCTCCAAACTCCATTCAACATCCCATTCATTCTCCTCCAAACCAAGATCCAAAGGACTAACAGCAACTTAAAGAACTACTCCTTTAACAGGCATTTATACTTAACCTCTCTCTAAATGTTAAGTAAAAGGATTGCATTTTGTAGTGCATATCAGCCATTTGTACCTGACAAAAAATTATTTTTTGTGTCTCACACCAAAATACATATCATTTAATATATTATGTAAAAAGTAGGCGGCATATATTGTGGTGGTCAGTTTTATGTGTCATTTTGCCTGGGTCACCGGGTGCGCAGATATTCAGCTGAACATTATTTCTTGGTGTGGAAGTGAAGGTGCTTCTGGGTGAGATTAGCATTTGAATCAGGAGACTGAGTAAAGCAGATTGCCCTCCCCACTGCGGGTGGGCCACTTGAAGGTGTGAGTAGAATACAAGGCTAAGAAAGAATTCTTTCTCTCTACCTGCTTTTCTTTGAGCTGGGACATTGGTCTTCTGCCTTCACGTTCAGACTGGAAATATCTCACTGGCTCTCCTGGGTCTTGCCAACCACAGACTTGGGACCTCTCAGCCTCCACAGTCCCATGAACCAATTCTTTTACGGTAAATTCTTCTGGAGAACCCAAACTAATACACGTACGTATTCACTATAAAGTACTAGAAAACAATGACTACTTGGGGAACTACCACCCAACCCAAGGAGTAGATTGCTATTGTTCTCCTCTCTTCTATTCCCCACCCTCCTTACCAGACGGCCAAAAATATGTTGAACATTTTTTTTAACATTTTGATAGATTCCCTACGCTATAGATCTTGCCTTCTCAACAATAAATTAAAAATTAATAAATAAAAAATTGTATTTCCCAGCCCTCCTTGTGCTAGGGTGCCTAGGGTGATTGAGATTCCACCAATCAGATGCACTTATATTAGACCGATTCAGAACTAAAGTTTATACAGGAAGGAGGTGGGACATAGTTCTATTCATATTTTTAGCCTGAACTGGAACTAGCAGTGTAGTGGCTTCCTGAGCATAGCAGATGCTATAGCTCCCTTGGAAGGTTATTTTGGAATGTGAAAGTGCACACTGGGGTTATTCTGGAAGATTACCTAGACTCTGTTTCTTTAACCTTCGTAATGATTCTTTAAGCTCTTCATCCCTTAACAAATTCCTTTCTGCTTAAAGTAACCAGAGTAAATTCACTGACTACACCTAAGGAACTCTGACCAATACAAAAATTGAACTGTAAGTGATTGCAAACAATCACTTCAAGGACAGGAAGCTTAGGCTGGCTCTCTGACCTAGTTGGGCTTGAAGGATTTGGGTATTATTAAATGATGGGACACTAGTAACCCATGATATGGGAGATAGTAAAACAGCAACTTAAATGATTACCTTTTAGGGGTGCCCGGGTAGCTCAGTCAGTTAAGCATCTGACTTCTGCTCAGATCGTGATCTCAGAGTTTGTGAGTTCAAGCCTTGTGTTGGGCCCTGTGCTGACAGCTCAGAGCCTGGAGCCTACTTCAGATTCTCTCTCTCTCTCTCTCTCTCTCTCTCTCTCTCTGCCCCTCCCCTGTTTGTGCTCTCACTCTCTCAAAAATAAAACATTTTTAAAAAATGTTTATATTCTGTCATTTGGAATAAACTGTCTGCTGAAGCCAATTTTGATTGCTTCCCCACAAACACCATTATGTAGTGCTAAGGAATAACAAGTAAAGTATGGGTTGGGATGGTTGCCTCCATTAGCATCAGTGAGCTTCTAAGAAGAAAGATGGGCTTTAAAGAATTTAAATTCTCAGACCAAAATATTGTTAGAGAAACAGGGAACCTCTAGGTACTCTTCTAAAATAATTTTTTTATCTCATAGTCACAGGGCTGGCATGGCCAAAAAGCAAAATGCAGGGTCAGATCTGGCCAGCTACTGAATTTCAGTGTAGGTTGAGCCATATTCTCATTATCTTATATGAAAGTTGGGGCATTGTTTGGGAAAGAGGGAACCACAAAAATTGGAATGAGGGCATTTGGGAGGATCTAGATGATTCTGAGTACCTTCAAACCCCATTGCATCCCTTACTGAAAAGAAGCAGTTCCTCCCTCTCTAGATGAAGATGACCTTATAACGACCTCATCTGGGGCAGTTATCTTATACAGGAATTCTGGCTCCCCTCACGCCCTATTACCTGTGGCCTTTCATTCCCACCAGTCCTATAACTAGCTCCAGATCAAGCAAGCCCATAGGAGCCAAGTTAAAAAGTCAAACATGGAAGAAAAATATTCACATGCCAAAAGAATTGCAAGATTTTCTAAAACTGATGCTGACAAAGGTCTGGAGAATATATTGGATATTCCATCAGAAACACAATTTTATGGGCCAAATTATTGGCATGAGTACACTAAACCAGAAGTTCTGGATTCATTCTTCTCAGCTTCAGACAATTGTTAACTTGGTGAGTTGATTGAAACCTGGATTCTACTATGGCCTGTTGCTGAAGGAACTTGAAATGTAAGAGTCCAGAGATTCAGAGAGAGAAGAATGCTAGAAAGCATTTATAACATACAACATCTAACATACATCCAAACTAAGCCTAGAGAACACTCCCTTTTCTAAGGCATTGATGAAAACATTAATGAAGAGAGAACCAGAACCTTCAAGAGTGCGTTGTTGAATTTCTTCTGTACTCTGGGTATAAAGGTAGGAGATACAGACATTGAAAACAGTTCCTTAATTTCAGCAGGGTTGATGGATGCCCAGAAGGGCAGACACTACACAGTAGGATTTAACTGCCAGAAACAGAGTGGATGTTGTTATTATGATAGCAGAATGAGAGGCACTGGGCTGGCTCAGTTGGTGGAACATGGAACTTTTGATCTTGGGATTGTGAGTTTGAGCCCCATATTAGGCATAGAGCTTACTTTTAAAAAGTAGAATGATATGACTTGCAGGGATATTTTGGTAGCAATTAATTGATCATGGTGTTTCTAAAACTGAACTAGATGGGCAGCCTATGAAGGATGTACTTGACCTGTGTAACTGAAAAAAAATTCTAAGCTTGCTGAACCTAGGCTTAAGTAATCATCTCCAACTTAAATAATCACTAGAGCATCATGAGCTATCTTCCAATACCCAGACTCTCCATTCAGTAAATGAAAGGGAAAAACCTTGAGGAAGGACATCATAAGAACCTACTAAAATCTTCAAAGTACCTGCATACATTTACCAAGGTAATTGTGTACTAGAGAGAGGTAAATACCTATACTTTTCACAAATTATTAGGCGTGGCTTTGAAGGTGTGCTAACCTCCAGTGACTCAGAATATCACTGTTTCTCTACACACACACACACACACACACACACACACACACCACTCAGAGCACAGTCTTATCTACAGAGATCCAGTGATAAATGGAGTTTGAGCCCAAGTCCACCTCATGGGGGGTTTCCATCAATCCAACAAAGTTTCCATCAATCCAACCCCTGGCTATTTGCCCCAGTTCCTGAATCACAGTATAAATGGATAAATCTAGTAAATAGTAGAATCTTCAAATTGGCTTCCTGACCTAATGTAAGCACTACTGGGACTGCCTTCTCCTAACAAAATAGTAAGCCAAAAACAATACTATATTTTTAAGAGAGTTATGGAAATTAGTATCATCATCAAAGAAAATGGAAGGAGTGGTGATTTGTCTTATGTCCCCAGGTTTATCTCACCTGCTTGACATGTGCACTGAACAGATGGATCTTAGGACATAATAGTGAGTTCTCAAAATCGTAGTAATTTCTGTTGCTGCTCTTCTTCCTATGTCTGTACTGGAGCAAAGAAAATGGACACCATTCGGACCATCTAATATGCATTTATTACAATTATAAATGCTTTTTTCCTCTATCCTAATAAGCCTAAAATACCAGAAGCAATTTGCTTTCACCCGGCAGAGATAGCGCCTCACATTCTGCCTCTGAGTTAACATCAATTCTCTACGCATCTTTTACATGTGAAAAAAAGAAACTTCTGTCTTGAATAAGTATTATCATTTCAGGTCTCCTGCATTAATGGTTAAACAAAATTCCCAACAGAAATATGGACCATGTCAAAATGTATACCACAGTCAGTGGATGTGGAAAGAAAAATTGGGGGATATTTTGGGCCTTTCCTATTTAATAAATCAGAATTCAGAATCAGATTATTTTTCTCAAAGTCGATTAAAAAGACTCTCTTAATTGTAACCATCCACCTGCTCTGTTTCACATGCTGTCAAGTGAATAGACAAATCAAACATCTAAGCTTTTTTGAAAAAATCCATCAAAGTGGTGGTTGGGCTGAATTGACCAGTTGCCCCATGGGACAACAAGTCAATTCTAATCAGCAGCCCTGAATGGATTCAGTCTGTGAGACTCAAATGCCTTTGATTAACAAAATAGCTTACTTCCCATCATGCAATAGTAGTCTTTTAAGTTTGTTGTTGTTGTTGTTGCTGCTTTTCTGTAGACATAGCCACATGCCGGAGGTCGGAGCCGGCTCCGGCAGGTCCAGGGGTCCCTGAAGGATGGACGGTGTCGGCAAAAGAGAAAGAGAGTGAGAGATGCCCCGGAGATTCTTTCTGATCTCCAGGCAGGCATCTCTGTCTTGTCGGTTTTTGTGTCTTTATTTAAAGGTTCAGCAACAAGATGAAGTCATAGAAAGGAATTTCTTACAATGGGAGGTCTTTTGTGATAACAATAGTAGAATTATTCCGACCAAGGAAATAACAGAATGTTCTTAGTGAAAAATAGGATAACATATAGGTCAAATTATATATAGATAAGTTAGGGAGTAGTTTTCCGGCTCTCAAGAGGATGAATGTTTCTGAATTGGTTTGTTTGTGGAGACTAACATGGAGACCCTGAATGGACCAGTCTTTTGCCCCTGGGTTATGTTTTAGCTACTCTTACCTATCCTCATCCCAGCTGCCAGTGTCAGAGAGGGTGTTTGTGGAAAGTAGGCCTTGAGGAAGGGACTGTTATGTTTCACCAATTAGCAAAGATATATGTTTTGTTTTTAACCCCAAAATAGGCCCTTGGTTTCAGGGCCAGGCTCAATTGTAATTCTTGTGTTCTTAACCCCCTAAGTCTTGGATCTGCAAGGCCCATAGGAAGAGCCTTTTGACAATCGCCCATAGAGCTTTCATCTAAAATCTCTTTTGTAAAGGCAGGAATATGCTTTTCCTTATGAGGTATCTGTATTCAGAATATGGGTCTGATATGGAATATTGTGAGGCCTGGTCAATACCAGTAGGCTTATATCCAATATGAGCCAAGAGTAGCAGAAGGAGATACCAGTTTTCATTTCTCATGGCAGGAGCTGCAAACATTGTCACTTCCTTGCTGTGACTGCCATCCAGAGAGGCCGGTGCGGCTCCCGGAGGCCACAGACCTATTCCTTCTCTTTTGGTTCTGGAACCAATCCAGAATTTGCTAGTTTGACTGAGAGCTGAAGTTCTCTAGACCTTAGTAGTGAGAGAATAATAACACTACATTCCCCATAAATTTCATCAGTAGAGAAGTTATGAAGATGGATGAGGCCATATTGGGCCAATCTCCTGTTTTATGTAAATCTAAGACAAAGTCAGAGTCACACAGAATTAGAGCCATAGGCACTGTGTTTAGATTCCCAGAAGAAAGTCATTTTATCAACATAAACTTGGCACAATTTTGAAACACAACAACATCCATCTTATCAGCCCATTGACTGGCTGTAGTAAGTTGTGGTGTTCTCCTTACTTTTTTATGACCAGAGCCACAGAAAGATTAATGTTACAAGTTAAAGCAAAAAGTGTGATATTTACAGCTTACTCTGGTGATGAATATTAAAGTTCCTTCCTAGGTCCATCTTCCTGAGGACCACAGGACAAGGTCACACATGTGCTGTGGAGACAGTCCGTGCACTTTCCATAATGTTTAGTCCACCAAATGTCCACGTTCAAAAGCAGGAAAGATGAGGAAAAGCTGCCGTCTGTCATTAGGAGGCACGGTGTAGAGTGATGAATCAATTTAGAGAAAATACTGTTTATGAATAAGAAAGAAGATCTGTACCCAGCTCTGGGTCAGAAAGAAGCATTGATTTTATAGATGAGAAAGCAGCAGTGAAATATCACTTCCAAAGGGACTGGTTGTTTCTAGATTTTCAAAATATCACCTCCATCAAGGAGTCTTGTTGAGAATGTCAGGTACACACCAGAGGCTACACGAGGAAATGAAGCCCTTGAGAAGCTCTGTTTTTGTGACATCAGGGAAGAAGGGAGTGGATCCTAGGTGATACTATAACCTGAGTATCATGGGACTCTTTTTTCAGTGCTGGCAGCATAATGAACATCTGGACCCTAGGTTTTCCGTAAGGAGTAGAATATGCCATCCCAAATTACGCCACTTGACATATTGATTATTTCAAGAAGTAGATACAAGAAAAGTTCTCTATCCTTCCCCTGTTTGCCTAAAAGTAGAACACAAGTTTATAAAGATGTCCCCCCTTTCCTCTCTTCCAGAAAAGATAGAATTCAATCATTAGAGCCAAATCAAGACCCTTCTCAGCCTGGAGAAGAATCCACATAACAAACTTTACCAACTAGCCTTTGTCTTCCATTAGTTCCCCTATATATTTTCCTTCCCACAATTTGCCGCCCTAGAAACTCAAAGTTCCTTTTCTTTGTCTTGTCATTTCTCTAAAAATGTAGTATCCTTTGTTAAGATACTATAGAAGCCCAAGTTCTAACCACCTCTTTGAGTTATCTCTGAGTGCTCCCATGTATATGCACAATGCACATCTTAGCAAACTTCTGTATGTTTTTCTCTTGTTAATCTGTCTTTTGTCAGTCTAATTTGCAGATCTCCAGCCAGAGAATCTAAAACAGTAGAGGGAAAGAGAGTTTTGTTCCTCTCCTACGCCTGGATTAGGTCACCAAGAAGTCAGCTGTGATGCATTTCTGAACACTTACCGTGAATCAGAAACTTGACTATAATGGGAGATACACATACGGTAAAACAAGAAGTCCTCAATGAATTCACAGTCCATTAGAGGGGACAAATATGCATGCTGGCCATTAACATATGAGAGTTTTCAGTCTTCCCCTATCCTCCTTCCCACCTAGAAAATGCTGTCTTTCTCTACCCACTGACTCCTCCCTGGCCCTTGGAGACAAAGGCAACTTGGGGATGCGGTCTTGGAAAATGAAAAGATAAAGGCCTAAGTAGGGGATCTGCTTATAAAAGAGACTGGGCAGATGTACCAATAAGTACAGTAAAACCTTGGTTCGTGGGCATAATTCACTCCAGAAATATGCTTGTAACCCAAAGCATTGTATATCAAAGTGAATTTCCCCATAAGAAATCATGGAAACTCGGATGATTTATTTCACAACCCAAAAATATTCACATAAAAATGATTATAATACTGTAATATAATACAAAATAATAAAGAAAATACAAAATATAAAGAAAAATAAATTAATTAATCTGCACTTACCTTTGAAAACCTTCATGGCTGGTGTGAGGGAAACCAGAGAGAGAAGGATTATTGTGTAGGATGGCTCTTACTATCCCTGACAGAATCGCTGCTATCCATTGGCTCAATGGAATCCTTTTCTTTTTGTGCAACTTTAACAAGGAACCTATATAATGACATTTGCTTTTGCCTCCTTTTGAGGATTTCACAGAAATGTAATATTGCATTGTCATTAAACAGAGTTATCGCTTGCACTGCTACAGCCTTATCCAGGTGGTGCTTTTCTACAAAATTTTGCACTGTTTCCCACATTTTACACATCTCCCCAGTTGCATTTGAAGTGAGGAATTCCTCTGCCTTTTTCTCCTTCTCCTCTGCAGACCAGATGCAGAGGTAGACTTCTTATAAAACCTTGCAATTTCAGCCACTCACATACCTCATTCTGTTATTCAATGATTTTCTTAACTCCCACTGTAATCATCTCCTTCCTCTTCCCACTTTTCTCTTCAACCATTTTCTGCATGGGGGCCATTGTATATGCTCACATGGATATTGACTATAGTACAGTATTAATAAACTCTGTCATATACAGAATTTAATGTATCTGGCAATAAGAGAGCAGAAGGAAGGGTCTATATCTGCAGGCAGCCTGGCCTAAAAAGAAGCAAAGCATTCCTAAGCTTACTCTTGTATGGAAAAGCAAAGGACTGTCCATAGGTGTTTTGATATGACAAAAAATACACTAGTGCCAGGTGTAGGCACCTTCCAGCACTGATTTTACAGATGTCAAACATCACAGCCTGAGACTGAGTATCTGAGCATGGGAGACGATCATCCACAATTCTGCAGAGAGAGAGAGAGAGAGAAGAACCATTGGCTCAGTTGTAATCATGTGACATTTGGAATCATGTACTACTCATATTGCAAGACATTGCTTGTTTATTAAGTTAAAATTTAGTAAAAATGCCTGCTCATCTTGCAGAACACTCGCAGAACAACTTACTTGTTATCCAAGGTTTTACTTTAGGGATACAAAGAAGAGTAGGAGAAAGGAAGAGAAATGGGATGGAAGAGAAGGAACATGAGACGGTCCCAGAGCACTTTGAAACTGGAGTGAATTGGAGAGGAAAAATAAAGGTTTTAAGAAATGCTGTTGGATGTTCTGGTCTTAATTCTTTTTTATACTGTTTGGTTAGCTTAGGCTTCCTTTTCATTACTTTGGGCTACTTGGGCCCTTTCTTCATATTCTGTGTTCTTGTAGAGATCAGACCACATGGGACCTCAGAGCAGGACTCAGCTTCCCCCCTGAATTTAAACCCTCTGTATCTGAGCCCAGAGAGCACTCTTCGCCATAGTTGTCAATGAGCAATAGTGCAAAGAAGAGAGGTTGAACAAGTTCAAGCCATAATGGCAATTTTCAGAAAACTGGAAAGCCAAGGAAACATTGAGAACACGAGACCATAGGCAATGCTACAAAATACAGGCAAGTGCATAGTGAGGGAGGCCAGCCAGGGAAGCAGCCTGGGCAGTAGAGCACCTTCTCAAACCATAACCAAACAAGATTACATTAAAATGCAGATTCTGCACTTCACACCATTTAGGGGGTGACTACAAAGAAAGAATGAAAGAAAGAGGGATGAAAGAGGGAGGGAGGGAGAGAGGGAGGAAGGGAGGGAGGGAAAGGAAAAAGGGTTGGCAATGATAGAGGTTGGAACCCTTTACACTGTTTGTGGGAATATAAATTGGTGCAGACTCTATGGAAAACAGTATGACAGGTCATTCTACTTTTGGATATACTGAAAAGAAATGAAAGCAATGAGATATGTGTATACCCATGTTCATAGCAGCACTATTCTCAATACCCAAGAGGTAGAAGCAATGCCCACCAACAGATGAATGGATGAACAAGCTGCGGTATATACATAAAATGCAACATTATTCAGCTTTAAATTTAAATTTAATTTCTTCTTCTTCTTCTTCTTTTAGAGAGAGAGAGTACATGCAAGCTGGGGAGAGAGTCAGAGAGAGAGAGAGAGAGAGAGAATCTCAAACAGGCTCCATGCTCAGTGCAGAGTCCAACATGGGGCTCAATCCCATGACCCTGGGATCATGACCTAAGCCGAAATCAAGAGTCAGATGCTCAGTCCATTGAGCCACCCAGGCACCGCTATTCGGCCTTAAAAAGGAAGGAATTTTTTTAATGTTTATTTATTTATTTTTTTTTGAGAGAGAGAGATCAGGGAAGGGACATAGAGAGAGAGGGAAACACCAAGTCCAAAGTAGGCTCCAGGTTCTGAGCTGTGAGCACAGAGCCCGATATGAGGCTCAAACTCACAAAACGTGAGATCATGACCTGAGCCAAAGTTGGAAGCTTAACCAACTGAGCCACACAGGCGCCCCAAAAGGAAGGAATTTCTGACACATGCCACAACATGAATGAACCTTGAGGACTTATACATATATAAGTAAAATATGCCAGTTAGAAAAATACAAATAGTGTATGCTTCCACTTATATAAGGTACCTGGAATTCATGGAAAGGAAAAGTAGATTACAGGGTCTGGGTGGGTGAGGTGGGCAGGAAAAAGGGGAGCTGACGTTTAATGGGTAGAGAGTGCAGCTTTGCAAAATGAAGAGAGTTCTGGAAATGGGTTCCACAACAATGTGAATGTATGTAACACTACTGAGCCATACACATAAAAATGGGTTAAGATGGTAAGTTTTATGTTATGTGTATTTTACCATAATTAAAGAAAAAATTTTAATACAAACTGACTCAGTAGATCTGGAGTGGGGCTAGAGATCATGCATTTCTGGGGGCTCTTTTTTAAAATCCCAAAGCCTAGGCTGTACCCCAGACCCACTCAAACACAACCTCTGATGGTGTAACCCAGGCACAGGCGGGTTTTAAAGCTCCCCAGACGATTCCAATGTGCTGACATGTTTGAGAACCTCTATTCTCCATTGAACTTGCATTGCCAAGCAGAATCCGTCTCACTTTATTCTAATAAAGAACAGACCAGACAGCCCAGAACAGAGGTCCTCAATCCAGACTGCACTTTAGAGTCATGTGAGGGACATTTCAAAACACTTGCACATTGGCTTCAATATTTCCCACCTTCCAAGAGATTCTAATTTAATTGGTCAGGAGAAAGGCTCAGACCTGGGTCATTTTTGCAGGCTCTCAAGGTGATTCTAATTGAAAGCTCTCAGCGGGGATGTTACCCGCTAACCCTGGCCTTCTGCTCATCCTGCCTCTCTGCTCTCCGATGGAGCCTGCCTGCTCAGACACCACCCCTCGCCCGCCCTCTGTGAGTCCCAGCATCCCACACTCTGATGTCGGCCTGATCATCCATGTATTAAAGGCTGGCGGACGATGAAGGAAGCACAGTAGCAATTGATCAAGGGTATCTGGCAGGCACTGAATGCTGTCAGAAATCACGGAACCACTCCTTCTGTGCCAATTAGCTTCATGCCCAGAAAACTCTGATCTGTGGCCACAAGCCACACAGTTGACTGTAAGCCTCACAGATGCATGTCATTCATTACAAAGGAAGTCAGGAAAAGGGTGGTTGATTCATACAACCTTTCCCACTATGGGGGTGGGGTGGGCAGGGTATTTGGAGAATAGGGGTGTGATGGTTAATTTTATGTGTCAACTTAACTGGTTTACAGAGTGTCCGGATATGTGTTTAATTATTTCTGAGTGTGTCTATGAGGATATTTACAGATGAGATTAACATTTGAATAGGTAGACCAAGTAAAGCAGATTGGTTTCCTCAGTGTGGGGGCCTCATATAAGCCACTAAAGGCCTGAATAGAATAAAATGTGGAATAAGAACAAATTTTCTATCTCTGCCTGGCCGCCTTTGAGCTGAAACACTGATCTTCTCCTGTCTTCAGACTTGAACTTGGACTGGAACTTACACCTCAGCCCTCCTGCTTCTCAAGGCCTTCAGACTTGGCTTGGAACTATAACTCAGCCCTCCTGGTCTGGATTTCTCTCTCAGTCCCTGTAATTGTGTAAGCTAATTTATATATGCATCTATACATTCATATATGTACGTATATATGCATATTATACGTGTATGTATACATATATTGTGTATGTATACACATGTATGTGTGTATATACTATACATAAATATATATAAATAAGGGTGCCTGGGTCGTTCAGGTCTTGATCCCAGGGTCATGGGATTAAGCCTCGCATTAGGCTCTGCACTGAGTGTGGAGCCTGCTTAAGATGCTCTCTCTCTACCCCCCTCTGCCTCCTCCCCTGTTTACACACACACTGTCTCTCTAAAAAAACCTTTTTTTAACTAAAAAATTTTTTTAATTTTTAAATATATTTAAATTCTCTCCCACACATACACACATTCTATTGGTTCTCTGGAGAATTCTGACTCCTATAATGTACCCTAGTAGTATTTCATGCATTCACTCGATCATTTAGAGGGGTGCCTGGGTGGCTCAGTCAGTTCAACATCCAACTTCAGCTCAGGTCATGGTCTCAGAGTTTGTGGGTTTGAGCCCTACACCTGGCTCTGTGCTGACAGCTCAGAGCCTGGAGTCTGCTTCAGACTCTGTGTCTCCCTCTCTCTCTGTCCCTCCCCTGCTCACACTCTGTCTCTCTCTCAGAAGTAAATAAACATTTAAAATTTTTTCAAATAAAAATACATATTTATTGAGAACCTACTATATCCTGGGCACAGTTCAAGGTGCTTGAAAGAAAACAGCATGTACTCTCCTAGCTGTGGATGACACCCTTTCCCAGATTAGTATCAAAATCCAAAGACTTACACTTTATACACAGTATAAGATACAGATTCTGTGCAGACTTGTATCCGTGCTTATTAGCAGAACGTTGGCAATCAGGTGACATGTTAGGTCCCTGCCTGCCATCTCTAATGTTAGGCCAGAGTTTACGCAACCTCAGGGGCACAGTGTCAGGCAGGGCTAAGGAGAAAACATACTTTATAAACACTGATTGCTTTTTGCTACACCTCGCTAATGTAATCTGCGTTGCAGATTAGAATTAGCATAACATTACGGGTAATGCCGGTAAAAATGGTCCGGGCTGCAGTGCTGTTTGTGGCTTTGGTTTTGTTCTTCAGGAAATGGCTGTAGGAAGGGCATAGGGAGACCTTGTATTTTCTTGCCAGAGTTATAAGGGAGAACAATTTCTTTGCCCTTTCCTTTTTCAAATAATAAATCATGAGTAATAGGCTATATCACCACGTCGTGTATGACTGCTCCTGGCCAAAGAACATTTAACAAAATTCCGTTGAGTCACAGGGTTTGTGGGGTGACTTTTTTTTTTCAGTTCCCTTTGACCTTTCAGATCAAAGCTGTGACTAACAGCGATGTTTGGGCCAATTACTTTTACGGTGTGCTATTTGTAAAAAACCTAAGCCATGGACTTCCTAGAAATAGGTGCTCATGCATACCTACACATAAGTACAACTCTTCTGAGTGCTAGTTTTCTGCCGATTACATGTTGGCCTCTCTCGTAGTGCAGTACATTGCCGTATTGTACTATAAATCTCCTGTGGGCAGAGGCCTTGCCAGTTCAATAGGATATATTTCATGCCTGCCAAGTTGGTGGACTTCTTGTGGCTTTTTTAATTTTTGTTCACTCCCTTCCTTTAATGCTGAGAAGGACAGACTGTAGGGAGACACTAGCTACTGATTCTCCAGGCAGTGTTGGACTCACCAGCAATGGCATTTTCTGGGTCTGGGGAAGAATTCAGAGGTAGGAGAGATGCTTGCGTCATATCTACAGCCTTCAGCTTGGTCTCAGTCTCTGGGCTCTGGCTCTGGCTCATTCTCTCAGAACCCCACCTGCTAGAAGACATTCCGCACTTTGATTTCAGCTTGAACATTCTGGACTAAGTCTCTATTTCAGTTCTCTGGAAACCCCTTACCACCAGACCTCTGACTTGAAAAAAAAAATTATTTCCTGACTAGGATATTCATTTTCATGTCCACTCAAGAGTAAAATGGAGGGGTGACTGGGTGGCTCAGTCAGTTAAGCATCCGACTTTGGCTCAGGTCCTGATCTCACAGTTCGTGAGTTCAAGCCCCGTGTCCGGCTCTGTGCTGACAGCTAGCTCAGATCCTGGAGCTCATCTTTGGATTCTGTATCTCCCTCTCTCTCTGACCCTCTCCTATTCATGCTCTGTCTCTCTCTCTCTCTCTCAAAAGTAAATAAAATATTAAAATTAAAAAAAAAGAGAGTAAAAAATAAAGAGTAATATGGGACCCCTGGCCAAAAGAATTAAACTTGTAATTTTTCCGAGGGTAGAGTCAAAAGACAAAGCTGTGGTTTTGATTTTTCCCCAGTGGCAAAGAAAGAATATTATGGAGATCATTATGCCGTGGACCCACTCTGACCCTTGGAAACCATTTCTCCCAGTGAGGCAGATTGGTGTTGGCCACAAATAATCCTTATTAGCCCAGTTTTCACTTTTTCCTGATTTTAGACATTTCCATCATTGCCATTGCACCTCTCCAGGTTAATTATAGAGAAAGGTGATGAATTTGTTTTAAGTGCTTAACTCAAGGATGGTTCAAATTTTAAACTTGCGAGTACTTGAGATTTGGGTGCATGAGTTGCATGCAAGAGAACTTTATTTTGTTCAACTGATATTTTTATGTTTTCCACAATTAGAATATCTTCATTCTTTTTCTCTGAATATAAAAATAATATTTTCTCACTATAAAAAATTCAGGCAGTATAGAAATGAATACATGAAGAAGTAAAAATTATCTCCAATCTCACCATCGAATAACTTCTGTGAGTCTTCTTAAATTGAGATATAATTCACACACCATAATATTCATTCTTTAAAGTGAACAATTAAGGGTTTTTTAGTATATTCACAAGGTCATGCAGCCATCACCATTACCTAGTTCCAGAACTTTCTCTTCATGTCAAAGAAACCCTCATACCTATTAGCAGTCATTTCCCATCCTCTGTCCCCACTTCCTCTGCAACCACTAAACCACTTTCTTTTTATTTTTTATTTTTTTATTTTTTTACAAATAGTTTATTGTCAAGTTGGACACTAAACCACTTTCTATCACTATAGATTTCTCTACTCTAGACATTTCATTTTAATTTTTTTTTAATGTTTTATTTATTTCTAGGAGAGAGAGAGAGAGACAGCGTGAGCAGGGGAGGGTCAGAGAGAGAGGGAGTCACAGATTGAAACAGGCTCCAGGCTCCGAGCCAGCAGTCAGCACAGAGCCCGACGCAGGGCTCGAACCCACGAACCGCGAGATCATGACCTAAGCAAAAGTCGGACGCTTAACCGACTAAGCCACCCAGGCGCCCCTAGACATTTCATTTTAACGGAATCATACAATATGTGGTCTTTGGTAATTAGAGCCTTTCACTTAACACAATGTTTTCAAGATTCATCCGCATTGTAGCATGTATCAGAACTTCATTCATTTTTATGCCTGAATAGCACTCTACTGTATAGACATACTACTACTTTTTTTTCCAACCCATTTGTCATTTGTTGATGGATATTTCGATTATTTCCACTTTGGGGCTTTTGTGGATAATGCTGCTATGGACATTCATGCACAAGATCTTGTATGAATGTATGTTTTCAACTCTTCTGGCCTAAGACTATTTAAGTGAATAACATTTCAGAACTTTTTCTATGCCTATCTATATTTACAGGTAAATTTAGGGTGAAACATTGTATTATTGTTCCCAACTATTTACTCCCCTTTGCTGGAAGAGAAATGGTCCCCGTAGGTAATCAGCTGCCAAATGACTTGCAGTACCTTCTATGGTAAGAATATATCTATCCCCACCCCAATATGTGCTTGCCTTGGCCAATGGCCCATGAGTAGTTGTAACATACACCACCACCAAGCAGAAGTTTTAGAGTCATTTTATGTTTCTGTGAGCTGTCTTCTTCTTTTCCTCTGCCATGAGCAGGAGATTCAAAATAAGTCAGATCCAGTCTTATTCTGGACTCCAGAATAAGAAGAGACAGGAGCTGAAATGCAGCTTACTGTAGTCATTAACATATATATGAAGAGGAATAAATTATTGTTGTAAGCCACCGAGATTTGGGGGCCATCGTTTCCATAACAAAGTTGACTAATCCATAAATAAATCATTTGTCATCTACTTTCCCCACCTAACCAAATAGCATGGACATTTCTTACAGATTGTAAATGTCTAACAGTTACCACAACTGAGGTCCAAACAGATTAAGTGACTGGTTCCAGGTGACAAAATGAGGAGGAGGGACAAAAGACAATTTTATATCCCGGTTCTGATTTGCAACCCAGTTTCCTACTGAAAGTGAGGGAGAGGGTAATCTTGGACACTTGGGGGAGGTTACCGGAGGTTTATAAAGATCCTTATGAAACTGCATTTTTGTTGGACTGAAAATTCCAAACTCTCTCATGCTGTACTAATGAGTTAATGCTAATTAGAAAATTGTAAGAAGCTGGAATATGTGTGTTGTGCTTCTTGCAAAAAGTTTCTTGAAGTAGGAGAGTATATTATAAGAGTTAATCCTTACTCTTTATCATTGCAGCCTTCGGGTCTGGGATGGATTGCTACTGACAAATAAGTAGTTCTCTGCTGTCAATTCATTTCCCTGCCTCACCAAACCGCCACTCCATTTTGCATGATTTAACATAACTGCCTGCCTCTGCCCTGGAGGCTGGATGCTTAGCCTGCAAGGGGCCATGGAGGGAAGGAAATCTTGGCCAGCATCTGCCCACACTCCGTCTGGTTTAAAGCAGTACTTTCGTCTTCTTTTTTCCATCTTAAACTCATAAATAAACAACATTTTTGCATAACTTATTTTCAGAAAGAAAAGGTTTTGGTAAATCGCCACTAAATGTTTAATAATAGCCGACCCCTTACAAATCACCAGGGTGGGGACACTCCATTTTCCCTGTTGATTTCATTTGGAAGCGCTTAAGTAGCTGCTGGTGGGCTTGAGAAACCTAAACCCAGCAGGCCAATATGGGAAGAGTTTTCCTTCCTTATATTATACGAAGTAGGCAAAACTCTAATCAACAGTAACCAATTTCCATGCTTTAATATAAGAGTTAAGAACAGCAGAAGAAAGAGTATCTTCTACCAGTTTCTTGTTTCTCGGTATATTTGCACAGATACATGTCACTTGTGACCCCTTTTTACCAAATTAATTTTACACTTATGATGGCATAGGCCTTTAGAGATCATCTTAGTCTAATCCCCTCAATTTACAAGCAAGAAAAATAATATCCTCAGAACTTAAAGGCTCTTTCCCAAATCATTAAGCAGGAGGTCATGCTGGGGTAGAACACCATCTCCTGACTCCTCATCCAGTAGTCTTCTTACTCCATGCCACTACCTTAGCAAGAGGAAATGTCTAAGACCTGTTCCAGATGGGAATAAGATGTCACCACAGAATCTTCTAGAAAGTTGAGCCACCCATGCAAAGTGCGCTGTCAGTGGGCCAGGGCCCCTGCCAAGGACTAGGAACAAAGATATAACTAAAGTGACAGCTGGGGGCAGACACAGGCCTTTATCTGGTGGCAGAACTATGACCAAGAATGTAACAATGCTTCTATAATCCTCACATTGTCCACCTCACCTCCAGGGGGACAAGGCAAGACTAGTCAGAGACAGCATCCTCCAGAGCAATAGAACAAGGAACACTGAGGGGACAGTTGTTAAGACTCCATGGTTGTATTAACCCCTGAGCCCAGCGAGATCCGGGCTTAGTCTATGAAAGGGAGGAGCAGTTGTGGTCCCTCTGGCTCCCGTTGGGTTTACATTCTTCTCATCCAGCCAGTAGCCTTCAATACCTGAATCTGAAGACAGAGCAACATTCTCTGGCCAGAACCACCAAGGTGACCACATTTTGCCATGACCCAAGTGTCCTCTGGAACTGGGAAGAAAGGTCAGAGGAAGCAAGATTCTGACAAAAGGGGGCAGAGGGGAAACTAAACTCAGCAGGTGACCCTGAAATACAACTACTGACTCTGATCCAAGATCAAGCTTCCAAGAGGGAGTTAGAAATGCCCTTCACGGGAGGCTTACACAGGACTTAGTCTATTTGTTTTTAAACCACCAGGTTATTCTTAGGCACAGTGTTTCATAAGTTCCCCAAGATAAGCCAGTGTTTGGAAGGCTAAAAGGCTGAGACACCCAGGCTCAGCAATTGGACTTGTGGAAAAAATTAGGTCATCCATTGTTCTAAGGCCTCAGAGAGCCAACAATCTAAATGGTTTTGCTTTCTGAGCTTTAGACAATTGCTGGGGGAATGCGGTGGGAGACGGAAGCCCAAACATATAACAATGTAGAAAACGGACATGGTGTGAATAAACATAGTAGAAAGACCTTTTTTCTATAAGTAGGAAGACTTGTGCATCAGTAGAATTTTTGGTAGAGACCTCTACATAGATCGTTCTTGGCATTTTAAATTTCTTCCCCTTTCCTCCTTTCTCTCAGCTCCCCCAAATAGCCTCTGCTCACTGAGAAAACAAATTCAAAATGCCAAATAAATCTTCCCTCTAACTATAAAACTCCAATGTGCAGGCATTCTGTCATTGCTTGTTATTAAGTAATTTCTGCTTCCAAAATGCATTTTCTTTTCCTTTTCCTTTCAAACTTCCCCCACCTTCTGTGCTCCCAATCAGCTGTTTTTGAAAACTTACCTGTTAGGCGGGTCAAGGAGAGTTTTATTTGCATATTGCACTGGAATGCAGAAAGTGAGGTTAAGTGGCAAGTTCAAGGACACAGAGCCAGCCAGAAGCAGAGCGAGAGGCTGGAGGCCCTACCACCCAGGGTTCCCTAAGCCTCATTATTACACCGCCTCTCAAAAATCCTTGCTGAGCCTGGAGTTCCTCCAGCTTTTATTGTCACCATCGAAAACATTAATGACCCAAGACTCCAGAAGCCCAACTAGAATTTTCTTGAAATACCTTATCATGGTTGAGGCACACTCAGTGTGAAGCATCATTAAACCACACTGCCCGTGGACCAAGCAAGACAAAAAAGCACCAGGAACCTGCTTGTGAAACTACAGGTATACTCGGGGCCCCCTCATTACAGTCACTCCTCTATTAACAAGAGGCCCCCATTCGCCTAGTGCTTTGCTGTCCGCATCACCATTACCAGAGGCAGAAATTATCTCTGAGATGTTAAGATATACTTAAGTGCTGGCTTTTCTTCCCAAGAGGGCATGGGTGAATGAATCACTCCTCTACCTCACCACCCCCTTGCCTCCCATGCTTTGCAACTGTTCCTTCCATGTTTGTGATGGGATCATCAAGGGCTGGATTCATAAGGATCCTTCTGCTCCCAGGAAGCCAAGCTCCTTGGGCTCCAAGGGTGATCTTGCCCTGGGGAAGCTCAGAACCTAGGAGCAACTCCCATAGCCACTGTCAGCAACTGGTCTTCCTGACCATGACCCTGCGCCGATCGGATCAGAGCTGCTGCCTGAACCTCACCAGTCAAGGCAAAATGGAGTGTGCTCCCTGCCCGCTGAGGCTTACTGGTAAGATATCTATCAGTATAGGAACACCAAACCCAATTTAGAGCACATATCTGGTGCTCTAAATCAACATTTGGACGGTTCCCGATGAGAAACTGGGGGCTATAATTTTAAATTCTAATTTTAACTCTTCATACTGAGATATTTGATACCCAAGTAAAATGTCCTCAAAGGTCGATCCTGGATGGCATTAACCTGAATCTGTCTGATAATAGCATGCAAAAGAAGGACACCTGCTTTCTAATCTCATTTCCATCTGTACCTAGCCTTGTGACAAAGTCACAAGGCCTCTCTCAGCTGTGTGAGTTCCTTATCTGGGGAAAGGCAATGCTTCCCACTTGACCCGAAAGTACTTCACAGTGACATTAAGCAACACAAGAAAAGACGCCTGGTAAAATGGAAAGGTCTGTGTTCAGGAGGCAGACAAGCATTACTACTTTGTTCACTTGTGCTAACATCACACCATATGAAAACTAGAGGTCTCTGTCAGCTGGAGCCAATGCCATTGGCCAGACTTTAATCACCCCCAGTGCAGTCCGATGGCTGTCCGTTAGAAGCACTGTCTGAAGCTTTGGTGTACTTCTTCTCTTTTTAATAGCAACAATATATTTGTATACCTTTTCATGGTGCGCGTGGGTGTGTGTGTGTGTGTGTGTGCCTACGCACTTGCATTCTTATCTAAATCTTTCAATGACACAGGAACTGATTTTCAAGGAATTTTTAAAAATGTATTTCCTGCTAAAGGTGTCTTTTTTCTCAGACCTTCTCTCCAGCATCTACCTAAAATCAAAGGCTGTCATGCAGCCTGCAACATAACGTAGACTTTTATTTAACCCTGTCTTGTGACGTTATGGAATGGAAATGAACAGGAATTGCTAACATGGCGACTGGTTGCTTGGAAAGCAGCCTGGGCTTGGAGCAGAGGCCTCCATTATTCAGCCTAAAAAGTGGCCATGGCCTCTGTATATAAACCAAACAAAACAACAAACACACAACAGCGGCAACTACAAAATGAGAAACACACAGATTTTTGGCAAGTCATTTGCAGTGGGAAGAGAGAGAGAGACAGATAGATAAAAGGGATTTAAAAGGAAACTTGAAGTCCTATTGATACATAATACCCATGAGAAGGACACTTTACCTCCATGGTATTCTTTCCCCAAACCATAACTTCAGTCTGATAATGAGAAGACACCAAATAAATCCCAACTGAGAAACTTTCTACAAAATACCTGATCAATGTGAAGGTCATAAAAACAAGACTGAGAAGCTGTCACCAATCGGAAGAGTCTGAGGAATCATGATGAGAAGTATTGTAGGGTCCTGGATTGGACCATACAACAGAGAAAGGGCATTCGGAGGAAAACTGGTGAGATCAGAAGAAAGCCTGTGGGTTGCTTAACAGTAACAGACCACCGTTCATCTCTTTGCTTTGACAAATAGGCTGTAATTATGGAAAACGTGACCATTAGTGGAAACTGGGTGAAGGGGGTACCAGAACTCTCTGTACTGTGTTTGCAACTTTTCAGTAAATCTGCACATATTCCACAATAAACAGTTTATTTTAAAAGAGAGAGAAAGAGAAACTTAACAAACATTATCAAACAAGACTTATTTGAATCTTGACCGAACTATTTAAAAAATTCATGTATGAGACAACTAGAAATTTCAGCACTGGCTGTTTGATTATACGAAGAACTTATTAATTGCTTTTGGGTATGCTAATGGTACTATGGTTATATTTTTTTGAAGGAGTCTTTATTTTCTGGAGAAACAAACTAAAATATTTATAGATGAGGTATACGCTGATACAATGTCCTGAGTTTGCTTCAAAAATCACACAGGAAGGGGTAGCTGGTGGGGGTATCAGTGAAACAAAGTATGAATGAATGTTGAAAATGGGTGATGGGTCTATGGAAGTTCATGACTCTATTTTCCTCTCTTTGGATGTGTTTAAAATTCTTTAGAATTTAAAAAATTCATTTAAAAAATCCAAAGAGGAAAAGCCATAACCCCTCACATCTTGATCACCCAGCATTATCTCTGTTGCTATATTGGCCACATCAATCACTTTCCAGTCATTTCCATTCAGCACCCTATTGTCACCAAACCCACAGGCCCTGCTTCTGGGTCCCAGTCTCCTGTGGATCAGTGCACTCACACAGGCTTCTGGAACTTGCTCAAGGATGCTGGAACATCACCATCCAGCGGGGAAACCAACCCCAGGGACCTGGATAGGTTTTCCCATACTCCGGGGGTGACACGGGCCACAGAGCCCCGGAGTGAAGAAGAGTTTTTCACGAGCCTGACGGCGGCCCCCTCCTTCAGCCAACTGTAGGAGCAGGCAGGTCCCTCCTCTCTCTTAGTGATGATTTCGACATTTTAGTTCCTTTCAACCTCAAAGCAAATTGGATCTGAACGCAGATGAGCAGGAAGAGAAGTGACGACAAGTCAACGTTTAATTTTAAAGCAGAGATTTTTTCCTTCCCCAGCGCAGAAGTCTTATTAAAGAAACAGCAGGATGCTGACAGGAAACTGTTTGTAAGTAGAAATAACACTTATTATAACAAGTCAGAACAGCAGGCAGATAGGTTTGTTTGTTTGTTAATTATATCTGGTTTTATTTTCTAATGAGTGCCTTAAGAAAAGGGGGGATCATTTTGACTGCTGTTTGAAATCAACTTTTAAATCCTCTTAGAAAGATGATACAGAACAGGGGCAATTGGATTCTATGAAGCAAGAGGAGGTCCCCTCCACCCCCTTTTTGTGGATCAGATCTGTGATGCTTAATGACTTAGAATCCCGTGAGCGGGCATCTAAATTCCTGCTTTCACTGACATGTGTATCAATAGATACAGAAAGTTTTTTGCTCCCCTCGGATTGATCAAGATATACATGGAGTACATATGTCATTTGCCCACTTATCCAACATAATCTATAGGTCTTTTCCATGGATAACATTCCCAGAGAGAATGCCTTTAGAGGAAAGGGTTAACTTTATCCAGCTTAAGCTTTAACTAAATGCCTACATACCACAAATCAGAAAAGACTGATAATTTTTCAAATGAGGGCTCAAATGAGAAAGGAAAAAATCTATTTGGGGAGCAGGGCTGGGAGTGAATTAACTGGCAATAGTGTTTTTAAGTTGCCCTTGGGGTAAATTAAGCCATCTGCTTTTTTGCTAGAGATGAATGGTTACTAAAGGAGGCAGCAGAGTTCGCATCTTAGCATTTTTATCCAGAGTTAAGGTTTCGCATTATACATTCACACTCTATTTTTTTAAAAAACACTTTATCGTGTAGCTATAAATACTTGCGAAATCAATCGAGGGTACCTCAGGGATCAGATGTATGCAGACAGAGAGGTCTGAATCATCTAAACTATAGCAAAAAATACACGTGATCAATAAAATACAGTAATTAAGGGGGAAGCCGATTTGACTAGATAATCCAAAGCATCATCTCACATCCCAGAAGGAGTGCCCTCCCTCCTTTTCCGTTGGTACTTCTCTTGCCCCAGATCATCTTCAAAACTCTACTTCAACAGATGCCTCCTACAGGAAGCCCTCCCTGGTTAACTGACCTGATCCTTTCATTCTACTCACTGCTACAAGATGTCTGTATTTTGCTGTTCGTCCTTATTAGCTTGTTTTATATCATTATTAAAGTGTTCCTCTGGGGCGCCTGGGTGGCTTAGTCGGTTAAGCGTCCGACTTTCCCTTAGGTCATGATCTCGCGGTTCGTGGGTTCGAGCCCCGCGTCGGGCTCTGTGCCGACTGCCAGCTCAGAGCCTGGAGCCTGTTTCAGTCTGTGACTCCCTCTCTCTGACCCTCCCCTGTTCACGCTGTCTCTTTCTCTCTCTCCTAGAAATAAATAAAACATTAAAAAAAAAAAGTGTTCCTCTGCCTTTGTGGCTGTATTCTCTCTACCTGTTTCTGGAGAAGTTCTGTACATACCCCACTGTGTCTTCCATTTTCTGCATATTTCCTCAGGGTGCTTACTGTTTGCAAAGAGGACTCGGGAACATTGCCTATGGACTGTGAAGAGCCAGCACCAACCTTATGGCTTTGGCTTGGGCTTTGAATCCCTTCTAAAAGTTTTTGGGGAGAAACGTGAGATTATATGAATAATTTTAATTAGATTCTTTTAAAACCTCTCTAAACCTGTTTCTTTATCTATTCTGTAGGGATAATGTGAAATTCCCTTCCCCTCCCTCCTTTTAAAAAAAAAATAGTAACTGGCTATTCATGGGGCACGTGGGTGGCTCAGTCGGTTAAACGTCGGACTTCGGCTCAGGTCATGATCTCGTGGTTCATGAATTCCAGCCCCGCATTAGACTTTCTGCTGTCAGCACAGAGCACACTCCGGATCCTCTGTCCCCCGCTGTCTCTGCCCTTCCCCTACCCTCATGCTTTCATTCTCTCTCTCTCTCTCTCTCTCTCTCTCTCTCAAAAAAAAAAACAAAAACATTAAAAAACAAAACAAAATAAAATAAAATAAATTTTAAAAATAACTGGCTATTCTTGTTTTCATTGAATCGAGGGTTTCTTCAGGCTTGCCGAAATTTTACTAGTAAACTTAAAGGTGGGTCAGTGGGCTGGATGCAAGCTGGGTCAGCGTAGATTTGGAGCTCAGGGCAGCAGAGCCTCCTCAGAAGGACTGGCCTGGCCATATTCTGAATTTAATGCGATGACTGCAGCTCGGCTGGGTGGAATTTGGCACAAGAAAGGGATCTGAATTCCTTTGGCCCCCTACTGTGGAGTCCCTCTGGAGAGAAAGAAGGAAATAGAATTCTTTATCAAATTCTCAAGGCCACGGAATTCTGGCAAAACACAGCCATGTTTAATTCAAGATGGGGAGGAAGTAAAGTACGGCAGGAGCTTGGGAACTGGTTTCCTAGGGATTGAAGTAGTATTTTCTATTTGAAAAATTCTCAAAATGGAATTTTTTTTAACCTTCTCTTTATTAGCATCCAGCATACTCAGGAGCCGATCCTGAGGCTGCTTCAGCAAAGACATTTAGGCTTGCCCTTAGGGTTTAGGCTATGTTAGGATTTGGGAAGAAAGGAGAACTCCGTGTGAAGAAATACATCCTTCCCAGCACTGAGCCAAGGAGAGCAATCCAGTTTACAAAGTGTCCCTCCTTAGCTCTCACTTCGCCAGCATCTCACAAATCTTCTCCCCAGAGTTTTCAAGAAAACCAGTGGAAGAGGTCATGCTGACAATGAGGAGAAGCTATCTGAAAATAAGCTCGGGTGCGGAGGCAGGAAAGAAGTCAGGCTAAGGGCTGAACCACTAAAGAAAAGTGCAAAAGCTGGGGCATCTGCGTGCCTCAGTCAGTTGAATGTTGGAGTTGATTTCAGCTCAGGTCATGATCTCAGGGTTGTGGGATTGAGCCCCAAGTGGGGCTCTGTGCTGAGCGTGGAGCCTGCTTAAGATTCTGTCTCTCCCTCTGCCTCTCTCCCCACCTCTGCTTTAAAATTAAAAAAAAATTTTTTAAGTGGCAAAAGCAGACCTTCCTGTTCACAGCACTGGCAATGACCCCCAGCTGCCGCATTGTGGTGACACTGGGTAGTGGGAGAAGCCCGAGAACAGGAAGCCAAGCAGAGAGAGCAGTTACCAAACATCCAGTGATGGAGTCTGAGCCCCATTGCCAGCACTCAGCAGCTAGGACCCGGCAGCTGCTGTGCCTTTCTAGACCTCAGTTCCCTTATCGGGAAAGAAGTAAGGGCTGGCTCGTAGGCACAGGTGTGCGCTCGGTCAAATGCTCTGCTCTCACTGTCTTGAAATTTCTGAAATTCACCACATTTTTGGTTTGCACTGGGCCCCACAAATACCATCACTAGTCCTGAAAGTAAAGGTGGGGTATTAGTGATTCTGGTTAAATTAGTTGATTCATTTATCTTATTTTGCTTCATGCTGTCTGTAAATTATCTTATGAAATCAGTGATAAGAGAAGGAAAATAGACAAAGCACACACTTTAAAGTATATACGCTGTATTGGGGTGCCTGAGTGGCTCAGTTGGTTAGGTATCCGACTTCGGCTCAGGTCATAATCTCATGGTTGGTGAGCTCAAGCCCCATGTCAGGCTTTCTGCTGCCAGCACAGAGCCTGGAGCCTGCTTTGGATCTCTGTCTTGCTCTCTCTCTGCCCCTCCCCACTCTCAAAACTAAATAAGCATTTTTTAAAAATTGGAGCACCTGCATGGCTCAGTCGGTTAAGCATCCGACTTCGGCTCAGGTCAAGATCCCATGGTTCATGGGTTCAAGCCCTTCATCAGGCTCTATGCTGTCCCCTCAAAACCCTGGAACCTGCTTCAGATTCTGTGTGTCTCTCTCTCTGCCTCCCTACTCTGTCAAAAATAAATAAATAAACATTTCAAAAATTATAAGCAAAACTATATAAAATAAATATGCTGTATTGGCAAATGATCTGGTCGTAATCAATTGGCTGCTCCAATTAACTGAGAAGGTTAGCTTAACTCCTCCATATAGATTAATTGTCATAGCAATAAGATACTGAGTTACATACTAAACACCAAAAGTATTTGAATCCTCTCTTTCATAGCCAGGGGATGTTCATTCTAAACCAAAACTGTCATTGAACAATATAACATAGAAAATTTGTGGTTGTTTTAGTTTCTGGTTATCTTAACTATGTCAAGATCATAGTAATTAATATGCATAATAAAAAGCAAATATTTGTGAAAAGCTGACTAAGAGTGGGGATCTTTGCTAGACGAGATTTCAGATTTAGGATTAGGATCAAGGTCAGGATTAAAGTTACGGGCTAGAATGAAGGTTAGGCATTGGGATTAGGGTAAAGACACAGCACCTGACCTAGAGACATATTAAACACGGAATCTAGACAGACTATTCATATATACAAATAATACACACACACACACACACACACACACACACACACACATATACACACAAGAGCAAAAGAATGTTAAGAGCCAATGACCTTCAAATCACAGAATGTTGCAGGAGTTCAGGGGATGGGAGTCGCACAAAGCAGGAAGCCAGTCCAAGCCATCATGGTCCCCTTGGTGGCAATGGGGTGGACCCCATGGTATCACCTGGTGTGAGGTTCTGTAAGTTTGGGACTCACCATGAGCCAGTGAATACACATTTGTTGGGAGGCTCTGGCTAGTTTTGTGGAGATACAGAGGTGACCACGTTAAGGTTCTGACCTCCACGTAGCTCCAGCCCAAGCGAGTAATGAACACAGAAATATGACTGAAGCCTTACCAGTGAGCTGCAACCCCGCCCCTCTACCAGCTGAGTGACAACAAGACTCTCAGAGAAAATGAGTCAATAGAATTCTCTTTGAATTATTGATTGAGACACCGAAGTGAAAAATGAGAAAAGCAGCAATCAAGGAAATCAAAAGAAGCAGTCTTCTATCAGCAAGGGCGCCCCAGAGAAGGTGGCTAAGGGTGGAAAATTCTCATTTTATGCATTAGCTGACTGTCTGACTGTCCCAAGATTTTCCAAATCCTATTTGCTCAGGATGACAGTCCCAGGAATAATGTTAGGCTACTTTTCTAAAAGTAAATAAGTATGCAGTGTAACTTTGCCTTACTTTAAGCAACCCTGGGTTTTTAAATCCAAACAGATAAATCACTGAAGAATTCTTGACTTTATAAAATGTCTCACCACAAGATGGCCTTAAAAAGTAAACCTCCATAGTAGCACAATTTAGGTAGAATTTGACTTGCAAAAAAAGAATTTGTGTGCAACACTGAAGAAGCGCATCTGCTACAGAAAAGCAGGTAGCCTTATAGTTGATCCAAAGTCATAAATAACCTGAGATACAGTCATTCTTCACCAACATTATTCAATTGAGAAATCTGGAAGCACAATCTAAACAATCTTCTTGTCAGTGGCTGTATCATTAGACCACAGCGTTCTGGCCTCCTGTATGGTGACAGGAAGCTGATCTCCTGAAGTAGAAAGAATAAGACAATGTATACCCACAGGATCACTTCTTCAGCTCCATTAAATATTACTCAGGGCCAGTTTGTCTACACAGAGCTAGACTTCCATCTGCAGTGAAAAGTCTTACAATGATTTCCAGGCGAGTTCTAGAATGGAGTATTTAGATGATGATTTGTGAGCGTTTAGAATTAAGAAGTAATCACTCAGAGTCAGCCTGGGTTCACTAAAGAAAAAATGATAAATGACACCTTTTTCTTTAGAGCTACTTACCATACCAGTAAAGTTAAGAAATGCCATAGATGAAACTTACCCGACTTTTAGCCATGTATTCCATTAAGCTGGGAAATTGTCATAGACACAATGAGAAAATAAGTTCATTCAATTAAAATGTGATTATATGGATTTGCATTTTCTTGATAGTAAATGGTTGATGAATAGACACACGTGAACCTGGTGGGGGAAGACCCAAGTAGGTATCACAGGGCTCTCTCCTGCTCAGCATTTTGTAAATGTCTGGAGTAAAATTATAAAAAGCTCTGTCATCAAAATCACATACTATACAAAATTGGAAGGCTAACATATTAGATAGGAGAATCTGGATTCAAACAATTTAGTAAGGCAGAAGAAAAGATCAAAATAAGCAACAAATACAGTTTATAAGGGATAAGCGTAAAATTCTACATCCACATCTTTTGTCTTAAGACAAAAGACAAAATCTGGCTTAATGGAAGGACATATGATGGAGAACCAGGTGCTTCAGTTGGCCACAGGTTTCATATAGGCCCTTAATGATCATGGATGTTAAAAATAACAACAAAAAGTTAATAGATTCTTGGCAGTTAACATTTATTTTATCTCTGGTTATCAAGGATTCTTTTCTTAATGTTTATTTTCGAGAGAGAGCACATGAGCGCGCACACACACACGAGAGAGATAGAAGGGGGAGGGGCAGAGAGAGAGGGAGATAGAGGATCTGAAGTGGGCTCATGAGCTGCTGACAACTGAGCCACTCAGGCACCCCAGTTTTCAAGGATTCTTATTTTCTTTATGCTATTTGAATTTTCCAAATTTTCTACAATGAGCATGTTATTTTTATGAACAGAAAAAACCACTCTTAGTATTTGAAAATATTTAAATTACTGTCTATGGAAGTTGGAGCAGACTATTCTGTACAGTTTTAGAGGCTGAACCTAAAAACTTTAAAGTTACAGAAGACAGCTTTAGACTAAGTAACCAGCTCACAGTGGAGTAAGTGCCTATCCCCGAAAATGTCCATGTAAATGTAGGATTAACTACAGAGGTAACATAGCATAGCACAATGGTTAAAAGCTCTGCCTCTGACAAAGTGCATGGGCTAGAATCTTGACTGCACCATTTAACGCTCATGACTCACTAAGCATTCCACCACTTCTCCATGTATATAAGGTGCATGATGGTAACTGTACTTAAAGTGTACTTACCCACATGGTTGTTAGGAACTGACTGCATTCATCCATATAAATGTTCTTAAGGTAGTAACAGACCAATGCTCAATAAACATTAGCTATTATTATCTGTCATGAGTCATATGGAAGGGATTTCTGTTTTGCTTAAGAAATTAGATTACATGATTACTAAGGGTTCCCTCCAAGTTCATGACCTGATTGCTGTGAGTGGAAGATCACTTTTCCTCAGGAGGTACTCTCATTATCTGAGCCTGAAGTGAACAGGATCCTAATAATAACAAAAGTATTTTGGGAGAGCTAAATATACTACAAAGGAGGAAGTGTTCAAAGGCTATACAGAACATCATAGATTTCATTATCAGTAATAGAAAGTAAGCTCAGCAGCACTGGATGTATAAACCAAATCCATAAATTGAAGCCCCGGTGCCTAGACAAGGGATAGGGTATGGATGAAACAGCCAGAAGAAGAGGGAGCCAAAGAACTGAGAGAAAACTGTCTGTGTTCATTCATTCATTCATTCACTCATACATACATACATTTGTTTGTTCATTCTACAAATGCATTTGCCAAGAACCTACTGTGTATTACTAGGCACTCTGCAGGCTCTATGCACAAAAAAAACAAGCACAGTCATTACCTTAATGGAATCTACAGTCAGCGATAAATATATCTTAACCAAATAGTCACATCATAAATATAAAATTACAGCTGTGATCGGTGTATGAAGGGGAAATGTCCAGGGCCAAATAGTAGAAATTTGCCCTGGTCATAGAAGTCATGGAAGACAACCCTGAGGAAGCCACGACTGAGCTAGGATTTGAAGAAAGGATGGAATTACAAGATGAAGAGGGGGAAGAGCACTGTGGGCAGAGTAATTGATGACAGGCAGCATACCAAGTAAAGAAAGGAACTGAGAGAAGGCCAGAGTGGCCAGAGTGCAGAAATCATAACAAAGCATGGTGCCTGGCCATGCAGTCATGTTAAGAAATACTATATCCCCAAATAATGGGAAGATATTCAAGCAAGCATTTTCAGGTGAGCTGGTGGTAAGATGTGAAGATCAGATGAAGAAATCACTCTGGATACATTGTAGGAGGTGGAGATCAAAATGCCTGCAGATAGACCAATAAGGAGGCATTTACAGCAATCCAAGTAAGAGATGATGGTAGCTCAGACCAGGACAGTGGGCATGAAAGTAGGGAGAAGAGTATGGATTCAAGAGAGATTTAGAAAGCAAAATTGAATGTGAAGGGTAAGGCAGAGGGAAGGGTCATGGTGACTCCAAGTTCTGGCCTACTTCACCATTCATACCATTCACCATGATATTGGAAGGAAAGATCAAGAATTCGGTTTTGGGTGAGTTACATTTTGGATACCTCGTAGATTTCCTAGTGGAGATGTTAAGGAGGAAGTTGGACATGTGAGTCTAGAACTCAGAGGAGAGGAGAGCCTGGGGCAGCATTTTTGCCATGAATAAAATATAGACTAAGAAAAGAAACATGTCTAAGATTGAATCTTGGGTATTTTAATATTTATTGACCTGGGAAGAATAGATAAGGCTGCAAAAGAGACAGTAAATGAGCTGTCAGAAAAGATAGAGAAAACAAGAAGAATCTTGTGTCACTGAAGCTAAGAAAAGACTGTTTCAAGGAGCAGGGCTGGTCAAGAGTGTAGACTACTTCTGAGACATCAAGGAAGATGAATGACCTTAGCACGAGATGTTGGGTTGGTTTGATGGGGCAGGAGCCAATCTGAGAGTGACCTGAGGATTGAATGGGACGTGCACAGATGCAGCAAGTGTATATATATGATTTCTAGAAGTCTCTGAAAAGAAGAAAAGAAAATGTGAGAGTCTGAGGAGGGTATAGGGGAAATAAGGTTGTCTCCACTCACCCCACCCCACTCCCAAAGGGAGTCTTAAGCATGCTTCCAAGCTGACAAGAAGAATCCAATGGATAAGAAGATATGAAAATGAAAACATAATGAGAAAACCTGCAGCAGAGTAGAGGGGTAAAGGCCTGAAAGGGACAGATGGTCAGGGGACTTGCTTGTGGTCCAGGGAGGTGAAGCAATGAGAAGTGCCTGGTGGCAAAGGGGTCACAAATGGCAGGGCCTCTGTTAATGTTATGACAATGCTGGTAGAAAGGGAAATGCTCGGGGTCAAAGCTCCATGTTGCTCCTTGGTTTAGGATTCCAAGCAAAATATTTACGAGGATTTGGTGAGATTCTACCAATGAAACCCTCTCTCATCTATCTCAGAGATCGGGTCCTCACCGAAAATTAAAATAGTAGCAGCCCCTGTGGGCAGGAGTTCTCGGGAATCTCTTCTGAGTTGAAATCCAGACCAACCACTTTTTGAGGAAATGATGATCAGCTATGTGTGCTCCTTCAAGTCACAAAACTATTTTCCAGAACCACAATGTTTTGCAAATAAGGACACTGAGCTGCGTCCTGAGCTACAGGTCATCACAACTGGAATAGAAGAATGTTGAGTTTGCCTGGGTTTGACTTTCCAGTGTTTTCTACAATACAGAATACCTGCATGGCATGATGCCATCATCTGAGATACAGTGTCTTTTGACACCCACCGCCAGGCCTCACAAAGTCACAGCAGGAAGGGAAATCCACTTAGTCTTCAGCATCTTCAGGCGCTGTGTACTTTGCCTTCGCAGACCACTATCTCATTTAATCCTCATAACACTCTCTGACGTCTGGACCTGAGCTCCTACCTGAGTTGGGAGAAATCTGCTTTGCTACTTTTCGGACAGTCCAGGCCGGTTCTCTGACCTCCCTCTTGGCCTTCATGTTTGACCCCAGGCTAACTGGGCCTGCCAGGCCCTCAGTGAGGTACGGTGTTTGGGTTTATGGTATCACATTTCCCTGAGCTTTTCCAGACCTCTCCCAGCCAACCCAACTGCTGGGAAAGGTTTGTATTTTTATCTTCTCGACTTTCCTCCTTTCCAAGCTGTGTTCCAGACAAATATGTGTGGCCATTGCCCAGTAAAACCCAAGTACACAAATTTCATGTGCAGGAGGGTTTTCTGAGTACTTACCAGGGACCTAATACATTATTCTTTTTTAAGACAACAACCTGAAGCCCAAGGCCCACTGCCAAAACCTTTGTCACCTCTCAGTTGACAGGAGTAGACCACTGAGCAGGGCTTCTGGAGGCAGGTGGGTCCCCAAGAAATAGGAAGTAAATCTCTTCCAGTTTCCATTTCTCAGCAGTATATTCAGTATGTCTTTGCCTCTAGGGATCCTAAGAATTAAGTTTCCTTGTCACTTGTCACCCTACCATAATGCAATACCTCCTATGAGAATATCTCATTATTCAGCTTTTACATTCTGGATTTCTATCCATTTTCTTCTGTATCTTATTTTCCCCTGCTTTATAATCAGGTGGTATCAAAAGCATAAGTAGAATGCTGAAAATCGATCACCAGGCTCATAAAAGCAGTTCCTAAACAGTTTGTTCCTAAGAAGTAGCAGCTCCAAACCCAAAGGATCTACTCCTTCACAGGGCAAGTAAGCACAACGTGTCTGCAACCCCAGAGGGCCCTGAGGGTTGCTGAAGTGGGTCAGAGACTCAGAAGCCCTCTCCACTCCCTGCTGAGAATGCCTACTCCCTTGTTTCTCCAACCTTTGTCCTCCGTGGGGGGGGGGGGGGGGGGGGCCCCCCCCCCCCCCCCCCCGNGGGGGGGAGGGTGTCCCTCCCCCACTCCTCCACGGAAAAGTTGGGGAGGTTCTTCCCACAAGTTAGCACAGGCTGGTCTCCAACTTAGTTCAGTGATGAGTCAGCCAGCAAAAATGTATTGACTATCAGCTACACGGGGGACTAGATTAAACGTCCTTCCATTACGTATATTCTGCATTGCTCATTAAGAATGAGGAACATACCACTTTGTAAACACACACTGTAGAAATGCTGAGTAACAATGGTAACTAATAATAACCCATCAGCCTAGGAGGAAAGCAGATTTTACTAAAGCAGGTAAAATTACTTGAGGAGTACAATGCATCTACTGTGCTATTTGTAAAAGAGCACACTTGTGCTATTTGTAAAAGTGATATTCTTTCGTCAGCTTTTCAGTCACACCTGGCATTCAAAGCCTTCTGTTTCTCAAACACAAGGTCTTTGAAAGCTTTTCCTTTTTAATACACTGTGGCATTGTCTTATTCGCTGGAGTAATTTCAAGTTAAGGGCTCTTTCCCCAAACAAAATGAGGTAGGTAAAAAGATGCTGATGTAAATGTATTGTATCTTCATTCACTCATTCATTCCTCCAATAAGTACCTACCGCATGCCTGCTATGCCTAAGGCATCATGCCAGGTATTGAGGCACCAGGGTGAATAAGATGGCCATGTTCATGAGGTGCTAACAGTTCAGGCACCTATACAAATTATAGCAATAAAGTGTTACAGGTGCCATGACAGATATCTGTAGCGTCATTACAATAGCGACCCCAAGGTCATTACCATGGTTCTACCCATGGAAGATCATAGAAGACTACACAGAAGAGATGAAGAGGGGTGGCTTAGCCAAAAATGCAGAACATTGCAGATACTCATCTAAGCTCTATGCCTTCTGTCATTATGTTCCAGTCTATACATTCTCATTAAGTGACTCATTCCAGATACAAAAGAATTTGTTATTTCCAGCAGGAATGATAGGCACATTTAGGAGCTGTGTGGCATTGGCTCAGTCAATATGCATGAGATGTTTTTAATTACAATCTGTGGTCTCTATGTTCTTCTATGGAACAATCCACAATTACCATCTAACTTCTAGTTCTCAGCTGGCTCATCTACAAGAAAGCAATGATTTCAACCCATTCTGGAAATGTTTTCTGGCTCAGTAGCTACTAAAGTTATACACCCTAGAGTTGTGACTTCACCATTTAAAATATAATGTGGTGACATTTGAATAAGCTCTGTAGTTTAGTTAATAGCTTGGGACCAACGTTAGTATCTTCATTTTGAAGACTGTACTATGTTTATACAGATGTTAAAATTGGGGGAGTTGGGTGAGGGAATATATGGGAAATCTCTGTATCAGCTTTGCAACTTTCCAGCAAATTTAAAGTTAGTTCAAAATAAAAAGTAAATAAATACATGTGTATAAATATGTATGCATATATGTGTATATTTACATTTTTATGTGATCAATGTTACTCTAAGTATGTTCCACAAACATGTTATTATCAATCAGATAAACTAAATATGGAAACTGAAAGCAGGTATTTAGAAACTTTTATAGCAATTTAACATTTCCACAGTATTTAAACATAGGATCATTTTCCTAGAAATTTATTTTTATTGCATTTTTAAGTATCAATCTGTATTAGTCAGCATTCTCCAGAGAAATAGAAGCAAGAGGGGGTGTGTGGGGGGGCTGTGTGTGTGTTTTGCGTGTGTGTCCAGAGAGACAGAAAGAGAAAGAGGTCTATTTCAGGGAAGAGCTGCAATCCAAAAGCAGTCTGTGGGCAAATATTTCTTCTTAAACCACTTTTTTTAAGTTATTTTTTTTAATTTACTTATTTTGAGAGAGAGAGAACACAAATAAGGGAGGAGCCAAGAAAGAGGGAGAGGGAGAGAATACCTAATAGCACAGAGCCCGATGCGGGGCTCTATGCAGGGCTCAATGCGGGGCTCAAACACATGATCCAAGAGCTCATGACCTGAGCCAAAACCAAGAGTTGAACACTTAACTGACTGAGCCACCCAGGTGCCCCATGCAACAATTTCTTCCTGCTCAAGGAAATTCATTCTTCTAGTAAGACCTTCAATTCATGGTGTAAGGCCCACCCATGTTACAGAGGTAATCTGCTTTATTCGAAGTCCACTAATTTGAACATTAGTGTCATAGGAAAAAAAAAAACATCTTGACAGAAGCATCCAGAATAACGTTTGACCAAATATCTGGGCACCGTAGCCCAGCCAAGTGAACACAAAAATTAACCATCACCATAATCCATGACAGACTGGAAAAGAATTTTTAAATACCCCTTCACTGGAGACAGCTTGAGAAGCATGGTATACAATAACTTTAATAGTCTACCAAATAGCTTCATTAATAAAAAATATTCAGACTAAAAATGCTTCATTTTATGTAGGAACAGGGGGAAATACTGGGAGTGGTGTCTTGGCTGAGATGGGGAGAGGAGAATAGAACTGCTTCTTTCTTCTCACCCGTGAACCTAAACCATCACAACCCACCTTGTCCCTTGGTGTGGTTTATATTGCTCTCATCCAGAGATTTCCAAACTTTCTCAATTCATAACATCTTACTGTCTCAGTAATTTTTTTACAGTGCCCCTAACCACAAAGAAATACAATACAGAATTATTATTTATCCAGGGGTGCCTGGGTGGCTCAGTCGGTTAAGCGTCAGACTCAGGTCATGATCTCACGGTTCATAGGTCCTAGCCCCACATCAGAGTCTGCGCTGACATCAAAGAGCCTTCTTGGGATTCTCTCTCCTTCTCTCTCTGCCTCTCCTCCGCCCAAGGTAGTAAATAATATGTATATATTATGATAATATATAATTTATATATTTAGTTATATATATTAATATATAATTCATCTATATTTTAAATAAATATCTATATATTTATATATATTAGTTATATATATTAGTTNTGTGCTCCTTTCTCTTTTTTTTTTGTCTATGATGAAGCCTGGAGATGACTGGAAGGCCCTCAATGGCTAGGCACCCCAAATATGTGCCTCAGAGAGCACAGCAAAATCTTTGCCCTGCTTATATATTAATACAAGAGTAGTTTTTAACTACTTAATGTTTATTTACTTTCGAGAGACACAGTGTGAGTTGGGGAGGGGCAGAAAGAGAAGGAAATGCAGAATCCGAAGCAGGCTCCAAGCTTTGAGCTTTGAGCTGTCAGTACAAAGCCAGATGTGGATGCAGGGCTCAAACCCACAGACCCCGAGATCATGACCTGAGCTGAAGTCGGACCGACTGAGCCACCTAGGCGCCCCATTAACTGTTACTTTTCTAACAGATGATTAGATCAAGACTGAAAATGGTACAAAAAGTTATATATTTGATACTTTTCTCACTAATTTTTAACCATTCTCAATCACATCTTAATCTAAATCCTGTCTTTTGTATTCCATTGTATTCATTTCACTCACCCCAAATTCCTCTAATTGTAGTGAAAAGTCCCTTGGATCATATAAGTTGCTGTGACAATAGTACTTTGGGACTTAAGTGTGGCTTGAAATCAAACCACACTTTTTTTCATCTCGGTCAATACCGTCTTTTCATCATTAGGGTCATTGTCGTCATCATCATAATATAAACTATTTACTCCATTTGGCTGGTGTCAAGAGTCAGAATGATGACCTCCCATTTCTAAAGTGTTTCCCTGGCTCCTTTCTCGTAGGCAGAGTCGGGGGAGAGAGACCCATACATCTCTTATCTTCCCTTGTTGTTGTTTGTTGGGAAGATTGCCTCCCCTTCTTCTTCTTCTTCTTCTTCTTCTTCTTCTTCTTCTTCTTCTTCTTCTTCTTCTTCTTCTTCTCTCTCTCTCTCTCCCNATGACCTCCCATTTCTAAAGTGTTTCCCTGGCTCCTTTCTCGTAGGCAGAGTCGGGGGAGAGAGACCCATACATCTCTTATCTTCCCTTGTTGTTGTTTGTTGGGAAGATTGCCTCCCCTTCTTCTTCTTCTTCTTCTTCTTCTTCTTCTTCTCTCTCTCTCTCTCCCTCTATGAAGATCTTCTAGGTTCTTTTATCTACTGTCACTACCACCTACATACATTTGGTACAGCCAGCCTCTGATATCAAGCTACTATCTTGTAATGGGGACTATATTCCCCGCTAGGGCTAAATCCAACCTTATCCGGACATACTTTTTAAAAGCTCTTTCGTAATAAACAGCACACAGTTTTGAAGAGTGGCACAGAGAGGTTTCCCACCCCAGGACAGGTCCACAATGCCAGAACACAGGAGGCCACTACCCTCCATGCCTGCTCTTATGTCCCCAGCCAGATGTTGAACGCCCCCCTTTTTTCTTCCTGGAGCTTTTTTTTTATAAACCCAGTATCAACCAATATATTGGATTCTTTATACTTTAATCTGTTTCACATCTTGAAAGGGTTGAAAGAGTTGGGCACATTATTCATTCAACTTCAGCAACCTCCCGATTACCTCGGGGGGATTAGCGGGATACCTGTTTGGAGCAAGGTCTCCCAGAAGCCACCGCGCTGTTTGGAATCCAACTGGCACACGGCCCACAGTGGGCAGGCTGATGAATGGGGCTCAGTAAAAATTAAAAGCCTTGGAAAAGTACAGGCCCCTGGGCCAGAACAAAGCAGCTGAATGATGGTTCCTTCTGGGAACAGAGGTGGGAGCTTTTTCTTGCCCTGCTCCTGGGGATAAAAGTGAAGTCAGAACTTCTTTGCAACAGTGACTCATCACCATCAGAGGGCCTTCCTGCTTTTGCAGAGCTCACTTCACCAGTGGTGGATGAAGGGTCTCTCAAAGCGAGAGCTGTAGAAACAGAAGAACTGCAACCGAATCCCTCAACACAACCTGCACTGTAAAACAAGAGGGAATTTTCGAGAAGCAAGGAGAGGCCAGCCCACCCACCAGATCTCCCTTCAGATGCATTTTCTTCCTTCCTGACTCATCAGATTTCTTTGGGAAAGCCTGGTGAGAAGGGATTAGGAAGCGAGAAAGGGAGCCAGCCTTTCCTGGCAGTGTGGGACATTTTGATTTCAGATCCTGCAGACCTTCAGGAACAGAGGCGGTGGGCTGGCGTTCCGGGCTGGAGGCCAGCCGCACCAAGCAGGTCAGATGCTCGGCACCTCCAGCAAGAGACCCAAGGACTTTTCTGAGGCTGCACCTCTCGTGAAGTTTGAAGATGTCAGAACAGGTTTGCCTCCTTGAAACGTGCAAATGTCACCAGCCGGGAGCGCCTGATGCCAAGAGGCGCCCGAAAACAGATCTCCATCTGGTATCGGGTTAGGCTTCCTGGTACACAGATTAGAATAGTCTGAAACAAAGTGACGGAAGCACCGGTTTGGCTTTTCACATATTGTTATGGGCTCTGGGTCATTTCCTGCTTTGGGAATTTATTTCCTTTGCAGGTTCAACAAAACCTACCGAATGACAAGAAAAAGGCTGGGATTTTTCTTTGCCTCGCCCCCCCCCACCCCCCCATCCCCCCCACGGAAGGGAAAGGGCAGCTGAGCGGGCGACTGTGAACTTGCATCTCTTCAGGGGCTGCATCCTCCCGGGCTCCCGTCTACACTCACACGGAGCCCGGCTTTGGGAGCGAGGCTTTGGGAACAGAACAATAAATTAGGGAAGGGAGCCATCTCCAGTTGAGTCAGATGAATCCTCTAGTTCCTAGAAAACCAAAAGGACTGGGAAGGGTGAACTGCGGCTTTCCGGAGGGGACTTAGCCAGCAGGACTCCGTGCAGGGATGCAGGCCCCGTTGAAGGAAGGAGCCACATGGCCCCACCCCCACCTCCTGGAGGCAGCCAGATGGCCAGGTAGGTACTAGGCACAGTGACATTGCTACACAACCAACAACCTGCATCGTTTGAGTTTCCTAAAACTCATTGTCCGCCTTGTGCCCAAAAAAGATTGAAGACAGTATCAACTGCCTTCCCGGCAGCTTTTTTATGCTTGTTTTTGGGCATTTTGAAGCGGATGTGAATCCTTCTTGCAAATGCTCTCTGCAGCCCCCAGAATGCCCTGGACACCCACTGCCATTCTGCACTGCAGAGACCCTTCCCCCCGCCCCCTACCCTGCGGAGGCCAAGGTGAACCCTGTTACTCCACGGGCTACAGGTTCAAAGCAGGGGCTGCTGCTTCTGCTGTTCCTCTAAGGCTGAAAAGGTCTGTCTCTCTGGAGAGTGATCCACGGTCACAAATTCCCTGTGCAGTCCCCGTTGTCAGGAGGAAGCCTGTGAAGTCTATTCACATGTCCAGAGCCCATCTCTCTCTAGACTGAGAGATCAGAGTTCACAGCCTTAGAGATAGAAGTCATTTTTGCTACAACCCTCCATCTAGACACAGCCAGCCCGGCAGCAGGGGCTCCATCCACGGCAAGGAAGTGGCAGCTGGTGATCCCTCTATCCTGGTGCCCCCCGATCCCCGGAAACAAAAACCCAAAAGCTCCCTCCCTTCCCCCGATGCCTTGACAGGAGGCCAGGTTATTACTGTGGCTCCGGAGAGAATCAAACTGACCTTTCTGAAGCACACCACCTCATCGGGGGGCCGCAGAAACGGTCTCCCATGACCTTCACAGGAAGGATTCCAACAACATTTAGGAAGTTCCAGGGGAAGGAAATAAATGGCTAGGGAGCAAGTGGGCTCTGTAGAGAAGCAGGGTCAGAAACACCTGTCAGGTATGATTTTTGCTTTCATATTTTTAAATGTTTATTTAATTTTGAGAGAAAGACAGAGTAGGGGAGGGGCAGAGAGAGAGGGAGACACAGAATCAGAAGTAGGCTCCAGGCTCTCAGCTGTCAGCCCAGAACCTGACACTGGGCTTGAACTCACGAACCCGGGAGATCATGACCTGAGCTGAAGTCAGATGCTTCACCAACGGAGTCACCCAGGCACCCCAGGTATGATATTTGAAGGAACAAGCCATCCGCCCCAGAGCCCCAACTTCCCCTGCAAAAGAGCACTCTGGAAGATTCAGGCATTCTGAATTTCCCCATAAAAGTGTAACCTGGGACCGATAACTTTGTCAGTCCTGCCTTTCAACTTTAGAGAATCGGAGTGCAGGGGTCCCAGAATCTGTGCTTTTATCAAGCCCACCTTCTGATGCTGGTACAGGTGGTCTGTGGCCCACACTGTGGAACCCTATGCTGGAAAGAATTGGGAGTCATTGTCACATTAGCATGACTTACCTGCTAATACGGGAGAGCACAGCACTGGGGATCCGGGCCAGACTTGGGCATTCTGTGTGGCCACGGGCAAGACCATTTAATACTCCACGACTGAAGGCCTCTGGACCAGGTGGTGACCTCTAAAAATTTGGTTGGGGACAGGTGTCTTCATTATGGCCCCCGAGTCTGCAACTTGTAAGGACTGGTCCAAGGGATCACGGAGTCCGGGTCTTCTCTCCAGCATGGCCTAGATACTCAGGGAAGTTCTGCAGAAGGCCCCAGGGGCCAAGGAAGACCCTCTTGCCCTAAGGCTACCGTCCCGGTACCTGAGGTCTTGGGCTGGCAGAGCTGTAGCAAATGGATACTTCTTCCTTTGCTCTCAGCCATTTCCAAATAGGGAACAATGAAAGGGAGATTAAATTTATCTCATGCTCTGCATATGTAGGAGCACTGACTTTGCCTTTAGCCCTCTGTCTTCTTCTGCCCACGCAGTGACCTCCCGCCAGGCTGCATGTTCCAGGCCCTGCGGAAGTTCATGTATTCATGTATGTCCTGACCTGAATGCAGGAAGGCTTGTTCTTCTCTCTCCTAAAGTTGTGCACAGAAGGCCCCACTTTAGGTAACTGGTAGAGATGCCTGGTGCACGGAAGGTTCCACTTTAGGTAACTACCCTATGACCTCACCACCATGCCCTTCTCTCCGGAAGGACCAGACTGAGCGGAGAATGGCTAGCTGTGCGGTGCCCTGGATGGTCTGTCCGTCCTTCCCCCTACCCGCCTGATCTCCCCTGTCAGTAAATCACCCTGGCTAACACTCTGTAAATGGTATGAAGTGGCTTGCTTCATCTTTTGGGTCTGAAAGTGTCTTCTCAGACTGGAGAATAGATTACTGACCCACCTTCATCTTCTAACGATATCCATTATCTTTTAAATTCTTAAATAACCCTAGGGGCCCCTGGGTGGCTCAGTTGGTTAGGCACCTGACTTTGGATCAACTCATAATCTCACAGGTTCATGAGTTTGAGCTCCGCGACAGGCTCTGTGCTGATAGCACAGGGTCTGGAGCCTATTTCAGATTCTGTCTCCCTCTCTCTCTCTCTCTGCCCCTCTCCTGCTCATGTTCTCTCTCTCTCTCTCAAAAATAAATAAACATAGGGACGCCTGGGTGGCTTAGTCGGTTAAGCGTCCGACTTTCGCTTAGGTCATGATCTCGCAGTTTGTGGGTTCGAGCCCCGCGTCGGGCTCTGTGCTGACTGCCAGCTCAGAGCCTGGAGCCTGTTTCAGTCTGACTCCCTCTCTCTATGACCCTCCCCTGCTCATGCTGTCTCTCTCTCTCTCTCCTAGAAATAAATAAAACATTTAAAAACATAAATAAATAAACATCAAAAAATTAAAACAAATTCTCAAATAATCCTAGTATTATTAGTTCCATTTTGAAGATGAGAGAATTTGTTTTAATTTTTTTAATGTTTTATTTATTTTTGAGAGAGAGAGAGACAGAGTGCAAGTGGGGGAGGGACAGAGAGAAAAGGAGGCACAGAATCTGAAGCAGGTTCCAGACTCTGAGCTGTCAGCACAGAGCCCGAGGCAGGGCTTGAACCCACGAACCACCATGAGATCATGACCTGAGCTGAAGTCAGTCGCTTAACTGACTGAGCCAATCAGGCGCCCCGAAGATGAGAAAATTAAAGATTAAAGAGGTTGAATAACTTTCCTAAATTCCCAAGATCACATGGCTATTGAATGCTTGGGATGAAATTTGAATTCATGTCCATCAAGGTACAGTTCCATATTCTTTCCACAAAACCACCCATAGCCAAAAGTTATACTGTGGCCGTTCTGAAGGCATAGATGCTTTGAGACCCTCAGAATACCCTTTGCTCTCCCTGACCTTTACCCACCCCTGTTATCTACTGTATTTCAGAATCTCACTTCATCTTTGATCTTTATTCCATCCCTACCTGAGCTCCAAACAATCCCTCAGCCTTGCTCGTTTGTTAGCCACACAACTTCTTTACCCCCAGTGGGTAAAATATCACACCACCACCTTTCCTGGGCCCAAGAGTACGTTCAGGTCCACAAATACTCCAGTCACTGATTTCAAGACCAGTGGGTCCTCGAGAACACATGATATCCCCAGAGATTTCCATGGGCTTAGGATCCTCATATGCTTGAAAGACATTTGTACTTACTGACTCGAGACCCCTCCCCTGGACTTGGGATCCTCATATGCTTGAAAGGCAGCGTACTTACTGACTCGAGACCCCTCCCTTCACCCCTCCCCGCCCCCCATCTCTTCTCAACTCGGGGCAGAGATGCAGAAACGTGGGTCAGCCAGTGCCCTTCTATGAAATAAATGGTGCCCCCTGAAACTTCAGCTTCTTAATAATAGTGATTATTCTGGAATGCTGGGCACCCCCTAGTGGGAGGAATGGAGAGAGAAGCCAGACTCTTTGGATGCTGTTCTCAGTCATGCATCCACCCCCAGCTTCCTGCCCCTCAGCCACCTTCGCCTTCCAGCCCTTCTCGCTGTTCTCAGAATGATTCATACTTTCCACAGTGATTGGGCCTTTTGCCCCATAAAGCCTTCCCTGTCTTTACAGACATAATGAACTAAAAATTGAGCAGAAGGCAAGTCCGGCAGAAGAGCAGGGAAAACTTGGCAGCAAGAGCTCCTGAAATCCCTTTTAAGGCAAACTGATTAAGACCCACTGCACTGGGCAGAACAATAGAGAATATCTTGGAAAGATATTTTGGGAAGTGAGGAGGGTAGGCTACTTCCCAGATTTCAAGATATATGCTAATGCCCACATCTGACCCCCCCACAGATTTCAGACAGATATTAATTTCCTGTGCTATGTCTTACCCCTTCTAAGGTCAAGAGAATACCAGAATACCCAGTGTTTACTATTTTGGAATAAACCGATGAAGCCCTGTCCCAGCAGAGGGGTAGCCTATCTGAGCACAGGGCACTGTATATCACTGTGGGACATTCCAAACATTCATCACTATCACTTACTTTTTAAAGACCAGGGCCATAGCCCCCCATAATAGGGGATGAGCCTATTACACTGTAATTAACAAGCCATTTTCTGAATACCTACAATATACAAGGCTCAGGTAGCCTGATCATAACTTCAGCCTATGCATTTTTTAGATCTGCCCACATCCAGTTTAGGCCTTTATCTAAGAAAGGGCCTAAATGAAAGACAGCGAACTAACATATTTGAGTCCATGTACTAAGAAGTCTTCTGGTCATATACACAGTCTATATCAGTTAGATACCTGATCATTTGCTCACTGGGCAGCCATTACACAATCTCATCTGGTGGCCCAATGCCGGTCCCACCTCCATATGAGCTTGGTTGCTATAGTCTGATTTGTTCCTAGATCAGAGCCATCAGCTCATTAGTACCCATTCAAATTGACCTTCTCTGATAAGTTCCCTGAAAACTTGCTCATAATGCTAGCAATTCCAGTGCAGGGTTTTCACTGTGATGGCTCCTGTCTCCTCTTGAGCCTCATCCCTTGGACAGTCTAATCTTACAACTGCTCTCCATGTCAATCCCTGTCATCTTTGCGGAGCCATTTGATGATGTTCGTCTCTGTGACAACCAAGAACTTTGGAAGACTCTCTCCCTCAGGCACTTCCATTTTTGTGTCCAGATTGGCAGCCTTTCAAACTCACCAGAGGCCTCGCAGAATGAAGCTCTGTGGAGGGTCGGAGGACAAATTAAACACAAGTTCATTGGCCATCTGGGAGAAAGAAGAGAGGTCAAGGATGCTCCAGCTTGGTGAGCTTCACAGGCCAACAGTAGAAGCTGTTAGAATGCCTTCCTGCATAACTGGGGCTTGATTAAAGGCATTCTTTAGTCTGGAGACCTTTGGCCTCCTTCTGAATGGAACCCTCAAAGGGCTGAGTAGAATTCTCATCTGGCAGGAAGGACACACTGAACACTGGGCTCCTGCCTTCCCCAACCTGGAGTACACAAGCACCATGGTGAGTTAGCTGAGCCACCTGGAATGCTTCTGTTCATGTAAGTTGTTTCTCTATCATGTAAGCTGGCCTTGACTTTATAAGAAAGGATAGTGATGCTTATGTGCTCAGAAGAGAAAACATGAAGAGAGAATGAGGATCAAAAAGAATAAACCTAAATGGTGGCTGCTTTGCAGGGCTAGAAAAAACAGCCCCAAGAAGGGGCCCCAGCTCTGACAGAGACAAAAGGAACTTCCACTACTTCTGTCTCTATTTTTAGAAGAAATAAAAACCAAATCCTAAATCTAAAGATAAAGGTGCATTCATGTGGGGAAAGGACTAAACAGCATTCCAAACAGATTCTAAGACTGCAAAAAAGAGCACTTTTAATCTGCTAGTAGCTGTGTTTCTTTCTTAAAAGTCACCATTGATTAAACACCAAAGAGAGGGTAACAGAAAATTCTATTTCATGCAGATTAAGAGGCATTGATTCAGGCTGTTTCTAGCAAGCTGGATTCCAAGCACTGGATGCTTTCCAAGAAAAAGTGAAAGGTGAGCAGCCAGAGCAGGTATGGGAAATTTAGGGGTGCGCTCTGTCAGAAAAGTTGAGGAGAGAGTGATTCAGCTGGCTCAGAGCTGCTAGGCAGAGATCAATGGCTACGCAGCTTGAGAGATGCCTGGGGCGGGGGCGGAATCAGGCATTCGTAGAGCCAACATTGAGCCCCCAAAGCAGTGCTCATGGGAGGACAGGTTGAAACTGCCTGCCAGGACCCCCTGCAAGGTAGCAATGCATTATCTGCTAAGATCCCCGAGGAAAGGGAGTCAGGTGCCGGTGGAGATCTCCCAGGAAAGAGAGGTATGCAGCCCTTGGGTGATGTCCAAGGAAGCCAGGTGAGGGCTTGAACTGTAGCCAGGGAGGCAGGGTGTGTAACACCTGAGGAGGCTGGGTAGGAGTGGTCAGGACTACATTCGGTCAGGAGAAATAGGGTGTGGTGTGTCCACAAAGGGTAGGTGTGAGCCTTCCAGAGCCCAGATAGTGTTTATGGAAAAAGCTTCAGTAAACATGGAATACAAGTCACTCTGGCTGGCTGTCCTACAATGTCTTCTGCAGCTGAGTTTCTGATTCTTTTAAAGCTCAGCATAAGGAAGTTCTCAACAAAGTCAAAGCTAAGAGATAGCCAAAGATTGGATGAGACGGCCAACTCTTCAGCCTAGAGCCGAGGACACAATACAAGCCCTCTTGACCTGACATCAAGAGCCATGTTTCTGAATCATAGTGACTGAAGTTAAAGACCGCACGCCCGGCCATCAACTTAGGTTTCCTTCCGTCACTTCTGGAAAGACTTTGAACCACTCTACAGCGTCCTTTCCACCTGTATTTCCTTCTTGCCCTTTCTCCAGTTATTTCCAGAGGTGTGCTGGACCCAGTTTGTACCATCTTCTGACTCCATGTCCAATTAGCATCATGGCAGCTTACAGTCAGCCATGATGTGACCGTTTGTACTACGGAAATTGGCAAACTCTATAAATTAGAGCTTTCTATTTGTTTCCGGAGGACAAATTATTAAACATTTCTAGTGTACTATGCCTGTAACTGAGAGTTGTTACATGGGAGGGGGGGCAGTGAACTGAGTCTAGGAAGTGTGGCCAGGGGAGCAGCAGGGATGGCAGAGCCCGGAGTGTCTAGGAGGAAGTGGTAGATTGCCAAGACAGGCTGAGCCTCCCGCACAGATATGCACACCCCGCCCCTAACACACGCCTTCAATTCAATATTTGACAGTTCAGTGAGAACCTGCTCTGTGTTTACAACGATGTGTAGACTTTGTTTGCTGTTGATTTTGGGGGTGGTTTTTATGTTCCCACTTGATCCTTTTTTGAGGTTTATGGTGTAAAATATAATAACATAGGTATACAATGTTTTTCCTAGTATGAATTTAAAGTGTGTCATGTGTATTCAATCCCACTTTTCCTCTTCCGACTGCCTCTCCACATGCACATAATAGTACGGGCTCCCCTTCCCCTACATGTGCTTACCACTGACCTGCGGATTCAACATCTTAACTTTTACAAAAATATCTCTGAGATAGATAATTATTACTCCCTCTAGAGGAGAATTCTTTAACTTTAATGTACATGCAAGTCACCTGGGGAATCTTGTTAAATGCAGGTTTGCATTCAGTAGGGCTGCCCGGGGCCTGAGAGTCCCCATTTCTAACAAGCTCCAGGTGACACTGATGTTAGTGGCCAGTGGATCACTATCTCAGTAGCGAGGCTCTACACTGAATTGTTATTCCCTTCTGCCTCCCACAACTACCTCTTCCTTCTACCGCTTCTACTTTAAGAAGTCCCGTGTACACCTCTTAAAGGAACAGCCCTTCACACGAGTGGAAGCATAACCAAACAACCAAATGGGCATGCCAGGTACGGTTAAATTCTCTTTCAAGAATTTGAACTCCAATGCTATCCCAGCCTGGGCTCCCCATTAGAGCAGAGCCAGAGATAGAAGTTTGCATGCGGCAATTTATTTGGGAATCCCAGAGAACAAGAATGCAGGATACAGGAAGTAAAAGAGGGAAGGAAGAAAAACCGATACGAGGATGTGTATCCTTGAATCAACCATGGCAAAGGGCAACAGGTGTTCCATCCTGTGGGCCCTGCTAATGGGCCTTCTGCTATGTCTCTCAGTACTGTCTCCACTTACGTAGCCTTTCCTTATGAAAGTATTGATTAAATGTTTGATAACCCTTTATTTTCCAGTTTCCAAATGATGGATGACTTGGTTCTCTAGCACTCACTAAAAGTCACCAATAAATTTTATTTCAGTATGAGGGTATAAGCTCATGGATTTAAATATATTTAATATACTTGAACCATTGCATTCATTATTCTAAGTGGTGCTCAACATCATCCCATCATTGATTAAGGGAAGCTTATTTGTGCTGAGTCCTGAGTCTTTTTGGTACAACCCCAGTAGTCTTTGATAGCTTCCTTCTTTTCTGGTATAAGCCACTCTAGAGCGGCCCTATCCAATAAAACTTTCTGTGATGATGGAAACATTCTATATCTGCACTACAGGACACTGTAGCTATTAGCCACAGGTACCTATTAAATACTTTACATGTAACTAATACAACGAAGAAACTGAATTTTAAATTTTATTTAATTTTTATTAACTTCATTTTAAATAACCACATGTGGCTGATTGCCATTGGACAACACCATTCTAGAGTTTAACCATCTGAGTAACAATAGAAGGAAGTTAGGTACAGAGAAGCAGAAGGGTTTGTCTGTGATAGAATTCAAATCTTTATCATTGGAATAGTGCAGGGACTCAGTGCATCTGAATAATCTGGGGAACCTTTGTAAAATACTGGTTTCTGAGCCTCACCTCCACATATTCTGATTCATTATATATGGGGTGGGGCTCAGGAATCTGTTGTTTTATTATTGTGACTTTAATATTACCATGTGATTCTTATGAGTAGCTAGGTTCAGGAACCACTATATTAAATTGCCAAGATGTGATATTTCTATTACTGCTATGATTCACTGAAAATTACTCCCATGAATCAACTGTACATCTTTAACTCTTCTGGTCAGTTTTAGAACTTCTCAGTGGAGGGGCACCTGGATGGCTCAGTATGTTGGGCTTCTGACTTCAGCTCAGGTCATGAGCTCATAATTTGTGAGTTTGGGCCCCTCCTTGGGCTCTCTGCTATAAGCACAGAGCCTGCCTTGGGTCCTCTGTCCCCCTCTTTCTCTGCCCCTCCCCCACTGGCACACATGTGTGTACTCATGCTCCCTCTCAAAAATAAATAAATAAACTTAAAAAAAAAAAAAGAACTTCTCAGAGGACCATGCCACTCTGCTAGTTAAGGTAATCAAGAGCCACAGTTTCTCACAAAGGCTTGCCTCTCTCGGACTTCACAATAGATCTTCTGGCCTTAGTCCGTTGGGCTACCCTAACATAAATACCATAGGCTTAGTGACTTATAAACTAACGAAATCTATTTCTCACAGTTCCAGAGGCTGGGAAGTCCAAGGTCAAGGAACCAGCACATTCAGTGTCAGGTAAGAGTCTCCTTCATATATGGCTTTCTTTTCACTAGGGTTTGCGGTTTATTTGTTTTTTCATTTTTGAATACATTTTTTCAATTGATGTAAAACTCACATAACCTAAAATTAACGTTAAAACAAACACTTCAGTAGCATTTTGAGACCCCTTTTTATAAAAGCACTAAAGAACCCCAATCTTTTATAATGGGCTGCAAGCCAACCTGCCCAACTTTGGCTCAGAGGGAGGCATGGCCTTTATGATAATGTAAAGCAAACAAACCTTCCCTCTGCTCCAGAGGGAGACACTAGCTCTATCTGCCAAGGCTGTTTAATATGAAAACACAGACCCCAACAAAAGGCTGCCAATGTCTTTTCTTAAAGACATGCAGAAACTTGAGAGACTCACGGAGATTGGTCTTCCTGTAGTACGCAACCCAGGACGCTCTTCTTGGTCCATCCTCAGCATGATAAACCCCCAGAACCTGAACCAAGACTACAGCAATGATACAGAAACTCTCCTCTCCTAGTTATGATGACTTTGGACTTGGCTGTGTCCCCTGGCAGGAGGTAATAATGCGTAGTGGTTAGAGGAGAGGTCTCTAAAGTCAGACTATCTGGGCTCACATCTCAGCCACGCCACTTACTAATGTGAATGGGAGATTTGATTAGCCTCTTCCAGCCTCAATTTCCTCATCTATAAAATGGGAATACAGTAGTAGTTACTTCAAGGTTATTAAAAAGATTACATGGAAAGTGTTTAACACAAGTTACAGAGCAAGTCCTCGGTAAACACTGGCCATTGCTATTATCACGCTTTGATTATTGATGTGTTCTCATGACTTTTCCTATCATAGTGCACCTACTTGCTCATATGGACCCCCAACGCACACTGGCTTCTTTGGGTTTAGTTAAAATTCCCAAACCTCACCTACACTCTTCCGTTGAAGCCTAAGAGCCAGTTTGACACCCTGTTGACTTTGCGCTGTTCCACCAGTGTTATGTCCAGAAGCCAAATCCAGCCGGCCACCTATATATATTTTATTAATACAAGTTTTTTGGAACACCACCACATATACTCATTTACATATTTTCTATCTCTTTTTTTATAATTTTTTAATGTTTATTTTTGAGAGAGAGAGACAGAGCGTGAGCAGGGGAGGGGCAGAGAGAGAGGGAGACACAGAATCTGAGGCAGGCTCCAGGCTCTGAGCTGTGAGCACAGAGCCTGATGAGGGGCTCAAATTTAGAACTCACAAATGATGAGATCATGACCTGAGCCGAAGCCAGACTGAGCCACCCAGGAGCCCCTCATTTACATATTACCTATGGCTGCTTTGGTGCTACAACACCAGGTCATAAAAGCTTAAAATATTTACTATTTGGGCCTTTATAGAAAAAGTTTGCGATCGCTACTCTATTCTATTCAGACTGTATCCCAACCCCATGCAAAGGGACCAGGTGAGGGTGGAAATGAATCACTGCCACTTCTGTTCACTAGAAAAACGATTCCAAAGTACTGTTAGTAGAGAAGGCATCAACGTAAACTTTTAAGAGCAGTGCTTTATGTTGTCCTGTGAATCAGACTATTTACACAGCCCATCGCTTGGCTAATGTCATTCGACAAGCAAAACATGAATAACGATTATTAGCTTGGAATCAGAAGACTACTTCTAAAGGAAACTTCCGTTTATTAAAAGACTTTTATCAAAGAATACTCTAAAATTAATCAGCCTCTCAAATAAGAGTGAATATAGATACAATTTATCACTTTCATTTTCTCCACAAATATCTTTGACATGCTAATAACCACCTAATGAAGACAGACATTAGATGAATATTGACAATGGCCGTGGTTGATGGATATGATTCACGAACTGTGCATTTAATACTGGATTTCAAAACAGAGTCATGAGATATGTTTAGTCATTATAATTGAATACACATTGAATAACCACTTTATATTAGGCCCTCGACAACAAGAATGTTGATACCCACATAGAAGTTTCAACTTCTTTCGTGAAATAACATTTCAGGGCAGAGAGACAGGAAGTTATTTGAGAAACCCAGCTCTGACCAAATAACACAGATGCTTTTATTATGATCTGAGGTCAGGCTTCAACATCTTTTGAAAACAACCCAGACCCAAAATGGCAAAGGGAAGGAGTGGGGAGAGAGCGTTTGGCAACTAGAGGCATTTCTGTCATTGTTATGAAGACAGTGCAGTTTCTTTTTTCTTTAATTTTAAAGAAAAATTCCCTTTAGCCTACCTAATACAGCTGTTTTCATTTTTATGTATTCGCATGTAGACATCATTCAGATTCATACACACATTCACACACAGCTGACAGTCAATGAGAACCATTTGTAACAGGAACATTTTTTCAATGTGCACAAAAGTTCACCCATAGGATACGCATCATGGAGGTATCGGTGTTGTTGTATGGTAGAGCTACAAGTACCTCTCAAACTTGACTGCATGCTGGCCTCATTGAGAAAGTTTTGTTTTTTTTTGTTTTTGTTTTTTTAGTTTATTTCTGAGAGAGAGAGAGACAGCATGAGCAGGGGAGGGTCAGAGAGAGAGGGAGATACAGAACCTGAAGCAGGCTCCAGGCTCTGAGCTAGCTGTCAGCGGAGAGCCCGACGTGGGGCTCGAACCCACGAACTGTGAGATCATGACCTGAGCTGAAGTCAGACGCTCGACTGAATGAGCCACCCAGGCGCCCCAAGAAAGTTTTTTAAAATGCTAACCTTGTTGGGCCCACCTGTCAAACATTAGCCTGAGGTGGGATGCAGGGTTGGGTACTATTTGAAAGTTCCTCAGATTCTGCAGATTCTAAAATGCAGCCAGTTTGGGAGCCATTGCTCTAGCTGGATGCCTTAGTTTTACAAGTCAAACACTGAGGCAGAAAAATGCACTTGAAGCCTGCTGCTTTTGTCTCAGCCACAGGCTTCCAGGGGGGGGCTGAAATCATGGCCTATAAACAGCTGGTCTGAAACCCTTCTATAGAATGGAAAGTACTCGGAGCTTTTCTCAGTTGGGTTGGTGTGGGTATATTCCAGGGTTCTGAGAATAAAGATTTAGCCCTTTTAAGGCATACAATGGAACTTTCTTGAAATATTCAAGATCTACCTCTCTGTAAATAGGGGATGTGCTATCATCCCTTAGTTGGAGCTATAACTTTGGCCTAGTCAGTATTTATTGTCCCAATGTCTGGGATTGTGTTCCCTCAGCCACCCGGTCCCCATTCTCATAGTCAACAAGATGGCCACCGTTAGTCAGAATTCCCCTGAGTGTAGGCTCCAAAGCTGAAGACTTGACATGCCCCCTCTTCTCTCTTTTCCACGCGGTTGCAGTTCAAAACTTGCTGTGCAGTCTCTCCCTTTGGGAATTTCCTCTGGAGCTGGAGATTAACCATTATGCAAATATTAAATACTTTGAAAGTTGGAGAAGGGAAGGGAATTCTGCAATTTTGTTATTGGGGCGCCTGGATGGCTCAGTCGGATAAGTGTCCGACTTCGGCTCAGGTAATGATCTCACAGTTTGTGGGTTGGAGCCCCACATCAGGCTCTGTGCTAACAGCTCAGAGCCTGGAGCCTGCTTTGGATTCTGTGTCTCCCTCTCTGTCCCTTCCCTGCTCTCACTCTGTCAGTCTCTCACTCTCTCTCTCTTAAAATAAATAAACATTAAAAGGAATTGAAAAAAAAACAATTTTGTTATTATAGTTTAAATGAGAGATAACAAACAGCTGTTGTGTTTGACCTGCATTCAAATTCTACTGTGCAGTTTGTGTGATATCAAATATTATACATACATATAAAAATATTTAAATCTTCTTTGAGATGTATATATACCTTTGCCAAAACCTCTGGGTTCCCATAAATATCCAAATATATCGACCATCACCCAGCCTGTTTGCACTCCCTCCCAGACTTAAAGGCACTTCTGGGAAAAGACAGATTAAAACATTTCTCCCTCGGAATGTTAGTTTGACTGAGACGTTATTTAGATTTTTCAAATAGCCTACGTGCCTGGGGTGATCTGAAAGGAAATGTTGCAGAGTGTAATGTTGCCTAATAAATAGGGCAAGTCATGCTCACTCAGGCATAGCCTGAAGGGAAAAACAAAGTCCTCCCTCTTATCCTGAAGGTCAAAATTTCCTTGACTTCTCTTGCCATAGTCTCTTCCTCTGGGTCCTCATGGGCTTCTAAACAATAAACTGCTAGTTAATAATTTTTTATATTAAACTTTCCATGTTCAGATCATGGTGGGGTTTCTCCATCCCGCTCTGACCCATACAGATATCGGGACTTTCCTATACACTGAGCTCCCCGAGAGCAAAGGACAGTAGTGCTCCAGGGCTGAGACGAGGTGACGCAAGCACAGCACGCAGGTTCATGGAGTTGCAGGGTTATTCAAGTGCAGGGTGGGCACCTGGGGGCGGGTACCTCCTTGAATGCCGTACGCTAGGTCCTTTGTTTGCCTCACTCTAGTCCAGACCTTGCTGTGCTATTTTCTTTTTTAGAGTTCTATGTAGCACATTCCAGAGAATTTCTATATTAAAGCCCTAACCCCCCATGTGGTGGTATTTGGAGGTGGGGACTTTGGGAGATAGATAATTAAGTTTAGATAATTAGGTTTAGAGGGTAGTGCTCTTATGATGTGATTAGTGCCCTTATTAAGAAGAGGAAGGCAGAATGAGAGCCCTCTCTCCCCCTTGCATTCGCCAAGGGAAGGCCACGTGAGCATGCAGGAAGACCAGAAAGTGGACCTCACCAGGACCTGAATCTGCTGGCACCTTGATCTTGGGACTTGCCAGCTTCCAGAACTGAGAAATAAATGTCCGTTGTTAAGCTACCTGATGGTGATAGTTTGCTATGAAAGCCAGAGCTAAAGACACGTTTAGCATTTACCGAATGGCTGAATGACCTCTGCCTCAGAACCATTTCTCTGATGCAGCTTCAGCAAACAGTTGAGTTTATAAGAGTATAGTGGCGTATTCAAAAGCCAGACTTTAAAGCCTTATAGACCCTGGTTCACTCTTAGCCCTACTACGACCCTGGTCTAGTTACTTCCACTGCTTCAGTTTCTGTAGCTGTAAAATAGGTGAAATGGTAATACCTACGCCTTAGGAGTGTGGAAAGGATTAAGTAAGACTATGCATGAAAGGATTTAGCTCAGTGCCCTCAAATATTAGCTGTACTGTTAATAGTAGGCTCCAGTCACTTCCTATTACATTAGTCTTTAAATTCCCCCTAGTCTGAGTCACAAAATGATGAACTAAAGCCAAAAACCAGTATGTCAGTAATTACTCCTTCAGAAGGGGGTCTAAAGTCTCAGAGTTGACCGTTGCCTCTCTCTATCCCAAGAGCCAAACAAAAGCCAAAGTAAACAAGGTTTAGGAAGGAATGTAAAAAATGGCAATGGCATCCATCTCCTTTCCCATCAAAGAAGATTAGATTCGAATAAACATTCAATCCATCCTTTCTTGTTCCCATTTCAAAAAGTTGAACCTTTACTCAAATTCAATTCACGGAGAATGTGTAGTGACCCTTCCATGTTCCAGGAATTATGCCAGTTAGTAAAGATTTAAAAATAAGATAGCCTTTTTGCTCTCAAGCAGCTGAAGGTCTTGAGGTATAGAGATAAGCATGTAAACACAGCAAAGGTTATTTTAAGTGATGGTTAGTTCGGGCCGAGGGGGAGGTCACAGGCTCTGCAGGAGGGGATGGGCAGGGGCCCGGCAAGGTCAGAGAATCTCTCCCACAGAAGAAAAAGGGCGCTATCGTAATCCATATTGCTCCCGCACTGAGGAACTTGAAAGGGAAACATGGAAGCTAATTCCTGTGATAGAAATACTATGCAGGCAAAGGTTTAGCATCGGGTTTGCACAGTCCCTTAACATGTAACTGTCAGCTCTCCCAAGCCGGTATGAACGAACGTCACAACATCCCCGTGGAGGTGCTCTAAGCCACTAGCAAAATTGCTCTCAAACTGTATGGAGCATAATTTAATTTCACCTTGATAATCCTGGAGTGTACTTCATGGTATTGTAGTTCTTGAGAGTCAACATGGGGAACATTAATTACTCTGGCACGGTGCATGTGCAGAGGCGCTCGTCAACGGCATAGCGGTAGATAGCGGACAAGACTAAAGGGCTGAGAAGGAAAAGACAGAACAGAATGTCTTCCTGGGTGTCAGTCGTACGGTTTTACTCCTTAAGAAGTTCTGGAAGGAATCTGGTAGAGACCATCACTTCCTTAGGCAGACTTATTATGGTATACATAGTAACAACAGCGACAGAAATCATAATCGTTTTCTTCCAAAGGGATAAGACCTGGGGCGCCTGGGTGGCTTAGTCAGTTAAGCGTCCGACTTTCACTTAGGTCGTGATCTCGCAGTTAGTGGGTTCGGGCCCCGCGTCGGGCTCTGTGCTGACTGTCAGCTCAGAGCCTGGAGCCTGTTTCAGTCTGTGACTCCCTCTCTCTCTGACCCTCCCCTGCTCATGCTGTCTCTCTCTCTCCTAGAAATAAATAAATAAATAATTAAACATTAAAAAAAACAAACAAAGGGATAAGGCCTTACAATTTTCCAAGTGAATTGGACTTTCACCTTGAGGAAAATAGAAGAGATGCTTTATCTCCAGAAACAAATGTATAAAATTCAGTCTTTCTCTTCAACCCCATGCTACTGTCTTCTGAATAGCATTCCAGTTGTACGTATCTGGAGCTTGTGAAATTCTCCTAGTTCTCGGGAAGGAAGTGAACTAAAACATATGACATCTCTGGCAAGAGTCACAGTTTCACACAAAAACTTTCTTACAATCACTTCACATATTGCTTCTCCTGATAGAATCACTGTCTCTAGGGAAGCTTGGGTCCAAAATGACAACTCTGTTGAATGAAAGTGAGAGCTGAATGCTGACTCCAGCAGGCTTTATTTCTGAAGAAGAAGTCTTCATCCTAAAAGCGCTCGTTAGCGATGACATTAGGACAAGGATAAATCATTGCGGATTTTTTTTTCTTTTTGTTTTTAGAACATAGAAGCCATTTTAAATTTCTTGCCTGAAAAAAATAAGCAGATACGGTTACTAGTCTTGCAAGTCAACAGTGTTCCCTGTAGATAAAATATTACAGGGCATTCACTATTTACACGGAATTAGAGGTGGGGGTGCTCACTGTAAAAGAGTGTTGGCTCTTTTACAAAAGAGTGTTGGCTGTTCAAATCTTCTAACTGTCCCATAGACTTTGTAATATAAGAATGAATAATTTGTGATGAGCTGGAAATAGCAAAACCAATACACGTTCCTAATTTTATTCCTGTATTGACTAATCACTTGACTATGTACGATTGACTATCTACAACTCGTGGGGAATTTTAAGAAAACCTTTGCTGCGTGCATGTTCATGAACCCAAAAGTTACTTTCTTCCTTCTCTCGAAAGGCTATGAGAGGGGCGCCTGGGTGGTTCAGTCAGTTATGTGTCAGACTTCAGCTCGTGTCATGATCTCACCTGAAGCTCGTGAGCCTGGAGCCTACTTTGGATTCTGTGTCTCTCACTCTCTCCGCCCCTCCCCCACGTACACTGTGTGTATGTGTGTGTCTCTCTCAAAAAGAAATAAACATTAAAAAAAAATTTTAAAGGCTATGAGAACACAAATGTCTGCCTATCACAATTTTAGCTGACACTTTCCCACAAGTGAGTATATTTAAGAACCTCTAAAAGATTCTAATAATCAGGTGTCAGTTATCTGAGGTAGTAGGAGGAAGAAATATAGAGTATGGAGAAGTAGCAATCCACAGATAATCTATAATGCAATCTCTTAAATTAGAACATTTAATTTCAGCTGCTACTCCAAGAATTCCAGAGCATGTTCTTGCTCGTGGATAAAATCAGGGACAAAAAAAGAGACGGTCAAAAGATAGCCACAAAAAGAGATAAGGAGAAACAAAGATTTTGTGAAATCCCCAAGCCAAAGGAGCAATCCCTGACCAGTGAGAGGAACATGGCATGGGTTTTGGATTAAGATATAGACCGATGCTGGAATCCTGGTCGTCCATTTATAAGCTGTGTAGTAACGTTGGGCAATTCACCTAATTCCTCTGAGCTTTTATTTCTTCATTAAGTGAGATAATTACACCTAATTCATAAGATTTTTGAAAAGATTTACAATAGAAGCTTAATTTTAATTATCATCCAACAGACAGGAAAGTCTGCTGTGTGATTCTCTTTGAGGTTGTGAGTGAGTGGATATAGATTTCTCTAGATGATTTGTGCCAGGAGACAGGAAGGCTTGAAGGTGTGCGAAGCCTCCTGCCTCCTGTGCTTCTTTGCACACTTTTGTCACCCCTGGTGGAGTCACCTGGGTGTGGTTAAGCCTTCACAGAAGTGGTTTGCATGGGTCGCATTCCCATCTGGATGGAGGAAGCCCCACGATTCTTGCCCTAACTGTCCTCATCACACACAGTGGGAGGCTTTGAAGCTGACGTCGTAGGTTCTTTTGCATCCTCTCTGTATCTTGTGCCGACAGAACAGCGCTGTGGTAGGCAGCACGGGTTGCGATGTCAAACTGACCGATTTTTCAAAAGCTGCCTCTGCCACAGGCTACCTCCAAGCCTCAATTTCCTAAATGGTAAATGATGATCAGAATAGCCTTTTTTATTTAATTTTTTTTATTTTGAGAAAGAGAGCAAGAGCAAGCAGAGGAGGGACAGAGAGAGAGAGGGAGGGAGGGAGGGAGAGAGAATCTAAGCAGGCTCTGCACTGTCAGTGCAGAGCCCGATGGGAGGCTCGAACCCACAAACCGGGAGATCACGCCCTGAGCCAAAGTCGGACGCTTCACCAACTGAGCCACCCAGGCGCCCAGATCAGAATAGCCTTTAACTCAGAGGGTCATTATGAGAATTAATGGCCAACACATATTGAGTATACTGAGTGCTACCTCCCTACCACATACTGTTCTAAAGGCTTTGTGTAATTTAAGTCATTTCTCCCTTCAACTCTCTAAAGTATTCTTACAGTTGTAGGAACTCAAGCACTGTTTCCATTGCTTGCCCGAGGACCCACAGCCATGTCGGTCGGCTCTGTGTCCACGTGGTTAGCCACTACACAACCTAGCCTAAGGCGAGTAAGTGAAATCATGCACATACAGTTGTTAGCAGTGTCTGACTCTTAGAAGATGGTCCAGGCGTAGGGGCGCCTGGGTGGCTTAGTCGGTTAAGCGTCCGACTTTCGCTTAGGTCATGATCTCGCGGTTCGTGGGTTCGAGCCCCGCGTCGGGCTCTGTGCTGACGGCCAGCTCAGAGCCTGGAGCCTGTTTCAGTCTGTGACTCCCTCTCTCTCTGACCCTCCCCTGCTCGCGCTGTCTCTCTCTCTCTCTCCTAGAAATAAATAAAATGTTAAAAAAAAATTAAATAAATAAATAAATAAATAAAGAAGATGGTCCAGGCGTGATAACTCCTATAACTACTGTTCATCCAAGACTTTGTGAACTCCTGTTTGGGACCCCCTGCTGCATCTGTTCATGGCGTTTGTCCTCTGACTTCTCAATAGGTCAAGTCACAGTGCAGATGTGGGGAGCCATCCTGGCTGAATTCTCCCAAGACAACGGAGATGCCATGAACGGTTGGGCAGATGGGCAAACAGGACCAGCAGTAATTGTTATTCATCCCCTGGGGAATTTGGCACCTAATCTCACCAAACCATTGAGAAATCTGTTTTATTGGCAAGGTACTTCAGAACTCGTGAATCTTGGCAAAAATGTGGCCATCATTGAGGTTAATAAATTTTTCGGTGTGGTCATTACGAATATGAGTTATAAATCTGGTTATATAATTTAAAAGGAAATTCTTTTGGGGCGCCTGGGTGGCTTAGTCGGTTAAGCGTCCGACTTTCGCTTGGGTCATGATCTCGCGGTTTGTGGGTTCGGGCCCCGCGTCGGGCTCTGTGCTGACTGCCAGCTCAGAGCCTGGAGCCTGTTTCAGTCTGTGACTCCCTCTCTCTCTGACCCTCCCCTGCTCACGTTGTCTCTCTCTCTCTCCCCTAGAAATAAATAAAACATTAAAATAAATAAATAAATAAAAGGAAATTCTTTTATGTTGATGGTGTGCGGGAGCAGGAGGGGAATTTGGACAAAGGTAGAGTTAGTGGGGTAGTTAACAGTATATAATTCTGCAGGGGCACCTGGGGGGCTTAGTCGGTTAAGCCTCCCACTTCAGCTCAGGTCATGATCTCATGGTTTGTGAGTTGGAGCCTTGCATCAGGGCTGACGGTTCAGATTCTGATGCTGTGTCTCCCTCTCTCTCTACCCCTCTCCCACTTGTGCTCTGTCTTTGTCACTCTCAAAAATAAAATAAACGTTAAAATGAGGCACCTGGGTAGCTCAGTCAGTTAAGCGTCTGACTTCAGCTCAGGTCATCGTCTCACAGTCCATAAGTTCCAGTCCCACGTCATACTCTGTGCTGACAGCTTAGGGCCTGGGGCCTGCTTCAGATTCTGTGCCTCCCTCTCTCTGTGCCCCTCCCCTGCCCACACACTCTCTCTCTCTCTCTCTCAAAAATAAGCATTAAGAAAACATTTTTAGGGACACCTGGGTGGCTCAGTGCACTGGGCGTCCAACTTCAGCTCAGGTCACGATCTCACAGCTCCTGGGTTCGAGCCTCGCATCGGGCTCTGTGCTGACAGCTAGCTCAAAGCCTGGAGCCTGCTCTATATTCTGTGTCTCCCTCTCTCTCTGACGCTCCCCTGCTCACTCTGTCTCTCTCTGTCTCTCAAAAATAAATAAATAAATAAATAAATAACTTTTTTTAATTAAAAAGAAAAATAAACCAGTATAATTCTGCAAATATCTCAAGTAGAGAAAGAGAAAACCAGATGACACAAAAAAGAACTATTAAGGAAAAAGAAATTGCATTCTTACTGGACACGTATTTATTGCTATTGAATCCATGTCTTATAGCTTTTCTGAGAAATAAACTATCAAAGTGACCATAAAGTCATTCTACTTTGCATCAGCTGTTTTATAGAGGAATGAACAAATGTTCTTGAGCGCTGCCACCAGATGGGCTGGGATTTTAATATCAGCCTTCATACTGACCAACTGTGCAAACTTGGACAAATGACTTAACCAATCTGAGCAGGAATTTCTCCTTATCTAAAATTCATCCAACATATTTGCTGTAAGGTTGAAAGTATGTAAAATTTTTGTCACATAAGAGATGCTCAGTAAATGGTAATTAATGTTTCTATTATTATGTTTGGTTTTTCTTTTTTTTTTTTAATGTTTGTTTATTTTCGAGGGGAGGGAGAAGGGCAGAGAGAGAGAGGGACAGAGGCTCTAGAGTGGACTCTGTGCTGACAACAGAGGCCCCGATGTGAGGCCCAAACACACAAACCATGAGGTCATGACCTGAGCCAAAGTCGGCCATTCCTGTCAGCCGCTCAACCAACGGAACGACCCAGGCACCCCCGTCTGGTTTTCCTTTGAATATATTTCTATGACCTAAATGAGGGAGTTTGTTCAGGGCATCTATCTAGATATTTATTAGAAGGATTTCTAATCCAAATTAGATGCATCAAATTGTTTACTTGAGTGGAAAAATTCTAGAATGAAGAATTGGCTTTCTAGTGACAAGACAAAGCTGAGTAAATTATCTAATGAGTTCGGGAGTGAAAGCAGGGCCAGGGGACTCAGAGGTTGTCCTTTCCTTCTATCCACTGGTTCAGTTTATTGCCGCAAGCTTCTAATTTGTTTCAGGGAGGGCGGCATGGCCGTTCCACCTCCCATTTTGCCCTGAAACTAGAACTATATATATTTCTAATACATTATTTTTACCCTTTAAAATTTTTTTAAAGTAAACTGCGCCTCCAACATGGAGATCGAATTCATGACCCCAAGATTGAGAGTCACATCCTCCAGCCACTGTGCCAGCCAGACGCCCTGGAACTATATTCTGAAATAAGGACAACTGGATTTTAAAAAGTCCTTTTGCATAAATATAACTCATTTCCAGCTAGTTATTCAAATATCCAGTGACAGCATAATAAAAATATGAGACCTTCATTTAACGGAATGCTCTGGTTTACTATTCCCTGTGAATATGATTGCACACGTTTGGAAACTGCTCTCTTCCATGTATTTGAAATAGCATCTAATAGTAAGACAGTAATTTATTAAGAAGTAATTTGCTGATCCGAAAGTGCTGATGTGATTTCAAAACGTACTTAAGATGAATCCAGCTCAATGAGGCTTATATATATAGTTTGGGAAAGTAAGGAGCTTATTATGGGATTGTCAGAGCCACCTCAAAATGGCAAATGAAGATAAATTGCAGAAATCAGGACTGCATGTTGTAATCAAAGAGGAACCTTCCCACAGACTGAAGCAAACTTGGAAAGCAAGTGAATGGAAGATTAAACAATGAAGTCTGAGTAAGATTACTTCTTCCCTGTGATTCAAGCCTGACAGTCTCCATGAGTCAAAATGTAAGCACATGCTAGTTCTGGGGGACCTTGCTGGGTTAGCACTGGGCAAACCACAGCTGCCTCAAATTTACCATTGAAAAGGTGTTTTTGGGGAAATGAAACTAGCTACCATCATCTTTCATGCATGTGATTTATTATTCATAATAGGTGTTTTCTATGATAGGAGTAAGCATTTTTATATTTTAATCACTTTCCTACAATTTGAAAAATGTGTTTATAACATATAATCCCCTTATGTTTTTCATACCTAATTCACAAAATATTCAAGAATTTCCCATTATGTGCTTAATTTTAAGGTCTGAATTTTTATTTTTTTAATGTTTATTATTTCTTTTTGAGACAGAGAGAGATAGAGCACAAACAGGGGAAGGTCAGAGAGAGAGAGAGAGAGAGAGACATACACACAGAATCCGAAGCAGGCTGCTGGCTATGAGCTGTCAGTACAGAGCCCAATGTGGGGCTTGAACTCAAGAACCACAAGATCATGAACTGAGCTGTAGTCGGACACTCAACTGACTGAGCCACCCAGGAGCCCCTAAGGTCTGAATTTTTAGATGCCTTCCTTTTTCTGAGCTGGCAGCTTTACTAATGCACTACTCCAAACATACAGATGGACGAGCAAATATATACCAAGAAGCACACGGTATAAATGAGAAGAATCTAAGTATGGAATCAGCTAATAATGGTAAAGCTAATCTTTATTCAGTTACCTATTGCTTGACAAACACTGTGCTAAGCATTTTAGAAGAACTATTGCTGTTTTTTTAAAGTTTATCTCTTTTGAGAGAGAAAAAGAGAGTATAAGTGGGGGAGGGCCTGAGAGAGAGAGAGAGGGAGAGAGAGAATCCCAAGAACACTCCATACTGACAGAACAAATCCTGATGCAGGGCTTGTAACTCATGAATTGTGAGATCATGACCTGAGCCAAAATCCAGAGTCAGATGCTTAACCAACTGAGCCACCCAGGTGTCCCAGAAGAACTATTTCCTTTAATCAGCAATCCTTAAAAGACAAAATCCCAGTATCCCAGATTATAAGAATAAAGGGTTTTTAAAATCTTAGTTATTGATAAAGAATGAAATCCCTAAATGAGACTAGAAAGTATTTCAGATGATTTCTTGGCAATTAAAGTTTCCCTAAAATTAACTGTATACTGAAACCTACTAATCATACAAAGCAAGTGTCTACAGTCACATTTTAAGTGATTTCTCTGCTTTATTAGTCATTGTTATCAGCTTTTACATGAAACTTCCAATTGAATCTCCAACTGAAGCCAAAAAGATAACACCTTCTCCAAATTGTAAGTCAAAAAGATCCACCATGATTTGGCATTTTCGTTCCTTCCTGGGACTGTGTTAACTACCTACTGTGTACCACACCTTGAGGACACAAATAAGTCCTGAATTCTGCCCTCAAACACCATCCAGCCTAGTAAGACAGACACATAAACAAACCATAGTAAATATAACGTGCAATACATCATATAATAGAGGTAGATAGAATGGCGGTCCAAAGGAGAAAGTAGTCAATTTTCACAGAAAAGAAAGGAAAAAAAAGGAAAATTCTAAGAAAGTTCATGAAAGCGGTACCAGAAAAGGGAGTGTCTTAGGGGCTCCTGGCAGGTTCTCTCTCTGGAGCATGCAACTCCTGATCTCCAGGTTGTGAGTTCGAGACCCACACTGGGTGTAGAGATTACTTAAAAAAAAAAAAAAAAGAAACAAAGGCAGATGAAAATCTGTGGCTTTTGGTGGTTGTTCCACTTACTTATGTATTCAATCTACTTTTTTTGTCAAAAGATAAATTACTTTAAAAAAAACTATAGGATTTTATACCTCAGTCACCTACCCCATTTCATACTATTTTACTTCCCATTCCTGACATTCTGTTTCTCCGAGCACTTATTGTAACTTCATTTTTTTCTTTTAACTAATTAGATTGTTTTCCTATCAAATGAAAATTCATCTCAATACTTATGACACAATCTAGTGACACTACATTAAACTCTCACAAGGAGACAGGTACAAGCATGTTTATTCCTGCATTGTTCGTAAGAGAAAAATAATGGAAACAATTTAAAGATGGATCACTAACAGAATGGGTAAACTGTGCCCCTTTTACACAAAGGAATGCCATTTAACAGTGAACTAGATGATGTGTATTAATGCCTGTTGAGTGAAAACTTGAGAAGCGTAGAATAGTCATTTAATAAACTTGGAAAAGAGGCAAAAAAACATTATTGTTTTTATATATATATGTAAGGTATATATACTGTAAGTATATATATATATGTAATGTATATATACTGTAAGTATNTATATACTGTTTTATTTATATATATACTGTTAGTATTTTAAAAAGCACACAAATATTAAAACAGAATTCAGGGATGCCTGGCTGACTCAGGCAGGAGAGCATGAGACTCATGATTTCAGGGTCATGAGTTCAGGCCCCATGTTGGACACGGGAACTACTTTAAAAAAAAACTCAGATTCAGGATAGGTGTTAACTCTGGATAGCAGGAGAAGAATGGGACAGGTTGGTTACAGGGACTTTAACTAAGTGTGTAAGATTTTAATTTGGAGGGGAGAAAGAGAAGAAGAGAATAAAGAAAAGAGGGAGAGAACAAGGAAGAGAGAGAGGTCCAGAGCAAAGATGACAAACTTTTGTTTTATGACTGAGCTGGGTAGTAGATACATGATTTGTTGTTATATTATCCTCTATACTTTTTTGCACATTTGAAATATTCTATCATAAAATGAAAGGTTGCTAGGGCGTCTGGGTGGCTCAGTTGGTTGAGCATCCAACTCTTGATTTCTCCTCAGTTCATGATCCCAGGATGGTGGGATCGAGCCCTGTATCTGGCTCCACACTGAACATGCAGGCTCATTAAGATTCTCTCTCTTTCCCTTGATCCCTCTCCCCCTCATATACACATACACAAAGATTGCTAATCTTTATAATATTAAGCCACAATGTTACTAACCAAACCTAATACATAGTAAAACAAAAATTTTAAAGCAAAAAACTAGCAAACTGCACATATAATTTCTTAGTTCTAATAAAGAAATTTATTTGCTTCTATGGGAGATAATATTTACATGTAACTTTCCCGCATCCCTTCCAGAGCATTCTTTTTTTTTTTTTTAATGTTTTCATTTATTTTTGAGAAAGAGAGACAGAGTGCAAGCAGTGAGAGGCAAAGAGAGAGGGAGACACAGAATCCGAAGCAGGATCCAGGCTCTGAGCTGCCAGTACAGAGCCCGATGTGGGGCTTGATCCCACGAACTGTGAGATCATGACCTAAGCTGAAATCAAGAGTCAGATGCTCAACCAACTGAGCCGCCCAGGTGTCCTCTTCTTTTCTTTCTTAAGTCCTCTCAGGACTTTGAAGGAAGAGGTTCAGAGTTTAGCAGGCCTCCAAATGAAAAAGCATAATATTAATTCACTTGTTAATAACCCAGTTATTAGTTCTAGAGGCAAACTAAAACGTCAGTTTGGTGAATAAGCCAAATTTGTAGCTGGGTCTTTGCCATCAAAATAGGATAAAGATTTGGGGCACCTGGGTGGCTAGGTCAATTAGGTGACCAACCTCAGCTCAGGTCATTTTCTCACAGTTTGTGAGTTTGAGCCCTGTGTTGGGCTCTGTGATGACAGCTCAGACCTGGAACCTGCTTCAGATTCTGTGTCTCTCATTCTCTTTGCTCCTCACTCATTCATTCTCTCTCTCTCTCTCCTCTCTCTTTCTCTCTCTGTCTCAAAAATAAATAAACATAAAAAAAGGGTAAACACTTGAAGAGTGGCCATGTTTAGGGAAAAGAACCCAGAGCTTGGAGGAGGGAGACTGAGCTCCTAGGGCTAATTCTGCCACCAACTACATACAGCTAGTAGGGTGATTTTAGAGTGTTCACTTAACCTCTCCCTGAACCTTCATGTCATTGTTTGTAAAGTGAAATATTCAATCTGATCATTCTAAAGTCCTTTCTAAATCTCAAGGTCTATAATTTGGCATCCTAAATCAGACCAATACATGAGCCCTTAGGTTTAACCATGGGTAATAAAAAAAATTCTCATTGGAGACTTTCACAAGACCAATATGTGAGGTAGAAATATGTCTCTAGATCTGAGTTTAAGCAAATCATTCCCCCCTACCCCCAAAAGAGGAAATAGAGAATATATGTGCTGTAGAAATTAACATGAGTTCTCTGTAATCTGCAGGAAATCATGGAAAACTACCATAAAGGCAGAAAGTAGAAAGTGCACACGCAACTACTCCATAAATCTTTCTGAAATCTTTCTAAACATAAATCTTTATGTGCAGGGCAGGTTTAAGAGAATGTGGTTCCAGCCCTCAAGAAGCTCAAAGTTTTTGTAGGCAAGACAGAAAAAGAATTAGACACTAAATATTGAAACACAGGCATGTGTAATTTGTTACAAGCTCAGATAAAGCACTTAATCCTGACTAGGGAAATCAAGGAAGACTTCCTAAAGGCGATGAGGTTTAAACTCAATTATAAAGGATGACTAGGAATTAGTTGAGGGAAAAAGCAAGTAGGAACCCCATATGAGAAGGTAGAGAAGTGATATGAGAACATGGTTATTTCAGTAAAGAGCAAGTAGCATGGTGTGCTATGACTTAGGAAGAGATGGCAGGAGATGACAGCGGCCATTTAAGCAAAGGGCAGATCATGAGAGGCATTGAATGCCAACCAAAGGAGTTTAGGTTGTTATTAACAGTGACGAGAAACCACTTTCAGCCAAGGATAGAAATAAGATACAATGTGAATTTCAGCTAAATGTACCTTAAAGCTCTGTGGATGATAGATGGGAGGTGTGAGAGACACCTCAGGGGGACCAGGTGTAAGACACCAATACAGTACTCCAGGTGACAACAGAGGAGGGCCTGGGGGATGACAAATGTTCTGACTCTCAAAAAGGTAGAAAAGGATAGATTCTGGGAACTGAAGATTGGTGAACCGTATTGTCATCTCTAGAAAATTCCAAAAATCACCCACAAGGTCCCTGGGGAACCGTAGAAAACATGCTGATAACCAGAAACCACACCAGTTCACCCAAAGAGGCATCCAGTCCAACCCTCTCCTTTGTGATGGGTCTGCCTGATTCAGAGAATGGTCTGAGGGTCAGTGTGCTTGACTTCTCCACGCTAACACCGCCCCATGCTTTGTTTCTGGCCTCGCCCCTTATCACAATAACCCAGATAAAGGTTCCTCTGGGAGACGTGTTGAGGCCTCAGTGAGACTTCCACAACTCCGTGACGCATCTTTACATCCAAAAAAGGCCAAACTGAAATTACTGGGCCTTGCCTAAAAATATTTCCCAATTTCAGAGGCCGTGGCAGCCAATCCCCTATGAGCCTTGATACGTCAAGAATTCAACACAAGACTCCAGATGAGAACTGACCAGGCTGTCAAAGCCAATTAATTTTGTTTTATATCGGCTATTCTCAGTGTTAATCCTTATGTCAATTTGTACTTGTTCCCGACGGATGGTTCTGGGTCTCCAAGATCCTGCCCGCCTCTCTTCCTTCCCCACCTTTGGGCTCTTTGCACAGCTGGTTCTAGAATGCCCTCTTCTCATGCCTAGCTTCTCCGATTTTAGGCCTCAGCTGGAAGGCCTTCTCTGGCTACCCTACCTAAAGGGAAAGTACTCCCTGGTTTCACCATCTCTGACCTTTGTTTTCCTTCAGGACATTCATCACAGCCCGCGCTGATTTGTTTGTCTGCTTTCTTATCCGGTTTGGTTTGGTTTGGTTTTGTCTTGTCAGTCTCCCCACAAGAATTAGAATTCCCTGAGGGCAGGGAGCAGGCCTGTCTTATTCATCACTGTATCACCAGCATGGAACATGGCGTCTGGAACATAGTATGTTGTCCATTAATATGAATGACTGAATGAAAGAATGAATGAATGTTTTCCTTCATCCTGACTTGGCTCTTTTATAAGACTGCAGTTTGCTTCAGCCTCTCCACTTTGCTTTCTGCCCTGACCAGCCCCCAACCTTCTCTTCCACACAGTATCCTATTTGACCCTTGACCCCTCCCCAGCTCAGCCCTTCCAGCCTGATCTCTCCCCTCAGGCTACACAATGAACCACTTGTTTGTCTTGGGGCTGTTTCTCTAGCTGCCTCAGTGATCAGCTGGAGCTGTAAACCTCAGCTGATCCTTGCCTCTACTTGACAAAAAGACCCAAAAAAACAAAAGACAAAAAACAGCCAAAACCACAGCTGCCTTGGGATCCTACAGCCAATCCTTGAGTACTGACTCTAATTATCAGATTTACATCATGCACAAAGTTGGCAGCGTGGCTGATATAATGGTGAATCAGAATCATGATGATCTGGAACAATCCCATCTTTGGTCAATCATATCATTGGAACACTATTTTCAAGTTGGACTCCCCACTTTAAGGGGGGAAATACTGAAAACTTTAAAGCATGTCCAGAAGAAGACAATGGGTTTGTAAATTGTTGGAATAGGAATGGGGCTTAACGCACAGACTCTGTAGCCGGACTGGGTTTGAATCCAGGCTCTACTACTTACTATGTGATGTTTATAAATTAATTAACCTTGTGCCTTGGTTTTCCCAGCTGTGAAGTGGGGTTAATAATAGCGCCCATCTCATAGGGCATGGTGAGGATTCAATGAGTGGACATACACAAAGCCCTTAAAATACTGTCAGGCACATATCAGTGTCCAATGTAATACGAAGAATGGTTAAGAAGCTGGTACAGTATTTGATTCCTTATTCCTCAAGACCTTTGCCTCTTAGAGTATGATCTGAAGATCTACAGCAGTGACTTCTCCTAGGAGCTTGTTGGAAATGCAGAATGTCAGGCCTCGGCCTTGACCTACTGAATTAGAAAAGACACAGCAGGAACCAAGTTGGATGGGGGTAGAGATACAACCAGTAAGATGCCTATCCTATATAAGAACAAAAATTGATTGTTTTTCATTCTTTTCTCCTCCCCTCCTATTCCCCCATCTCTCTCTCTCTCTCTCTCTCTCTCTCTCTCCCCCCTCCCTTTTTTTTTTTTTAACCTCTCCATCTCTCATTCTCTTTTCTCTTTCTTTAAACTTTTCCTTAATGATACACATAAGGGGCACCTGGGTGTTTCAGTTGTTAAGCATCCAACTTCAGCTCAGGTCATGATCTCACAGTTTGTGAGTTCAAGCTCCACATTGAGCTCGGTGCAAAGCCGCTTCAGATCCTCTGTCTCCCTCTTCCTGCCCCTCCCCTGTTCATGTACTCTCTCTCTAAAAATTAAAATTAAAATTCATAATAATGATAATGTATGTAAAAAGAATAAGACACACCAGCCAGAGAGAAGCAGCCACAGCTTGGAGTGTGTGTTCCCTGCTTTGTACAGCACCATCTGGGCTGCTGCCCCAGATCATCCAATGCTAAAGAAGCCCCAGACCGAGGCAGCCAATGGGGCCATCCTCCTTCACCCACCAGAGAGCAAAGGTCAAGGGTCAAAAGTAGGCCAAGAAAGGGCTAAGGTTGGGGTAGAGTGGGGAGTGGGCCAGGTCTTCTGCCTGGCAATACTGACCCCTCTTCCTTCTCTAGCTCCTGAAAGGAAGAACTTCCCAAGAGGGACAGTCCCAACTTAAGCAGCTAACTGTGCCCAGCATGGCCACTCAGTGGGATGTCCTCACTCTGGGCCAACTCCATCCACCTGGGAGAAGTAAGAGGAAACAGCCATGAGGGAAAAAAGGAACCTCAAGTTGGGGTACCTAGTTGAGCCAGTCGGTAGAGCATGCAACTCTTGATCTCAGGGTCATAAGTTTGAGCCCCATGTTGGGCATAGAGATTACCTAAGGAAAAAAAAAAAAAAGAACCTCAGGCTGCCTTCACATTAAAGCAGCCAAAGTATGTCTGAGCCCCCACGATGAGATGCCCCCAGGGAAATCCAGCCAACCAGAAATGGCCCATAGTATCTACCAATAAAGACCTAGCTTCTGCCTCATGAAGAATTGTGACATATAACAGAAACACAAAGAAGTTGCTAAGCAGACTACAGAGATATGCCAAGGAAATGTGGGAGAAATGGTCTCATGTTTGATTCCACTTTGAGGTCAAAAGATAGCTTATTTTGAGGGGCCATAATAAGAGAATCTTTGGCTGTAATGGGAATGCTGTGGAAAAGGCAAGACCATTAGAAAGGACTTTTGATTTTGGCTCAGGTCATGATCTCATGGTTTGAGAGTTTGAGCCCCATGTGGAATTCTGCACTGGCAGCACACAGCCTGTTCAGGATTCTCTCTCTCCCTTTCTCTCTGCCCCTTCCCCATTTGTGCTCTTGCTCTCTCTCAAAATAAATGAATAAATAAACACTTTTAAAAAAAGAGAAAACAGTTTCATCTTACTGATGAGATGAAAGAAATGTGCTGTCATATATAGTTTTTTAATATCATTATCTGGGCATTTGGCTTCCATTATACACTAGAGTATATGATATTATGTCAGGGGTCATATCTTTTTTTTTTTTTAGATCCCCAAACAGAACCTAATCCACTGCATTGCATGCAGTAGGTGTTTGATAAATGCACTGAATTTCAGGAGATGCTGATCTCAATAGACTTAAATCAATTTGACAATAATCAGATGATTAATACCATTAATATGAAGTAAATCTATGGCATTAAAAGACCAGAATCTTCCACAATCCTCTGCTTCCTGTGTAAACCAGGTATTTACACAGAAGGCAGCAATGGGAATTGTTAGGAAAACATGTAAACAGATAAGGATTAAAATCCTGGCTGTGCCTTTAATTTGCTACGTGAGTCCTGCCCTTAAGTTGCTTAACATTTATTAGGGCTTCAATTCCCTCATCTGAAGTGAAGGCGGAACATAGTAGTTATGAAAGCAAATAAGAATTATGAGGAAGAGCATCAAATACATGACTGAACAGAAATTCATTTCTGTCAGATTTCCTGGCAGAGAGATACCTGGTCTCACCCTGGCAGTGTCGCAGCCTTCCCATGCTGTCCCACGTACCTGCTTCAGTGAGGTGGTCAGTGATGCCTGACTGAATACTAGGAAAGGATTCTAAATCCATCAAGGTTCACAGTCAAATTACTGTCCACTACGACTCCTAACCAGCACTGTAATATAGATGGAATTACACAGGACTTTGGGGGAGTGGGGCAAATACCAGCTTTAGGTTATAAAGAGATTAGGGTGAGGGAGCAAGATTTGGAAATCAACCAGTGTAGGTACCATTTGTGTAGCGTATCCAACCTACAAAAAGCCCCCTATGCCAGGTGAGGGAATGGGGATGGGTAGTGGGGAAAAGAAGGGAATCCATATTGCCCTGATTCACTTCACCCTAGACGTGCCCAGACAAGATCACCATATGTCTCAGTCCATTCAAGCTGCTATAACAGAATAGCATAGACTGGGCGATCATAAACAACAGGAACTTCTTTCTCACAGCTCTGGAGGTTGGGACGTCCAAGATCAAGGCACTGGGAGATTTGGTGTCTGGTGAGAGACCACTTCTGGTTCACAGATGACAGTTTTCTGGCTGTGTCCTCACATGGGGGGCAAGGACAAGAAAGGTCTCTGGGGTCCCTCTTATAAGAGCAAGAATTCCAGTCAGGATGTCCCCACCTCTATGTCCTAATCAGCTCCCAAAGGCCCTACTTCCAAATACTATCACGTTGGGAATTAAGTTTCAATGGATGAATTTAGGAGACACAAACATTCAGTCTATTGTACCATTCTTAAAAGAGTAAAAGAAGTTCATTTTCTTCAAAGACTCCTCATTACTAAACCAAGGGTCAAGAACAATAAGTAAATACACTACTTACTGTTCTAAGACTGTATTGTGAGTTAATCGTGGTTCAAAGAAAATGAGACAGGCTGATGTTTCAATACCAGAATGGTAGCCAGAAAAAAAAAATCTGTTGCCAAATATAGAAGTTTATTATATCCACAGTGGTGTGGAAAGCAAAGAATTAACAGGAACGAAAGTCACACGTATGCCCCCAAATCTTCAGTTATCTCATGATGAGTCATTTGCTGAGAACAGTGGCTCTGGAGAACTACCATATTTTGAAACTATGCTAAGTAACAGAGTGAAGAGGAAGAGAAAGGAAATAGAATCTTATCAAGAAGGAAATGAGCCAAGCAAAAGCAAAAGAATCTCTAAAATACCTGTGAACTAAATCTGTTTAGAAACCTCAGAACCCCTTAACCCTTTGGGGAGGAGAACCATTAATGTAGGCTTTGTGGTTTCTCTTTCATAGTTCTGAAAACTGGCCAAATTTGGTCAGAACTACAAGACTGTGTTGTTGTTTTTTATAACATATTATTGGAACATCAGCTTGTGTAAAAAACAACACATTTCAATTGAACAAGATAAAGATCACATGAAATCAAATACAACATTTAGAAGTGGATTGATTTCTGTTGGGATGAGCACTGGGTGTTATATGGAAACCAACTTGACAATAAACTATAAAAAAAAAAAAGAGTGGATTGATTTCTGATGCAAACATTGCCTGCCCCAAATGGAGATGATTGCCTGCCCCAGGAATAGTATTTAGATAATGAAAGTTGAGTACAAAGATGTAACTTACTTTATTGGTAAGTGGTTCTTGTGGTGGCTTAGGGAAATAAAACCAAACAAATTCTCTACCTGCAGCATATTGGATTCTCTTTACCTTGTAGTTCTTAGTTGCTTCATTCACTGCTTGATTGTTAACTCTCCATTTCAAAAACAATAGCAGCGTCTGTAACAAAATTCTATTCATTCTCTCTCTTGAATTCCACTAATTTCCATCAATTATCATTAGATTAGTAGATTAAACTTTGTTAAGACTTTCTTTCATTGAAATATTTATTAATCTAATTCTGCCATTCTCACTAGGAGGATGTTAACTCAAAAATATTTGTTTTTGGTGTTTGTATTTTTGTTTATTCTTTTCCCCCTCTAAAGTTAGTCATTGGGGACTTTGTTTTTCCTGCTTTAAAATGAGTACCTATATCACAGAAGCCTAATAATATTAAGAAAACATATCTCAGCACCTATAATGAAAGTGACCTAATTGCAGGAAGAGACAATGAACTGGTTAAAAAGAGTTTCTTTCGGGGCACCTGGGTGGCTCAGTTGGTTAAGCATCCGACTTCGGCTTAGGGCATGATCTCATGGTTCATGGGGTCAAGCCCCGCGTCAGGCTCTGTGCTGTCAGCTAGCGCAGAGCCTGGAGCCTGCTTCAGATTCTGTGTCTCCCTCTCTCTCTGACCCTCCCCTGCTCGTGCTGTCTCTCTCTCTCTCTCTCTCAAAAATAAATAAAACATTAAAAATTTTTTTTTAAGTTTCTTTCTTTGTTTTTACATATCAGCTATAAAATAATTACTAGAAAGTAAAATTCAGTCACGTTTCTTCACTGAAGATCAATTCTATAAGAGGGTTAGTGTTACTGAAATCAAAGCACTAACTATTTAGTGACACCAAATTCTCTGATGAATAAGCCTCTGTAGAATGTTTACATTTTTTAAACAAGAGCAGTAGTTCAGATTTCTTAAGTACCTATTTATATGCATCATGTGAAACTGGAAACCATATGTATTTCATTACATTATAATGAATCATTGCCACCAAGCCAACAGGAAGGAACAAAAAAAGCCAAGAAACAATGTCATTTTTTTTCAGAGGTAACTGAATGCTAGACATTTTTTTAAATATAGCAGCATTTTCTTTCTACAGAATAGACAAGAATGCCAACACATAGGGGCACCTGGGTGGCTTAGTCGGTTGAGCGTCCGACTTTCGCTTAGGTCATGATCTCATGGTTCGTGGGTTCGAGCCCCGCGTCGGGCTCTGTGCTGACTGCCAGCTCAGAGCCTGGAGCCTGTTTCAGTCTGTGACTCCCTCTCACTCTGATCCTCCCCTGCTCACGCTGTCTCTCTCTCTGCTAGAAATAAATAAAACATTAAAAAAAAAAAAGAATGCCAACACATAGAGGTGCATGTATATGTATATGTATAATATATAGCATGTAATTATATACACACAGGCATTCATCTGTAGATATACACATAGGAATGAACACATATGATTAAAACCCAAAGCAAATACATTGCTCTCGTTTCTCTCAGCAAAAAAAAAAATCTGTATCTTAAAGTTGAATTTAAAAACCATTATAAAAAATCATCGTTACACACTCTATCTGATCTATATCTAGTATGTGGTTGTCTATTTCCGCATCGAGTATGATTTTTCTTACAAGAGTTAAATTTTCTTCCAAGTTTAACACATCATAAAGGTGATCACATATATTTCCTACATAAAATTTCCTTTCCTGAGAGAAAACTTCTCAGAATGAAAGACAAACTAAGAAACAATAAACCAATTGATTTAAAAATCAACAACCCTTAAAATGAGCTCTTAAATATGAGACTCTTTTTAATCTTGGTAAATTACTGTGTTGTAACTGATCCTTTTGCATAGTGCTTATTAATGTAGAAGTGTGTGACAGTGTAATCACTTTCAGTCCTGCAAGTTATTTGCAATAAAATTAGATTCTGTTTTCATTTCCATTTTGCTTTTTTTTTTCAAATTAAAAAAAATTCCTTATCCTTATCTCCACATCTCCTTTCATTCTGGTAACATCTGTAGATCTCTAATACTTGGCATATGCTTCCTCAGGCAAATATATCCCATATAAAATCTATATAAAGGAAGGGACCTCTTGAACCCCCTCCCTGTCTTACATGATTTGAAAAATAAACTCAGGGCTCAGTGGTATGCATATATGGCCACAAACTTTTTTTTTTTAATTTTAAGAGAAATCAACATTTTGAGTTGATTCTACTTAAGCTACAGAATCATGGAGTTTTAGGCAACAGCTCCTCTTTTTACCTCAGAGATTAAGTGACTTGCTCAACATCACATAGCTCAGCAAACAGAAGGCTTGCACCAGATTTCGAGTCCCTTTCCCAGGTGGGTAATCCCCAGTGTGTATGGATCTTTATTGAAGAGAAAATGAGAATCAGCACTCTAAAATATCATTCTGCTCCATAGGATCCCAGGCTATTCTAGCCCTGTTCTAAACAAATAGAAATTTGTAGCTTTGATAAGCAAAGCCAAATTTTCAAATAAGGGGATAAGGCAAATGCAGCAGCATAGGAAGTATGTGTGCTAAAAAAAGAATGTGCCTTTTCTTATCTCAGAAATACTTCATATACATTTTCTTAACTTGAGAAGTCAAGCTAAATTTGATTAAGCACATTTTTACATATCACATGAGCCCACCACTAGTATAGAAGGGAGTGGAAACCAAAAGAAATGCCACAGATTTCATGGTGTGATTCAGTTTCCTTCCAAATGACACTTCCTTTGAAAAGGCATATATTTGGAATTTGCCTTTTGGAAAATGCTTCTTTTCAATTTTCAAATATAATTCTGGTGTAATTAATCTAATCTGCATTTCAAAGCTTCTTGAGCTGAGCTCTTTACCAAGCACGTGATCTCTGTTTATGGACCAGAATGAAGAACAATATACTGAACACGGTCCAGAATGGTCAACATGGTAGGAGCCGTGACAGAGCCTGCAAACATCATCAAAGGCATAGTCTTTCCACCTGTTTATCCTTGTTCTGTCTATGTTCAGGGGCCCCACAGACATTTTGCTGCTGCTACAAATCCTGCAAAATAAATAGAAAAGGTGCCGAGAAAAAGCATCAGATGAGAAAACAGATGAGATAGAAAATAAAGTCATGCCCCTTTATGGAAGGTGAACCTGAGGATGAGGTCTACTTAAAACACTTCTTTCCAAGGCAACTGTACCAGATAGAAACAGTTAATTGCTTACTTAAGAAATTTTAAATTCTGGACTTTACGAATCAAAAGCAAAGTGTTTATCTTGACTTGACACTGGACAAGGTACTGGGGGAGAAGAAAAATGTGGAGCCATTGGCCAGTGGTCTTAGTTCTTCATATGCTCATTTGTTTCAGGAATCAATAAAGTTGCCATATTTACAGGAAATGCATCAGAGATTAAAATAGCAGAAGAAAATGGAGCTGCTGTTTGAGGAGGAACTAATCTGATGCAGAAGATTTTGCATGATGAAATTCAATGAGACTTTTATGTAGCTGTTCCAGAAATAATGCCCAAGCTTAATCCACTGAAGAAGAAATTGGGGGGTAGAGGTGGGGGGTGGGCGGCAGACTTCTAAAGCTTACTTGGAATTCTATTGCCTGTGACATCCCAAAAGCTCTTGAATTATTTAAAACTGGACATGAAATTAAGGTAGATATGGGGCGCCTGGGTGGCTTAGTCGGTTAAGCGTCTGACTTTCGCTTAGGTCATGATCTCACGGTTCGTGGGTTCGAGCCCCGCGTCGGGCTCTGTGCTGACTGCCAGCTCAGAGCCTGGAGCCTGTTTCAGTCTGTGACTCCCTCTCTCTCTGACCCTCCCCTGCTCATGCTGTCTCTCTCTCTCCTAGAAATAAATTAAAAAAAACATTAAAAATTTTTTAAAAAAGAAATTAAGGTAGATGAAGAAAGGGAGAGAACTTTTTCGAGACCAAAATAGCTACCCTAGATATGTCAAGTGACCAGATAGCTGCTGATCTGCAAGTAGTTATTCTGTAACAGATGCAGGCACAGACTGCAGAATCTAGGACCCTTTGTGACACACACTTTCCCTGGAAGTTTGTTACTAAACGTTGAGCCATTGTTGCCTAAAGTAGTAGAAACCAAAAAAAGTAACAATGGAATTGCCTAGAAGTGTTGCACTGTGAAAGTTTTAGTCAGTGGATTAAGAAGCAACAGAAAAACTTAGAAAACAGTATAATTTAGTGTCTTGTTATTTTATTTATTTATTTATTTATTTATTGAGCGAGAACACACACCCGAGCAAGGGAGGGGTAGAGGGAGAGGGAGAATCTTAAGCAGGCTCCATGTTCAGCACAGAGTCAGTCCAATGGGGGCTCGATCTCACCACAGTGAGGTCATGACCTGAACCAAAATCAGAAGTAGGACGATTAACTGACTAAGCCACCCAGGGGCCCCAGTGTCTTGTTATTTCTTGATCAGCATACCTAAAAATGAATTTTAAGGCTGGAAAATCTTATACGGCTTGCAAAAGTAAGACAATAAAATGTTCTCTGTGTCCGAAAAAAAAAAAAAAGCAGTGTCTTAAATTATGAGGTAAGTTTTGTTCTTTTCTTCAAATATTTACCTGAATTATTTGAGCTTTGTACAGATGGAACTTAAAATTTTCAAATTCCTTGCAATATTTTATTATTTAAGGTTCATATTTATTAAATCCGTAGGATGTGCTTTTCTGTGGAAGTGAGGGTTCATTTGGCTTATCATTTCTTCAGTACCGACAATACACAGAGCAGAGTGGGTGATGAAGGAGGTACAAAGATAAGTTAGTCAGTCTTCAGAGATTTTACCCACTAAGGGGGAATACAAAGTGATAAAATCCTTGTAAACCACAAGTTATACAGGTCCTCAAAAGAGATACCTCCTCGCGGTGGCTAGAGGAAAAGCTTCAGATTGGCATTGGCATTCCAGATGCCAGATGGGCCCTGAAGAGTCAAGTCAACAGGAAGATCNTTTTTGTTCATTTATGAAACCCCTTTTAGATATGATAACCCGTGCATTCATCTTCCCAGCAAGGTGCCAGCGCCTTTGGTCTCAACCTTGATCCACCCTCCCCACCAAGAAAACACATTCTGACTATCCCAGGCACCCTGTTTCTGAGGGTTCACCTGCACTCCCTCGCCCACAGGGACTCCCCTTTTCAGCAATCTTGCAGGTCCCAGGGAGCCCTAAAAAAGCAGAGCACCCAGCAGACTGGGTGGCTCAGTCTGTTAAGTGGCTGACCGGCTCAGGTCATGATCTCATTGTTCATGGGTTCGAGCCCCACATCAGGCTCTATGCTGACAGCTAGCTCAGAGCCTGGAGCCTGCTTCAGATTCTGTGTCTCCCTCTCTCTCTGACCCTCCCCTGCTCACCCGTGTCTGTGTGTCTCTCTCTCAAAAAATAAATAAATATTTTTTAAAAAAACTTTTTTAAAGCAGAACATCCATCATAATCTCATCAGAACCCCCAACAGACATGCATTCCCCCCCATCCCTCAAGTCCTGCTTGATGAAAGACACCATCCAAACTAGAAACTAGGGGGCCCCATCCCCCTTCCAATGCTTCCCTGACACCCCAAATGATAGTCCTTAGCTTGAGGTAAAAAGCGTTTCTGTCCAGCTTCACATCTCCCCTGTCCCTGGCTCACAGTGACTCTTTGTAGACCCTGTCACACACACTCACTCACTCACTCACTCACTCACAGGCACCATGTTGCTTCACTTTTCTGTTTTGCTTGCATTTCCTCCTTTATGTGAAATACAAGCCTCTCTTCCCTGGGTTGCCAAAATAATTCCTATTCATACTTGAGTCTCAGCTTGAATGAATTCTTTTCTTCTGATAGCTCCTTGCTCTACCTAATATAACATTTCAGCTTTTCTAGACTGAAGCCATTACTCAGATCAGCACAACACATCAATCTTGAATTTTTGTCCATTCAGTGGAGGACTGTTCCTCCTTTGGGGTGAGAGAGGGAATACAGCTACGCATATTTATGTTAAGTCTTTTGTTGGGGGAGGGATCTAAAATAATAAATTTTGATACAAATTCATCAAAATATTGCCACATTTAACTCTGCTACTTCATTGGGAAAACACTGAAATTACCTAAAAGAGGAGCGATAAGGGATCACAGTCGGTGCGTGAACAGGGCAATGGCAAAAAAGAGAAAATTCAAGGAAAGAGGATCAATAGAATGTGTAATTAACTGGTCTGGAGAAAATAGGAGGAATCAAGGGATTGAATTTGAGCCTTAGAAACTAAGAGAAAGATAGTATCTATGATTGAATTTGGAAGGTTCAAAACGGGAAGAAATTTCTTGAAATTTTAGAGTTTTTTTATTGAAGTGTAATTAACATACAATGTTATATTAGTTTCAGGTATACAATGTACTGATTCAATAATTATATACATTACTTAGTGCTCACCATCTATCACCGTACAGTGTTATTACATTATTGACTATTTCCTATGCTATGCCTTTCAACTCCGTGACTTATTTATTCCATAACTGGAAGCTTGTACCTCTTAATCCAAAAAAGGGAAGGAAATTTGATGGGACAGCAGGACATCAAGTGGACATACAACATTAAAATTTATAACTATACAACCTAGAGGGAAAGGGGCGCCCGGGTGGCTCCGTCAGTTAAGGGTCTGACTCTCCACTTCAGCTCAGGTCATGATCTCCCGGTTCGTGAGTTTGAGCCCCACATCGGGCTCTGTGCTGACAGCAAGAAGCCTGCTTGGGATCTTGTCTCCTCTCTCTCTGCCCCTCCCCCACTTTTGCTCCCTCTCTCTCTCAAAAATAAATAAATTAAAAAAAAACGGACTTGGGGGACAAGCATCCTACTGTGAAGAGAGAGAATCATTTTAGAGATTACTGAAGACATAAGAATGTATAAAAAAGAGGATAAAACCAGTGCAAAGGCAGTGGCCTTGCGGGACATCTACAGTCATAAAATGAGAGGAGGAAGCAAAAGTAATTTTTAAAAAAATTTTTAAAAAGGAAGAGTCAGAAGAGGTAGTGAACCAGAACAGTGGAGTATCAAACTAGCCAAAAGGAGAAAGGGATAAAGGATGAGCAGTCAACACTGTTGGATGCTGCTGAGGAGTAAAGGAAAATGAGGCCTGCAGGAAAAAAAGCTGTTCAATTTGATGATTGGGAAATGACGTTGGCAACTTCAGAGAGCACAGTTTCTAAAAGAAAGGCAGGAGAGGAAGCTAGATCATAGACAGTCGAGAACAAAGTGGGAGCGGACTTAGAGCCATGATGGTGCTTGGAGGGACCCCTCCAATGCAGAATGATAGTGATAACAGATGGAATATAAAATGGGCGAGATGTTGGGCATGTTCACACTTCGAAACACCTCTGCAGCCCAGAAATGGAACAGAAACAATATGATGAGTGGCCTAAAGCTACATATCTGCTGGATTCTGCCAAAAACAAACAGAGGCATTCAGGAGCTGGCCTCATACGGGGCATTTGGGGCTAAACATCTCCATGTGAGGCAGAAGACTCACCTGAAATAAGGGCTGGGATCGAGACTCAGGAGCTGCCTAGGGTTACAGGCTTGTACAAACCTACATACGTAGGGAGGGTGGAAAAATCAGACACAGTCTCAGAGCCAGAATCTGATCCCAGGGAAGAGATTGGATGTACAATACTTTACAATAATAAGACCAAGGTCTGGCCTGGGCGTCCCAAAAACCACAAAACTACCAAGTAGAGAAGGTTGAGTTCAGAGGGACAGAAAAAGGAAGGAAAGGAAGCAGCGAGCAAAGGAAGACGGAAGGAAATTAGTGCTAAGAAAGAGAGCCCAAAATAGAAGCAACAATACTCAGAAGAGCTCACTCCAGACCAAAAAAAAAAAAAAAAAAAGGCAGGAAAGTTATAAGACAAAGAAATTGGAAGTTTATGCATTCAAATCCTGAAAATATGAGGTTTAAACACGCTCGTGTGTTTTGTCTACCCAGCATCTATTTCCTTTTTTCCTAATTCCAATTTTCCTTGGATAACCAGACTCGCTCCCTGTCTACATGCATATTTTCACCCCCTAACTAAAACGATTGGTTCAGAGACGAACATGTGAGCAAGCCAATGAATTAGAATAAATCAAAAAGCTTTTGTGGGTAGCAACACTAAAATAGAAGTCCACTTCCTCTGGGTATTGCTGAGAGAATAGGAGGTAAGCCTGGAGCTTCTGGCAGAATTCTTGTCACCACACAGGGCGATCTTGCCTGGAAATGGAGCGAAGATGAGAGAAATACATTAGAGAAAGGGAGACGGCGAGACCAATATCTCCCGACAGCGTTTGATATCCTGGATCCAGTCTTATGGGCTTCTTATCAGTTAAGTGAGCCCACAAATTTCCTGTTTTGATTACGTTGGTTTGAATTATGTTTCTGTTATTCTTACCTAAAAGCTGACAGAAACAAAGATGGAGAGGCATAGGTGTTTCTCTTTGAAGATAACGTGAGCAGCTACCTAGAAAATCTAAGAAAATCAACCTAAAAGCTAATGATGCAAGGTCAAGTGCAAAAAAAAAAAAAAGTCAACAAACTGATCATTTTAAAAATAGAAAGTGTGATAAGAAAAAAACAGGTTCCATTTACAATAGCAACAAAATTAGGAAATAGTCACCAATAGCACCATATCCTGCAGATACGTTCAAGAACTACAAGAAAAAGATGTTTAACCTAGACAAAGAGCTGAATAGGATGATTTAATGTTGTCAGGATAACAATTGCCTCCAAATTACTCATAAATTCCATGCATTTCCAGTAGAACAAGAATTGATTAATAGCTCGATGGAAAAGAATAGAGAGGGGCACATGGGTGGCTCAGTCAGTTAAGCGTCCGACTTAGGCGCAGGTCATGATCTCACGGCTCATGGGTTTGAGCCCCGCGTCAGGCTCTGTGCAGATGGCCAGTTCAGAGCCTGGAGGCTGTTTTGCATTCTGTGTCTCCCTCTCTCTCTGACCATCCCCTTCTCATGCTCTCTCTCTCTGTCTCAGAAATAAATAAAAAACATTGAAAAAATTTTTTTAAAAAGGGAAAGAATAGAGAGCCCAGAGACAAGCTCAGGTACATGAGAGTTTAGTATGTGATAAGGGTAGTATTTCAAAACAATGAGGCAAAGAATGGACTCCTCAATAAAAGATAATGAAACAATTGCCTATTAGAAAAAACTGAAGCTACTTTTTTTTTTTTTGAGAGACAGAGAGAGTGCACAGGCATGCCCACAAGAAAGCAGAGGAGGGGTAGACAGAAAGGGAGAGAGAGAATCTCAAGCTTCATGTCCAGTGCAGAGCCCAATGGGAAGCTCAATCTCATGACCATGAGATCATGACATGAGCTGAAATCCAGAATCGGAAGCTTCACCAACTGAGCCACTCAGCCGCCCCTTAAGTTACTTTTTTACCTCATGTGATTTTTTTTAAAATAAATTCTAGATGGATTTAGGCAGGAAAACAAAAACATTATCAAACTGTTATAGAAAAAATATAGAAAACCATGCTTAGGACCTTTGGGAATAGGAAGGATCTCCTGAAACAATATGCAAAATGACAAAGCCATAAAAAGAAAAGGATTGAAAAGATAAATAAAATTTACCTTATTAACACTTTAAGTTTGTTTAACATAAGAAACTGCAAATTGTATTAAAATTCCATTTGTGGACTGGGTAAGCCCATTATAACATATATAGCAAAGGACTTTGCTATATGTCCTCAAGAAAAAGATTAACAAAATAGAAAAATGGACAAAATATATGCCAGGCAATTCACAAAAGAGGAAACATAAATGGCCAACATTTGAAAAGATGCTTAGTCTCATCAGTTTGTGGGGGAATGCAAATATAAATGAGGGGATATCATTTTTCACACATCTGACCGGCAATAAATAAGGATTGGTATCTTTTGGCAAGCATTCTGGAAAAGAGGTGGTCTCTTCTACCATTGCTGGGAATGTAAACTGGTCAAGCCTTTTTGGAGAACAGATTGGGCAGTGGTCCTTCCCACTTTAGATGCATCTATCTTTTGACTCCACAATCTCACACTTTGGTATCCATCCTACAGAAATACTTGCGTGTGTGCAAAAGGAAAGCAGGTTGTTCACGGAATATTAAAAACTTAGAGCAAGGGTGCCTGGGTGGCTCAGCTGGTTAAGCATCTGACTTTGGTACAGGACATGATCTCTCAGGTTCGAGCCCTGCATCAGTCTCCAAGAGCCTGCCTGGGATTCTTTCTCTCCCCTTCTCTCTGGCCCTCCCCTGCTCGAACTCTCACTCTCTCTCTCAAAATAAATAAATAAACTCAAAAAAAGAAATTAAAGCAACCTAAAGGATTCATCGAGAGAGAGAGAGTTAAATAAATAGTGGAGCATCTGAGTTATGTAAGAGTATGGAGTGGTTAAAAAGAATTAGAGCACATAGACACAGAGAAATCTCCAAGAGACAAGGCTAAATTAAAAAAACAAAAAGCAAATCGAGGAACAGTCCATACTATGTCCACACTACATAATATGCAAAATTCCCTCCCTCCCACTCTCTAAATCTCTCTAAATACACACATATGTATTTAAATAAATAAATAGCATGCAAGTAAATCATGCAGTTATATAAATCTCTGAAAAGATACATTCCAAATTGAGATCGGTGTTCGCCCCATGCAGGAACCTGAAATGCAGATGGAGAGAGAGGGTAGAAAGAAAAATGTCTTATTCACCTGTAGTGTGATTTTTTTTTTTTTAAGATTTCTTACAGCCTTATGATTGCAGGTCTTCACTCTGTTTAGGAAAAGACCTTCCTCCTCTCTCATCTCCTGCTCCGTGTCAGCATCTGGGCCCCTGCGCCACATTCCAGACTGGCTGCATTCCTGGTGAAGCAATGACTCAGCTCGGGGCCAGGCCGGGGCACACCAATCCTGGGCCTCAGTCCTGGGGCAACATTCACAAGGATGGACCAGGGGTAAATCAGTTTCAGTTCCTTTCTCATATCCAGCTCATTTTTGGAGCAGATATCAGAGAATGGAGCGAGAATGAGGGTNCTCACTGCCTCTGGTAACCAGCCAAACCCGTCTGGCAGCGGGGAGCTGGAGATTTCAGGGGAATTGCTTGTGGAATTTGGGCACCGCTCACAGCAAAAGGGCAGGCCGGGGATACCATTGCTGGAAATTTTTTAGCGCAGTCAAGTGTTCCTTGCCCATCTGGTAGACTCTATGGCTTTTCTTGTACTCTTTTTGGATAATTGTTGGGTAGACAAAATGGCCCTTCACCCGTGGATGAAGCTCTGGAGAGATGATCCACAGACCACAGAGATACACTGAAGTGGGCGGGGGAACAACCGCCTCAAGAGAATGCCATGAATAAAATCCCGACTTGTGTGGTGTCCTACAGGGGGAGGGAATCGGCACGTATAAAACAGCTGTGTAAGTTATAAAGCTTCTAGGGTACAACTAACCTCATCGTGTTACTTCCTCAACACTGGAGTCCCTCCTCCTTTCTCCTCTTATACCCCCAAAATAATCTAAAACAATCATCAAACTGGGGGAAAGGCAAACCATTCTGGGAAGGAAAAAATAGCAACTGCTCTAGATATCTTTTTCAGAGTCTGGCTAAGATGGTTTAAGTTATTCCTCATTCTCTTTCCTTTTTGGCTGCCTCGACGGCCCTTCAGGATTTCAGCTGGCAACAAGCACAGCTCAATAAAGATCATTCTGGAGAAGTCTCATATTCCTAAGATTCCTTACATTTCTTTCTTTAATTTAGGAAATGAGGTTGAAAAGGCTGAAAAACAGCCCAGATTGCCCCATTTCCTCTGCAAGTTTCTTGCAAAGCAAGATGTGCCTCCGTTTCCAAGAAGAACAGAGAGAGGCAGTTCTGATTGGAAGGTGGGCGGTGGGTCCCTTGGAGCAGAAGCAGGACTGTGTCTTTTGTTGTTGTTGTTGTTTTATTTTTTTTAATGTTTTATTTCTTTCTAGGAGAGAGAGAGAGACAGCGTGAGCAGGGGAGGGTCAGAGAGAGAGGGAGTCACAGACTGAAACAGGCTCCAGGCTCTGAGCTGGCAGTCAGCACAGAGCCCGACGCGGGGCTCGAACCCACGAACCGCGAGATCATGACCTAAGCGAAAGTCGGACGCTTAACCGACTAAGCCACCAAAAGGCCCCAGCAGCCCCAAAGGCTGTCTGAAAACTTTCTGTTAAGGAAGGAAGGGAGGATGAAAATAAGGAAACGTTTGTGTGCTCAGCCACCGCAAAGGCCAGTAACGGTGCTGTGGATTTCATTCATCCACCAAACGTCTGCTTTGCACCTGAGTGGTGCCAGGCTCTGTTCTAGACGCTGAGGGTAGATCGATGAAGACAACCAAGTGTCTGATCCCTGCATGGAGTTTCTGTGCACACAGCGGGGGTGGGGGGTGGGGGGGCTTCACAGAGAAGGCTGGAGGAAACCGTGGCCTTGGCTGTTTCCTCTCAGCTGGGTGCGTTCCTTCCCTCCTTCAGACTCTTGAGTCCCTTCCTCCTCCTGCATCCTTGGTTTATTATACCCTCCACCTTTCCCCTTTATAATCACATGTCCCTTTTATAAACATCAAAGGAAAACAAGCAGGACTGGGGAGCTGATGAAAATGAGGCCTGTGACTCAGAGGAGGATGTTGTTCTATTTTTCATTTCTGCAACTCTCAGAAGAAAGCAGGAGACTTTTCGTTGTGAGATTAGTTTGTCTCTCTTTTTTAGAGATTTCTCACCTCTGCTCTTACTGTCAAAGTCTCCTTTCAACCATCCATTGCGGTGTTGGCCTCCAACTCACCTGGGCCCTCAGAGGAGCCTGGCCATCACCTCTTATTTCCTCATGTGGCTTTGTTGTTTTTCATCCTTCATTTAGTCTATTTCAAAACAAAAGTCTCCATGCTCCTCGGCATTCCCTACCCACATCCCAGCCCAACCTCCATGGCTGCCCCGTTAGCCTCAACCGATGACTGTGCTCATGCTTTAGAGAGAAAATACAAACCATCAGAAAATCATCACACTTACGGAGACTGATTGTGTCACCCGCCAAATTCATATGCTGAAAGCTAATCCCTAATGCAATGGTATTCGGAGGTGGGGCCCTTGGGAGGTGACTGGGTCATGATTCCAGCCAGCACCCTTACAACAGAGCCACCCCCCTACACACACACAAGAGTTCTCTTGTCCTTCTCCCAACGTCATGAGGACACAGCGGGAAAATGACCAGGAAGCAGGCTCTCAGGAGACATTGAATGTGCCATGCCTTGATCTTAGATTTCCTAACTTCCAGAACTATAAGAAATAAATTTCTGAGGGTGCCTGGGTGGCTCAGTCAGTTAAGCGTCAGACTTTGGCTCAGGTTATGATCTCACAGTTCATGAGTTGGAACCCCCGCATTGGGCTCTGTAGTAATAGCTCAGAGCCTGGAACCTGCCTCAGATTCTGTGTCTCCTTCTCTCTCTGCTCCTCCCCCACTCTCACTCTTTCTCTCTCTCTCTCTCAAAAATAAATAAACATTAAAAATTTTTAATAAAAAAATAAAAATAAAAAGAGAAAGAAATTTCTTTATACTCCAGCCAGTCTATGGTATTCTGTTATAGCAAATTGCCCCTGCACACGTTTTCTCTGTCTTATACAGAGAAAGGGTGTCCTCTCAATTAAGGCGAGATCTTGCACCACAGCTTTGTATCTACCCATCCAATCTTCTCAGGGAGAGCACTCCATCGGTTACCTACTTTTTACCCACCCCCCCTTCCATCTAACACAGAACCCTGGCCTTTCCTCATAAGAACTTCCTGCTAAAAGCTGGTCCAGATACATTCAAGGATGGATAATAAAAAAATGGGGGGAACCAGGAGGAAGGCTACCATAAAAATACTATTAACTGACTGTTAGATCCTTTGGAATCACCCTTTATGTCTCTCCCCTTCTACTCATATTCTACTTTGTGAGCTATTTTATCAAGTATCTAATCGTTCCAGTGGATTTTTAACTTTGCCAATCATACTTTTCATTCCTAAGATTTCTGCATATTTCTGAACCTTCTTACTATAGCATCCTTGCTCTTGTTTTAGGTAGGTAGTATCTTCTCAAATCTCTGAAAATACTAATTAGAGGTTGTTGGAGTTTTTTTTAAATAAATATATTTCTGTTCCCTAAATTATTTCTCTATGGGATCCTTGTCATTAGGCATAAGCTGCTGAGTACACCCATTTATATTGCTACTTCCGGTCACACACCTGAACTCCAGATTTATATCTTTAATTGCCTAATGAACGACTCTACTCGGACATCCTAAAGACACCTCACACTGAGCTCATATTTTTCTCCAAATTTGTTGTTTCCTTTTATCTAGGAGTAACTCTTGACTGGCCCTATTTTTACTCACTTATATCTCCTACATTAATTCCTAAAGATTCTATCTCTTTCATGTCACTCAGTATTGTCCTAATGCTTCCTACTTTGTTGAAGAAACGTAGGTGGTGTAACAGCTGGCGTCTCTCCCTGCATTTGACTTCTCCATCTCAGGGAAGGTGGAGTGACCCGTGATTTGTACATTGGAAAGGACAAACTGGGCATGTGAGTTCTGAGCCACCCTTTATTCTCTTGGCTGCTAACTACAGGGATACGCATTCCTTTTTTTTTAATTTATTTTTTATTTTTTAATTTTTTCTTTTTAGTAATCAGTCTCTACACCCAACATGGAGCTTGAACTCACAACTCTGAGATTAAGAGTCCCATGCTCTTCCTACTGAGCCAGTCAGGCATCCCTACGGGGACATACATTCTAATAGTCATTCAGGTGCAGCATTCCCTGCGGATGTCACAGGTTGGGCCTCCTGAAAAACAGATGCTGAGATAGATATTTGTGTACAGGAGGTTTATTAGGCAGTGTTCTCAGGATCAATACTTGTGGAGGGAAGGGAAGGGAAGGGAAGGGAAGGAAAGGGGGAGGGAAGGGAAGGAAAGGGGGAGGGAAGGGAGAGGGAAGGAAGGAAAGGGAAGGGAAGGGNAAGAGAAGGGAAGGGAAGGGAAGGGGGAGGGTGGGGAGGGGAAGGAGGCAAGATTGGACAAAGGCAGAGGTTGAGCTGAGGTTCAGTCCCAATAAAGGCTTTAGATGACCTTGGGCTGGGGGGCTCCAAAGCTGAGATGACCTTTCAAAGTTGTCTCGAATTGGGGCTAGGGAACCAAGACTTTATATTTGTCACTCTGATCTGTCATTAGATGCCAGCCACCCCAAGAAGGGAACCTGATTTTGGGCTAGTGGTTCTCTTTAGCCAAGGCCATCCCTAAAGAGGGCTGCTAGCTGAGGGTTCTAGCAGCCCTCCCAACAGTCAGGGGAATAAATCCTTTATTTCTGAAGAGGCATTCAGGTGGCACACCACACTTACCTCAGAGAGGCCTGCCCTAATCCAAGGGTTTACTAGCATCTCATTTGGCTCTCACACTCAGCTAAAACCTCCACCATAGTTGGGTTTTTCAGCCCAAACTGGCATGTTTTGGAGTCTATCTGCTAATCATTTGTTTTATTGCTTAATTTTCTCAGAAACCTAGACCAGAACAAGGGGTACTAATTAAACCTCAGATATTTCTCAGTATCCTTCCCACTGCTCCCAGGATCAAGCTGTCTTCATCTCTGTCCTGGACTATAGCCGTTTCCTGTCTGGCCATCCATCCTACCTCCATTATTACCCAAAGAGAGTCCAAAAACACAAAGCTGATTATCTCACTCCCTTGTTTAAAACTCTTTCCTGGGGTGCCTGGCCGCTCAGTCAGTAAAGCATACAATACTTGATTATTTAAAAAAACAAACAAAAACCAATTCTTTCCTGCTTTCCCCTTGGCCTCGGGGATAAGGTGTAACCTTAACAGGGCTGAGAAAGCCAATAAGATTTTATTTGAGCTCCCTAGTCTGGTCTGATTCTTATCCGCCACCTCTGTACTTGATGTTCCAGCAAGAGAAAAGTACTTGCAGTCATCATCAGCACCCCAATGGTTTTCTTTACTCTGTGCTTTAAAACATTCTTTTTCAATGTTTATTTATTTTTAAGAGACAGAGAGACAGAGTGTGAGTGGGGGAAAAGGGAGACAGAGAGAGAGAGGGAGACACCGAATCCAAAGAAGGCTCCAGGTTCTCAGCTGTCAGCACAGAGCCTGATGCAGGGCTTGAACCCACCAACCGTGAGATCATGACCTGAGCTGAAGTCGGATGCTTAACCAACTGAACCACCCAGGAGCCCCAGACTCTGTGCTTTTTAAATATTTCCTCAGATTAGAATGCCTTGAACCACTTCCTTCTCCAATCTCACTCACACGAATGTGAGCATCTTGGGAGCTGGGGCACTTCCATATTCTTACAGTAGGCACTCAACAAATATCAAATGAATGCATGAATATATCTAGGAAGGATTTACATTCTTACTTATTAGCAGCAGCCACTAAACATGGGAAAATGTTTAACCTTACTGTTAAAAAGGCACCTGGAAGCAAGGAGATACAAGTTTTCACACAGAAATTGGCAGAGTTACTAACAATCATACTTAAGGCTACCAAGGGTATGGCAAAATGGGTGCTCTGATACAATGCAAGTATCATACAATTTGGTAATAGGTAACAAGTCTTAAGATACTTCAACCATGTGCTATAATAATTGCACACCTAGAGATCTATCCTACCTAATCAGAGATAGAAGTAAAATTTATATACCAAGGTATTCACCAAAACAGGTTTTTCTCTTGGACTCTTAACGCTGTTCATATGTTCCATAATGGGTAGGTTTTAGTTTGAAAACCAGCAAAATGTTAGTAAAATGCTGATGGGGTTAGAGTTCGCATCATGGCTTATGGGAGCCAGCCTCTGGGACAGCCCCATGATTCTTGCTTCCTGGTATTGGCACCTTTTTGTTTTAAGCTTATTTTTATTTATTTTGAAAGAGAGAGAGAGAGAGAGAGAGAGCAAGCAGAGGGGGGGCAGAGAGAGAGAGGGAGACAGAAAACCAGGCAGGCTCCGAGCTGTCAGCGCAGAGCCCTGAGGGCAGGGCTTGAACTCGTGAACCATGAGATTACGGCCCGAGCCAAAATCAAGAGTGAGACAGTTAACCAACTGAGCCGCCCAGGGACTCCATCCCCACTGACATTTTGACTGCAGCCCTGAGTTTCCCAGTTAAGTTCCTCCTGGTTTCTTGAGCTAACAAATGTTTATTGTCTTAAGCTGCTACATTTTGTATAGGACGATCAGCTGCCCAGGTTTCCCTAGGACTGAAGTTTCCTGGGATATGGGATTGTCAATGCTAAAACCAGGGAAGTCTGGGGCAAATTGAGTTGGTTGGTTAAACTAGTAGTTTTTAAATACAGCTTTAGTGAGCTGTAATTCACATACCTTAACATGTGCCCATTAAAAGTTCAGCGGTTTAGTATACTGAGAGTTGTGCAACCATTTCCACAACCCAATTTTAGAACACGATTTAAAAAAAATTCTAGGGCGCCTGGGTGACTCAGTCGGTTGAGCAATCGACTTCGGCTCAGGTCATGATCTTGTGGTTCGTGAGTTCGAGCCCCATGTTGGGCTCAGTGCTGACAGCTCAGAACCTAGAGCTTGCTTTGGATTCTGTGTCTCCCTCTCTCTCTGCCCCTCCCCTGCTCATGCTTGGTCTCTCTGTCTCTCAAAAATAAATAAACATTAAATCTTTTTTTTAATCTTGAAAAAAAAAAAGAGAAATCCTCTTCTCTTTAGCTATGATCCCCAGTCCTCCCAGGCCTAGGCAACCATGAATCTACTTTCTGCCTCTGGGCACTCTATGTTTGAGGACAATTTGTTAAGCAATAGATAATAAATACAAGGTTATGGGTTGGGGGTAAAGGATGGATAGTGGGATAAAGGATGCTTGCTTTTCCATTACTCTTTTACTGTCTACTTTTCTAAATTGTGCAAATTTTTCCAATAAGCATATTTTCATTTACTATAAGAAGGTAGTAATATTCTGACTTATTGAAAAGGTGATGGAGATTTCCTGGAACTGCCGTTTGCGCCACCTGGCATCTGTCGGCTCCCTGTTCTTCTGGTGACAACACTACCCTTGTCCCTTAGGAAAGTGCCGTTCCTCAACTCCAGGTTGTCCTCATGTGATTGCCACAGGGCAAGGTGGATACTTGACTCAGGCTGGGATGATCAGATTTTCTCCCTGCAAAATCTGAATCTCGAGGAGAGGCACATAGGGACAGAAGGCATTTGAAACAAGTCAC